>NW_004797338.1:1071212-1093237 GCF_000002075.1 Aplysia californica | reverse complement strand
CCCCCCCGCGCAAAAAAAAGAAACAATGTGCAAGTGAGACAAACACAGTTTGCGTAAGCTCCCTTAGTGAAAGTAAGAAGAAAACCCGCACAGCTGAACCCATAATTGTCTGCTAATCAGTTTTACAGAGGGTTAAGTTTTGGACTTTTCAAAAACAATTATTTCCCATGCGTGTTTTCTGGATACTTAGTTGTTAAGTGTTCTCCTCTACTGTCAGCAGTGATCAGAAAATATAGCTAGAAATTTTACTTAAAGAAAAGAAATGTTTCTGCCGTCAACATTTTGTGCTAATATAATTAACGGGAACTGAGCACTCGCACGCTCGCGCGCGCGCACACACATACATACAAACACAAATGCACACACACACATACACACACTTAGAGTTATGTGAGGTGGATTTTATAGTTAGATGGCATGCCCTTTAAACAACGGTACAGTGCTGCAGCTGAAAGGGGACTAAAACTTTTATCATACTTCCAACATTTTCAAAAAATCCATTAATAACGCTAAAGCTTTTCACGTCGATCTTTTTTTTTTCTTGACTAAATGTGTTTCTTCTTTCCTTACTCGGGCCTTGGAGGGATCTAGACAAAAGCCAGCTGACTCGCCCGGCCATCCGGAATACGCCACAGGGATGACATGATCTATTTCCGAAGCGAGATTTTGATCAAAGAATCTCGCTGGTTGATAAACCCATGAAGCCTTGACCCACTAAGCGGTTACCGCCCAGGCTTTCAAATCTGACCTACAAATACCACAGATTTCGAGGGTTTTTTGTTTTATTCTGGAGGGAATTACGCTGGTGTACGAGCGAAAAGGATAACTAATATTAGATGCAGAAAGACACGCATAAGATGTATCTATACATGATCAGTAAAGGAGTCAAAGACAGATGAAAAGATAAAGAGATTAAGTGAGTGGATGCAGGATTTTATGGCATCCTGGTTCCACAGTGAGACATCTCACGGAGTGTGATTGCCAAGAGAAAGAGAGAGGGAGAGAGAGGGGGGGTGAGTGTGCGTGAAAGAGAGAGAGAGAGGGGAGAGAGAGAGAGAGAGAGAGAGAGAGAGAGAGAGAGAGAGAGAGAGAGAGAGGTGGGGGGAGACACACGGAAGGATTGAGGGATGTGGTGAGGTGTGTTGTTGTTTTTTCTTCTCTTTTTGCTACTGTAAACCTGTATAGATTATGTTAACCATAACTTTTAAAGTCCGGTAGTCGGTGGGTCGAGTTACCCTAAGTATAATATTAGCATAACAAATAAATGATAGCCCCCCCCCCCTTTTCCCCTTTCCTCCCCCAGCTTCGGCTTCACTCCCGGCTGAAAGAGTCCACTCAAAGAACACAAAAGAACGTCAAAATTAAACAAAACAAAACTAAGCAAGACAAAACATCAATCCTAGCCAAACTCCGAGATATTTATATCAGTCAGACAAGTGTACTCAAATACATGCGTATTTCTGATCCATGTTATTTCCTCTCCTCTATCCCTGGCCAGCTACTTAAAAGGAACATATGGCCCTCTTAAAGAGACTGGATATCTTCCTGCCAATCTGAGGGATCATCAAATTCTTTCCATTTTCAAGTAAGACTTCAGGTTTAGCGTAGCAGGAATCGTCTTTAGATTCCACATGATTAGTCTTTATTGTAGGCGTGCCTCTGAAGTGATCGTTTATTGGGGGGACTGGGTTTTCACTTAACGAATACTAAAATGTCACTTTGCTTTTATGTCAGGGAAACCATTTGTGGGTTTTTGTGGTTGGTTTTTTTTTTTGGTTGGTTTTCTTTTGGTCTATTTCAACCTAATGGTTTTTGGAAGAGGTTTTTCTTTACGTTGTTAATAGGTACCGCTATTTTTTCTCTGTGATAGGCTAAAACGATTCGATTTGAACGCATTTTTTGGTGTTGTTGTTGAAATGAGCTTATTAAGTAGTTCTTGGATTTTGCACCAAAAAAATTACTAATTTCATTGTGTTACCGCAAAGATCACATGTTACCCCCTCTTTGCCAGGGCTAAGAGGAAATCAGGCCTTGGAGAACATGGGCAGGGGTTGTGTCGAGGGAGATGAGAGAGACAGGTGAAACAAGACAAACACTACATGCATCTAAACGGGTAGTTAAAATGATGTCTGCTGTAATGTACTTGTTATATTTCGTTGAGCATATCTTCTTTAACTTCTTGTCTTATTCTTTCCTCTCTAAATTCATACTCGGGCGATTCCGTCAAAATTATTCCGGATGGCCCAGTTGTGAACATAAAGACTCATATATTAGCATACAGACAATTAAAAATCGGATTTTCATTGTAAACGTTGTGGATAACTGCTGACCAAAGACAGAAAATAATTAATATTGATAACTTATCAAGATGCCATAACAGGATACCAGTTCATATTCTAAGCTCCCCACAAGGTCTTTCTCACTTAACTATACTATCATTGTAAAATAATGCAGAAGTTTTACGCCCCTATGGACACAGTACACACGAAACTTCCACCGTGCCGCTCAGGGATACGATGTCCCAACACAAACTCCCGTGACAGGAATGTCTAGCCTCTACACCGCAGATGTCGGTATCTATCTTTTAAAAAAAAAACATAAACAGTCAAACAAAAGTAGTATATATTGGGATCCCCCATACCCCCTCTTCTGAACTGAAGGGTTATTTAAAGGGAATAAAACGGAATAGCCCGAATGAGACGTCCATACCAACTGAAGAACTAATAATGCCAGGTGAATTATTAATTTAAACTATTGTAAACAGTTGAATTATCTTTTGTTCAAAATAAAAGAATCAATCAATCAATCAATCAATCAATCAATCAATCAATTAATCAATCATTCGATCATTCGATCAATCGATCTATCAGTCAATAAATTGAACAAAAAGAAATGTACCGCAATCAAGATTTTGGTCACTATTTCTTTGTCATAAAGCAACATTTAATGAGAAATAAAAAATTAAGAAGGTAAAATCATTTCGCAAAAACAAATTCAACCAGTAAACTTCGTCCGTATTTCTTTTCTTGCGTACTGTCAGCAACCTCAAATTCTCAGATAATTTAATAGAATGCAGTCTTCCTGATTTATATACGTTAAAAACGAGCTACTTTTCGGGCCTGCTACGAAGTGAGTACAGAACATTCTGTACCTTGCCTTAAGGGCATAAACAGTGGTTGGCAGATGCCGAATATGATCTATTTATTCTTCGTGGATTCCAAAGCCGCAGGCAACAATTCAAGACCCGAAATAGAATCTGTACTTCAAAAGGTACTGTGATCTTTTTGCATGTCTCCCCACGACAGTAATTAAGTTGCCCTCTACTGAACGAAAAAGAACTCGGACCTCTAACAATAACCCCATGCCCCCTTATTTTGTGATGGAAATAATAGTATGAATAATGCATTAGCACCTCATAAAAGTATAATAAGTGAATTCAATGTCTTGAAAGACATTCGTTTTTTACCCTCCCCCTCCTCCCCCCTCCCCCCAAAGCTCCCAATTCTCGTACATCTTTTAACCCACGCACTCTGTACGTCTTGCAATTGTTCCGTTTATTCCCTTCTTTTCAACAAACCTTTCTCTGCCTGCCCTTTTCCAATCACCCCCCCCCCAGTCTCCCCAACCTAAAAATAAAATAAATATATTAATATATATATATATATATATAA
This sequence comes from Aplysia californica, assembly GCF_000002075.1. Lineage (NCBI taxonomy): Eukaryota > Metazoa > Mollusca > Gastropoda > Aplysiida > Aplysiidae > Aplysia > Aplysia californica. Next base: position 1,089,566 of record NW_004797338.1, on the reverse strand, counting down.
AATATATATATATATATATATATATATATATATATATATATATATTCTATTTTCCCTTCTGAACCAAACAAAAATAGAAATTGGACAGGGCACTTCAAAATAGAGGAACAACAAAAAAGAATAAAAGCATCCAACATTGTAAAACTTAAAAGAAAGCAAATGAAAAGGGAGAAAAATGATAAGCGGAAAGGAGTTCATGAAAAAGTACTGCCGGTTGGCATTGTCAATAAAACCAACACAGATTATCTGTTTTTATATTCTATTCCACTCTTCCTCTCTTCCTCTCTCACTCCCTTTCTTCCTCTCTCCCTTTCTCACTCCTTCTCTTCTACACTCGCATTCTCTTTCTCTCTTTTATTTCTCTCTCTCTCTATTCCTTTGCTTCATAAAAACCACACACACACACACACACACACACAAACACACACATACACACACACACACACACACACACACACACACACACACACACACACACACATACACACAAACACACAAGCGCGCTCACGCGCGGGGGAAAAAAATATATATATATATATATATATATATATATATATATATATATATATATATATATATAATAATAAATTAACCAAACATTCAAACAATGGCAGTAGCGTAGCTAGCGTAACATATCATGCCATACTAAAATGGAAAAGATGTTCCAAAATCCCCCATACTGGTACACTATAATTCCTAAAACAGCACTTGTAAAATTTCAAAATACCTCGGACCATACGTCTCGATCCTATTGGAGATAATCTTAAATTCAGAGGCCCTCAGTATTGAAAAACTTGCAGTGTTTAAAAAAGACAACTTTTTTTTTGCACCTCTTTGACAAAAGGAGATCGACTTATCTGCAGGACCAACCAGCGGTTAATTAAAAAAGGGGTGCATCATCCCAGCAGAAAGTCTGAGATACGCGATTAAAAGTCTCACCTCATGGGTATTGAACTCAGGTCTTCTGAGCGCGACTGTGAAGGATCTAACTTAACAAGGGACGCCGGTTTTGTTGTGCAAAGATGGGCAATTGTTTTGAAGAATCTAATATCTTTTTATTGAACTATTTTCTCTGAGCTCCTGACACTTTCTGCAGCCTCTCTACTGCTACTCCGTGGCTCCTTCTTACTGCTGTCTCATAGCCACACCCCTGATCTTATGATTATGTAAGATAAACAAATAGCCTTCTCGAACAAGGGCGACAAACTCAGAGGTCACTTGTGCAAGTTGCGCACGTTAAATATCCCTTGGTTGTCCAAAATCGATAAGAGTAGGCTTTGGCCGCCACCCGGGCAAAATTCAAAATTCCCTATCAACTGAAAATGTTTGGTGTGTCCTGCGCGCTCTGTCCTTATTATGCAGTCACGAGAAGTTAAACACTTATCCAAAGAAAATTGAGCCATTCTCTTCCAAATGTGCGCTGGGTCGGTAAGAATAAACAACGCGGAAATTGTGGAACAAATTTGTAGATTAAATACACCACAAAAATACCCCATTGTGCAATATTTGAAATGTTTATGACACGTCCACCTCCATTATAATAACATAAACAGACACTATACCTCCCATCCACCCTTTCCCCACCTCCACTCCCTCCCCCTTCTTTCCCCTCCAATATCTCTACATTCGCTATGTGTTATTCTATTCTGATGTTCGCTGCCTTGCAGAGAGACGCGCCTAATGCCAGATAAAATTAACTCTTAAGCGTTTACCTCGCCCGGGTCATTATAACTGATTTACGAGAACAAGAGGCTGGCGTGGGCGAAGAGGGGTTAACATTCCCTCCTCCAAATGGCTTTGGAATAGGTCTGGATTCTACTGGTTGTCATATAATCACGGAATTGGCGCCTGCACATCCCCCTTCTTGCCTGGGGCGATAAGAACTCAACCTCTGGAATTATGTAATCATAATGGCATTTAATAATCACAGGCATTCGCCGTATTCCGTCCGTGTGGTTTCTGGTCTGCCATTTCTTGTAAATATTTTTTTAGACGAGATGAGGACTGCAGGAATTTTGGTGCCGACACGGAGATTTTTGTTGTTGTTAATTGATTTACAACTATTTCTGTCGCGTGTCGCGGATGAATCAGGCGCTTGTCAATTGTTTGGTATATAGAGTTATTAGTTATTGGTATCAGGTTATGACTTCATTCTTTTCATGTCCTTTTTTTCTAACCTTTTTTTACCATTTATACTCATTTATAAATGTTAAGATTTTTCTTCTTCTCCCCCTGCCTTACAGATAGACTACATAATATTTGCAACTGACAAATAGGTGTTTTCAAAAATATTCTTCAACTCTCCAGATATCTTCACTCTTCCAGCCTGCCTCTCCGCGAAACACAAACTGTTACACATGTACGCACATATGCACACAAACGCACGCACACACACACACACACACACACACACACACACACACACACACACACACACTTACAAACACACACACATAGAAACAAACACACACACAAATAAACAACCACACAGACATTTGGCACTCATCATTTCACTCGCAATCTACCCTCACTCTTCGCCTCCTTTTCCCCCCGTCTCTGAACTCAACCCTCACCTCCTCCACCACGGCTTCACCCATCCCTCTTTCCCCAAAATCGCCCCCCCCCCCCTTTCTACTATACACCACACTTATCCCTCCCTCCCCCCCCCTGTTTCCCACCGCCACCCCGCTCCCTTCACACCCATGACTAACTAGCGTCCAATCAGTTTTTGTCCATGTTTGCGGAGAACACACACAGAGTGCCGGCTAGTTCTTCCCAAGGCACGCCACTGCTCCAAACTGTCTGTACCTCTTTAGGGACTGGCCGAAGTGTCGTGCCATGCCAGACAAACATGTAGGGGTATTTCCAAAGAGGGCATTGGCCGCAGATTCAGGAGAATGACAGAAAGCGCACTTCTTTTAACAAATGTGTGTTGTATATTGTTTTATGTTGAATATGTTTTACGCAATCATTGGCACATTGTAAATTTTGACGTTTCCAGTCAATGCCTGAAAAGGTTTAGCTACAGTATCTATCAAAGAACTACTTTTGCTTGACAAGTACAATCGCGTCTGAAATTATTTTAAAAAAATTTATTTAATGCATGTGTCCCAATTGACCACAAAGATGATATAGGCGGACAGACTTTGAACCTGACTGTCAAAGCCAATCTGGGCTGAGAGGGATGCAATATACATGTCGCACAAAGGCCGAGATATACGATAAACATTCCCCCCAGTATGAAATCAAACTCGAGTCTTATTCGAGAGTCAGGGAGGCACCTAACCGTTACACCACCGATGCCAGTAAACACATCATAATAGATTATGTAAATTTAGTCCTAGGGGCCAGATTTCAGGTAACATATTCCATTCGCTTGGGTTCTTCCAGAGATGCACAGTAACATGGATATTTGCTCCCTTTTGTAACTAAAGCAAGAAACAAAAAAAATCCCCCAAAATAAAGAATAGAACGTAAGTGTTTTTCGTCATCTTCGACAAAAGGGTCGTACAACTACTCTAGAGACAATAGTAACAAAAAGTAAGAGTTACTAGAGAAGGAACTCGACAATGGCATTCTTCTTCTCAGCTTTTCCAATGGTTAGATTTTGCATCTCGGAACTTTTTGCAATAAAACATTCTCTATCTCTTGCTAGTCTATCTCCCTGAGCTATTCTAGTTCCAAGCCAGGTTTCTGTGCTCTGTTCCAATCTCCAGTTAGGTCAACCCTTTTCTCTCTTGCCTTCTACGTTTGTTTCTGTAACGTTTCTCCAGTGAATCGTGGCATTTGTCGTGTCCAAATTTGTCCAGTTTCAGTTTCATGTGACGCGTTTTAGGAGTGTTGGTGTTTCTATTCATATTTTCTTTTTAGTTCTCTCTCCTTCATTCTTCTTTCTGTTTACAATATCTACCTTTCAATATATATATATATATATATATATATATATATATATATATATATATATATATATATATATATATATATATATATATATATCCCAGGCTCTCTTCTGGCTTATCTGTGCCTCTTTCCATGTCTGCCTGTGTATCTGTTTGTATGTCTGATGTTTGCAAGTACGATATAATATTACTTACTTACTTTACTTTTACTTTTTCTTCCTCTGTTGCCGTTAAGCGTCGAGGGGACATGCAGTTTTCTATGGTAGGCCAGCTTCGCAGCTCTTTCAGTTGTGATGTTATGTTTTCTTAGGGTTTCCTTGACACCTTCGATGCACCTTTTGCGTGACCTTCCTCTTCCTGTATAGCCTGAGTGCTTGGTGCTGTAGGCACTCAAGGCTGGCTGGTCAGGTGACATGCGTAACAGGTGGCCAAACCATTAAATTAATTTTATCCTCTGTCTTTCTATGTAACGCAGGCAGGACTCAATGCCGATAGCTGCTCTTACTTCTTCTTTTCTCTGTCTGTCTCCTCTTGTGATGTTAAGGGTTTTGCGGAGACATTTCATTTCGCATGCGGTGATTTTGCTTTCATGGGTTTTGCTTAAAGTCCAGGTCCGGCACTGATAACATAATGTTGGTTTGAATATTGAGGTGATAAGCTGTCTCTTTGTGTCAATGGAGATGTTTGGATGAGATAGAAGGGGTACGAGCTGGTAGGTGACAGCGTTGGCTTTTTGAGTTCGCATTTCTATTTCTCTGTCTATGGACCCGTTTTCAGAAAAAGTGTTGCCAAGATATTTAAACTCTTCTACCTGTTTCAGTTGTTTACTATTGACATCGATGTTCAGGGGGCTATGGTTTCAGCTCACTTTCAAAACTTCTGTTTTTGATGTGCTTATTTTCATGTTGAATTTCTCACAGGTGTTGTTGAGTTTGGTAGTGTGATTTTGGAGGCTTTGTTGGTCATGATGAATTAGACATTCTTTGAACAGAAATTCATTTAGGCTTTCTGGGCTATGGTTTGCTTTTTGCGTTATTGTGTCCATATATATTATAAATAGGAGGGGAGATATAACGCATCGCTGTCGTACTCCAGATCTTACTTGAACCGGTCTGTATTTCCTTCCTTCGTTCTTATTGAGCTTCTGCTGTTGGTGTATAGAGCTCTGACATTATCTAACAATTGTCCTCTGACGCCATACTTTTCGAGTGTCTTCCAGAGTTTTGCATGGTTTACTCTGTCAAAAGCCTTCTCCTGGTCTATAAAGACGATGTTGGATTCTGTGTTGTGTTCTATTGTTTTCTTGCATATCTGTCGTTATGCGAATACGGCATCCGTGCATCCTCTTCCCTTTCGGAATCCAAACTGAGCTTTGCTCAGATTTCTCTCTATAATAGGTCTTATGCGCTGCTCTAGTATCTTTGCATACATTTTTCCTGAGTGGCTTAACAATGAGATGCCTCTATATGTTGTGCAATCGCGTTTGTTGCCCTTTTTCCATAACGGTACCAGTATGGCTTTCTGCCAGTCTTCTGGGCATTTTCTCTGTTCCCAGGCTCTGTTGAAAATACGCCTTAGCCACAGTATACCCGTGTTTCCACAAGCTCTTATGGCTTCTGCTGTGATGTCATCTGGTCCCGGGGCTTTGTTCTTGGGGCTGGTCTTGAGTGCCTTTTCTATTTCAGTGGGAAGTATTGGTGGTTCTGTTTGATCTCCATAGGATGGTTGGAACTCTACCTGTTGTCCGTGGCTAGCGTCTGGGTTGTTCTTGGAAGTAATTTTCCCATCTTTTCTTGATTGCATGTTTGCCGAGAATGGCGATTCCCTCTTTATCATTTATAATGCATGTCGGGTTGTATGGGTCCTTCCTGATCCGCATGCTCTTCAAACTTTAAAAAAATTATCTTGGGCTTTCTTGCAGATTTTGGTCAGTTTCTCGCCATATATTTTCCATGCATTTTCTTTAGCAGTTTTGATGATTCTTTTGGTCTCTCTTCTCGCTTTCCTGTATTCTATATAGTTTTCTTCGGTCTTTGACTTCTGCAATTTCTTGAATTTCTTCTTTTTCATTCTAATTGCTTCTTTGGTTTCATCATTCCACCAGCATGTTGTTTTGCCTTGGTTTCCACTAATTCGTTTGGTGCCACAACTGTTTTTTAGTATTTCTGACAGGGATTTTTTGAATATTTGCCATTTGTCTTCTATGTCTTTGATCTCAGGTAACAGTTTAAAGTACTCCTTGGTAATGTCATCCTCGACTGCTTTTCTTGATGTCTGATTCTTCCAATTTTCTTAGATTAGTCGTGGTTTTTCCACTGTTCTTCCATGTTTGCTTTACGTTGTGGGTTGTGAGAGTAAGTATGACAGGTCTATGGTCCGTGCCAATGTTGTAGTTTGGAACCGCTCTCGAATCTTTGGCTGTATGTCTTTGTTTTCTGAGCATCAGGATGAAATCAATTTGTGATGCATGGTTCAGGTCACTCCATTTGTACCAGGTCTTGATTTGGCTTTGTCTACGTTGGAAAAATGTCTTCGTAAGCATCATGTCGTGCTCAGCGCATAGGTTTAGTATCCTTTCTCCATTGCTTTTGCAGTCTGTATCTTTATCGCTGTGGGGTCCCAAGTACTCTTCCCATGGGGTTCTTCTTCGTCCAACTCTGCCATTTAAATCTCCCAAGATAAATGTATGTTCTTTGTTCTTGGTGGTGTTAATATGGTTACTCAGGTCTTGGAAATATGATTGTCTATCTTCCTCTGTATAGCTGTCGTTACAGGGAGCGTATGTTTGGATGTACGTAGTTATTTTGCCACCCTCTATGAGTTTTATGCTCACTATTCTCTCTGAGATCTGATTCATTTCATAGATTGTATCCATTTTCGCTGGGTGTATGATGAAAGCTACACCATGTTTGGCTCTCTCATTTTCAGGTGTTCCGCTCCAGATCGGTAGGTAGCCTTTATGGGTCAGCTTGCTGTGGTTGCCTCTCTTCCTTATGCCTGACAAGCCCATGATTGCTATTTTCTTTCTTTCCATGAAATCCACTATTTCTGGTTCTTTGTCTCCAAGTCCGCTGACATTCTATGTGCCTATTTTAATCGTTGTTCTAGCTCGCTGTCCGTTTACTTTTCCAGGTCGTTTTCCGTTTGAATCTGTCCGTGTTTTCTCCTTTGATTTTTTCGTAGCAGTAATTACCCGCCGTCGGCTTGCTAGGCCAGTCACGGTTTCACCAGAGACCCTTTAGCCAGCGACGTTTCGGGGTGATCTGGGTCGGCCTTCGCGGCTAGCGTAACGCCTCAGTAATATTACTACACACTACAATGTTATATCTACAACAGACAATCTACTCAACCCACAATCGTAACCATACGTAAAAAGTAGCATAATAACGATCCGAACAAGCCCACTTTAGCAAGTCATGAATAATAACATTGCTATGAAAATCGACAGCTCGTTTTAATCCACCTCCAAATATAATTCTCACTTTACCGTAGAATTGTGAACCCCACATACCTTTAAGGAGTGAAAAAACTGATAACTGGGGAAAATCGTGACCGCTAACCTAATAATTCTCGTCCTTGACCCAGAAACGGTAATTACATCGACAAATGTAATAAGAAAATATTGACTGTAAAAGAGCGCTGAAGATCTATACACACGATAGCTTTACTTTGTGATGCTGTATATGACCAAGAAAACGGTCTCTTAAAAGACACCTACTTCAGAGGTGGTCAATGACCTCATTTATTTTTACTGCCAATCTTCACCCCATTCCTACCCATTATAACGAATCTAGATTATAAATCTAATCACAAAAAGAAATCATCACGTGTTCAGATAATAAAGTTATGTAGTTTTTAATTAAGTGTGTGTCTGTGTGTGTTTGTGTGTGTTTGTGTGTGTGTGTGTGTTTGTGTGTGTGTGTGTGTGTGTGTGTGTGTGTGTGTGTGTGTGTGTGTGTGTGTGTGTGTGTGTGTGAGCGTGTGTGTGAGAGAAGGGAGAGAGAGAAAGGGCAAGAGAGAGAGTGAGAGAGAGAGAAAGAGAGAGAGAAAGAGAGAGAGAAAGAGAGAGAGAAAGAGAGAGAGAAAGAGAGAGAGAGAGAGAGAGAGAGAGAGAGAGAGAGAGAGAGAGAGAGAGAGAGAGAGAGATTTTCCTTACTTCTAGGCGCAAAATAGGTCAAATTCAGAGCAAGAAACGAGTCTACTCGTGCTGAGAAGGACACAACATTCTAGCAGAAAGACCGAGATCCAAATGTCCTGTCCCCATAGACACAGTTTTGCTCATTAAGCGAGTGAACTGCTTGTCAAGACCAACCCATACGGAGTGGGATACCACGTCCCAAAAAAACGTACGTGGATACCCGAAAATGACTTTTGGACGAGTGGATCGAACTCACGTCTTCAACGTGTAACTGCCGATAGCCTTACAACCACACCAGGCTTTTAAAACAATCAGGCTCCCTACCATGCTAGGAAAATACAGGATTTGTGTTTTCCCCCCTTTGAGATAAATCGTTTTAATTTTGTTTAGTACTGTTTGAAATAGGGGTGTTACTCTGTAGTGTGTGTGTGTGTGTGTGTGTGTGTGTGTGTGTGTGTGTGTGTGTGTGTGTGTGTGTTCTTGAGATAGAGAGAGATAATGAGAGAGAGAGAGAGAGAGAGAGAGAGAAAGAAAGAAAGATAGTTATAGAAAGAGAGAGAGGGGGGAGGGACACATAAAGAGAAAGAGAGAAAAGGAGAAAAGAGAGAGAGAGATAGATAGAGAGAGATATATAGATAGAGAGAGAGAGAGAGAGAGAGAGAGGAAGAGAGACAGAGACAGAGACAGAGAGAGACAGTACAAGTATACACTAAGAACTTTTTGTCACCTAATTGAAAGTGACCATAATATAAAGTTTTCAAATTCTTGCCATATACCAATAAAGGGTGTTCATTCATTCATTTATTCATTCATTAATTAATTAAATCGTTTATCCATTCGTTGATTCTTTCACATTTATTCATTCATTTCTGCTGGGCCGTTGCTTTACTATTCACGAAGGCAGAACCAACACTTCCTCTCTAGTGAATTGTCTAAATGAGTTGCTGGTGTCCAAAAAATGTTTTAATCTCTTAGAACCGTATCCATTATTCGGGGTTTACACAAAATAGAGTTATTATCGACAGAGCCAGATTTAAAAGGAATGTAGATAAACACCAAAAAATATATCTTGTGAAAATGGTATCCATAACCTTTGTCTGTAGTACCTTCTGCAAAATAAAGCGCATGCATTTTTGTTTGAATAGTGCAGAACTTATAGGCTACTTGTTAAACATAAAAAAACAAAAGTGCTGAGGTATCTCCTCTAGGCCACGTAATCTCCCCCGTCTCATTCTTGTCGTTCTATCGTAAGTCTGTGGCTTAACCACAAACCTCTTCGTAAAGGCTACATAAGATAGGGTAAATCAAAACATTTCTCTATCTGCAAACAGGTTGCTCGTTAACTGCAATGCAGTGCAGGAGGGATGATACAGGAAAGCTTTCTAATCTCCCAGCATTATTGTAAAGAACAAGTAAAAAAAAAAAAAGAACCTGAAGAGGATATATACTTCCAGAAAATAAGTAGTAAGCTCTCAATCTTTCTGGAGAAAAATAGGAATTATTTTCAGTTCGGTAGGGTGCAACTTGGCAAAGGGACTGTTGAAGTTGCTGAGTTGTAAAAATGTCACTCAAAATGGTTTATATGAAGTACGTAAGAAAGTTAGACGTTAACATTTTACAGTGATAACCTATCACAGTCAAGATGTTAGGCGTTGTTAAACGGTTACCATGAAAAAGATATCAATTCGTTTTGGGGTTGTTTTTTTCCCACTTGCTCAGATGTGCCGTTATAATATCTTTAATAAAAACAAATAAAACAGAGAGGGAAGGAGAGAGAGATAGAGAGAGAGATAGAGAGAGAGAGAGACAGACAGACACATAGACAGACACATAGACAGACAGACAGACGGACAGACAGACAAACAGACAGACAGACAGGCAGACCATCTGACTATCCATCCATCTATCTTCCAGTCTATTTCTCTCTCTCGCTCCCTCGCTCCCTCGCTCTCGCTCTCTCACTTTCTCTCTCTCTCTCTCTCTCTCTCTCTCTCTCTCTCTCTCTCTCTCTCTCTCTTTCTCTCTTTCTTTCTCACTTTTTATAATTGTAAGGGTAAAGGTGAATTTTGAAAAATCAAAAACATGTAATCCTACTAGATCTAGTCAAATATTAGTTGGGGGGGGGGGTTCCAGCTCTCAGATCTTTTTATGTGAAAAAAGAAGGGCCAATCTAGCACGCTGGCTATAGCATCTAGTAATAATATAAGCCTGATTGATCGATCAACCTGTTCCGCCATTGCGATACCGAAGGTGCATATCCGGTCAGCCGTAACGACGCAAGGTATGCCGTCAGACAGGTCAGGCCAACGGTCAGTTTTTGTTTCCACTCACCACTCAGACGGTCAGTTATTATTCCGGCTCCACTCCAGACGGTCAGCTGGCTCTGACTTGTCAGTTTGACCAGCCAGTCTGGAATGTGTGGGAAACCTTTCTGCAGACATTTATAGGTACTTTGTTGCTAAGTCCCTTTCTTCTCCAAAGCCCTGTTTCAGACCGTCGACGCGGATAAAACAGAGATAAAAGTAAATGGAAAGAGATAGGTGGGGAGGGGGGGCAGAGAGAAAGAGAAAGAGAGAGAAAGACAGACAGAGACAGACACAGAGAGAGAGAGAGAGAGAGAGAGAGAGAGAGAGAGAGAGAGAGAGAGAGAGACAGACAGACAGACAGACAGAGACAGAGACAGAGACAGAGACAGAGACAGAGACAGACAGACAGTCAGAGATAGAGTTACTATTTCTATTTACTTAACACCTACTTTATTGTACTTTTATCTTCTACTCTACTCGCACCACACTTTATCCACCTTTCCACTACCACTCATCGACCCCTTTCTTTTCATATGTGGCACCTCGTATTTCAATTTGTATTTTACATATCAGCCCTTTTTGCCCTGCAGTGCCTAAAAAAATTAAAATGTGACGGCTATAGAAGAACAAGATTGGGTTTTTTTTTCAAAGCAGGTGTATTTAGCCCCCCCCCCCCCCTTCCTCCTCGCCGGAAAAAAGATTTTACAATTTTCTCGACTCAATTTAGATAATTTAGGAGGGGGGCTTTGTTCCTGCCTGTCAGGGCCGACCCGGGCTAGGAGGAATACAAAATCCTTGAAGGAACACTGCGACCCCACAAGGGAATTTGTACATGAATCTTCTACACACGTCGGTGAAGCGCCTCGCCGCTACACCACATACGCTGGTAAAGTATAGATCGAAGTAAATAATATAACAGTAAGAGAGAGAGAGAGGTGGGGTGAGAGAGAGAGAGAAGTGAAGAAAGAGGTATGGGAAGAAAAGAAGAAAGAGGTATGGGAAGAAAAAGGGAGAGAGGGGGAAATAGAGTGAAAACAGATGAGAAAGAGAGAGAGGACGTGAGAGAGAGAGAGAGAGAGAGAGAGAGAGAGAGAGAGAGAGAGACAGACAGACAGACAGACAGACAGACAGACAGAGAGAGAGACTGATAGGAAGAGAGAGCGTATGTGAACGAAAGAGAGAGAGGGGAGAGAGAGAGAGAGAGAGAGAGAGAGAGAGAGAGAGAGTAAGAGAGAGAAAGAGAGATAACCTGGAAGGACTGGGAGTCTGTGTTTGAAAGAGACAAAGATAAGCAGACAAAGAGAATGATGAGGTAGACAACATATTATGGCATAGGGAGAAAGGAATTGGAGTATTCGGAAGATGAAATCCACGGATGTACAAAAAAAGAGAAAGACAGACTGACACACTGATGGAGGAAAAAATAATGCTACGAATTTTTTCAGTTGATAGGTCGGGCAGTAGGTCAGTATAGAGCGACCTCTCTCCAATTAGATTATTTCACTCACCCCAAGACAGTGGCTCGCTGTTAATTTAATATTATGATAAGTGACCCACTAACTGGACATAGCTTCAGACTCACGAACTGCAACACCTAAACAGCTCTCAGCTAATCCCCAGGATTCAACACACGCGCTTCGGTTATTGCACATGAAGAGCCGTTACTGCTCTCACAAGCGTGAGGGATTTGGATGTTTTACAGACTAGGATTAACGCGTCATGCTCTCATGAAGGGGTAGGATGGGGAAACTTGTTGGCCGTCTTCCAGAGAAGAAAGAGAACGAACTTGGCCAAGACGCAGCCTATGTTAAACTGACAGTAACGGTCAAGTACTCGCTGACCCAGGAAGGGGATAGGTCAGAAGTGCCCCCAGAGATTTGTCTTGTGACCAGGAGCGAGATAGTTCTTAATTGCTTTTAAATCTTTTAAAGCCACGGTCGAAACAAATTAAATTAGTTGAGAAGTGGGCTGCTTTGCCACTGCCTGTCAGGGCCAACCGTATGCAGTGTAATAATATAATTATAGGAGATATACTGGCGATCAAAAGAGAGGTACCACTTTTTGATTGTGCTAAAATTACAATCTTATGAGTCTTTACGCTTTTCCTTTCAAGTGAGTAGTCTTAAATGTAGGTATTGTTACACTGACACTGACTGTCCTGGCAACAGCAGACAAGCACATCCCAACTCGATTTCTCTGAAGTTGAGATAAACCTACTATCTTTCTTGGGTGAAAATAATCCAATGTTACTGCAGTTTTTATTTTGTTAAAGACTTAAATTAAACTTTATTTTAAAAAAAACAAAGAATAGAAAGATTTTTCCAAGTGTTCGCGAGAAAATGTTAGTGCAGTGAACACTTACGGAAGTATCAAAATGTTATTTTTCTAGCATTTACTACTTTTTAGACTACTTAGTATGACTCACCTGAAAAGGAAATCGTAGCGATTCAAAAGGCCAGAATATATTTACAATACAAAAGAGGTACTCTTTTTTTTTTTTTTTGGGGGGGGGGGGGGGTCGCCAATTCATTATTTTGGAAGACTGACTGAGATGCTGACTCAAATACTCGTAACTTCCTTACACGAAAATCAAACCCACGTTTCCTGTGTGAGAAAGCTAAGACCCTAATCATTACACCACAGACAAAATGGTGAAAAGGTATAGGTCTGACACCCCTATCAAAACTGTTAGGTTATTAAAAATTTAAGAGGCGGGACCTCCGAGTTTTACATTCATCTCGGAAAGGACAGAGCCAAAAGTGCCGTTTCCAAGGACACAACGTAGGACCGATCTGAGGCTCGAACCCTTGAACCTGCAATCTCACGATTATGAGTCTGGTAGCCTAACCACCAGACCACCGACACCACTACACCACAGACAATAATGAAAGGAAACGAGTTGTTCAGTCAAAACACGTGTGCGTATGGCATTGTGCTGAACCATAGTGATCGTCATTTTAATTTTTGGTTCAGCACATTTTACGTTCAGTTAAAATACATTTTGTGTGGCTTTTACTTGGAAAACGTTGATCAAAGGCAGAAAAAACTTAATTTGCAGTTTCCAAAAAATCTCATGCTGTGGAAGTCAACTATTTTGTGGGCCACCAAATTTCTCGTTAATTTTCCCTTTGATACCAGTCGACCCCATGGCAAAAATCTCTTCATCTATTCAAAATATTTCTAAGTCAAAAGCAAGAGAAATACATAAACTTTACGATGATATCAATAACTCAACATGCCCAAAAAATTACTAGCACCCAATTACACCGCGTCCCGACACTTTATAACAACTGCTTAGTACTGTAGGACTCCGCCACACGCCATTTTGAAAAGTGACATATAACGGAGTCGAACAATGGACAGGCGATAAGGACTCCTAAAAACCCTCAAAAATATCATTTTGTGTCAATATCTTTTTTATTGTATATTATATTTAAGAGAGAGAAAATAAGTGAGTCTATTCTTCAAAATGCTTTAATGTGTTTTAATACCACGTGCAGATGTGAGCAATAGCTAAGGCAGCCACAATTGCTGGAACAGGCAAGGAGAGAGAGAGAGAGAAACAAAGAGATAGAGAGAGGGGGAAAGAGAGACTGAGAGTGGGTTAGAGACACATAGAGAGACAGAGAGAGAGAGAGAGAGAGAGAGAGAAGTATTGAATGAGAGAACGAGATACTTAAGTTTGTATGCTTTGTTGTTGGTTGTTTCTTTGTTTGTTTGTTTTGATTGCTTTTGGGGGAGGGGAGTACTGTAATTTCTACTTCCTAATTTGTGTCTCTTTAGATAATTGTTTAATTTTACTTCCTGTGAATAGCTGTTTTTCAAAACTACACGACAAAACAACATTATTGTATTGAAAAGTGTCATTAGACAATAAATTTGCACTAGAACATCCTTCCTTCTTAATACTGGTTTATTTCTTCAACATGAATCTTTCTTTTCTTTCATGCTAAGCTCCGTGTTTTCTTCTCTGCTCCCCTTCTTTTCCCCCAAATGTCGTAAGATATTACACATTACTCTCTCAATTGACATCTTCAAGTTCATTTTTGCGCACATTCTTTTGTCCTCTGAAGAAACTCGAATATATAGCTCTCGGCGGACTAGAGTTTTGTGGCGAGTTGAAAAGTGAGCTGGTATCTCAGAGGAATTCTCAAACACGCCCAACGTCAATATCGGATAGAATTATAATAAGCTAAAAAGTTTGAAGAGAAATATCACCCTGTTTGGCTGAAAATATCTTATGTCATCAAAGAAATAACCAGCCCTGGAGGAGGGCAGGGAATTTAGAGGATGAGTGTGATAGGTCCTCCCTGTTTCTGTATGCCTGTCTCGCCGTTTCTTCTGATATAATAACCGGCTGTTATTGTATACATGCGTTTTTCTTTATAAGAAGAAAAAGACAACGACATAAACAAACAAACGAAAACGGAAACCCTTGCACCCTGCTTCCCACACATACATATCTTAACCCCATATCCTTTTGGTCTTTTAAATAGTTTTTGCAAAACTATTTCTGTTGCAATTTGGAGGACTTTAATGAAGTTTTCACATGCATTTCACAGATAATAAAATACAAACTTGAACAGAATTCTGTACGCTACATTACCTCATATATTTCACCATTTCTGTCTCTGCTTGTCAAAATACCAAACATATTTTTTTTAAATTCTTGATCACAAACTGGCAAATATTGCAAAGGTTTACAACTGTCATTGTTTGCCAATATAATTATAATGCAGAATTCTCTCTCAGTGCCTATTGTTAGCCTATATTATCAATGCATTACTACGATTAAGCCAGCCCATTTTCTCAGGCAGCACAGATCCCTTGAGGGCTCTATATCATTTCTGTAGTATTGTTTTGTTTTTTCATTCCAGTTTCTACAGAATTCATATAATTTAAGTTAGGCCTATGCTGTATGTGTGTTGAAAGCCTAATTTGCATTTTTTTTCCTTCTTGTATTCTCTGATATATTATTATTATTATTATTATTATTATTATTATTATTATTATTATTATTATTATTATTATAAATATTATTTTTATTATTATTATCATTATTATTATTATCATTATTATTATTATTATTATTATTATTATTATTATTATATCCATATTATCATTGTTATTAGTATTATTAATATCATTATTATTGTTATGGTTATAATTATTTTTACTATTATTATTATTATTATTATTATTATTTTTGTTGATTACTACTACTACAACAACAACTACTACTACTACTACTACTACTACTACTACTACTACTACTACTACTACTACTACTACTACTGCTGCTGCTGCTGCTGCTGCTATTACTACTGATACTGCTGCTGCTGCTACTGATGCTGATGCTGATTATGCTCTGGCTGTTTATTTTATTTTTTTGCTGTTGCTTCTGTTGCTACGACTACTTTTATTATTACTACTGTTACTCTTAGTAACACTGTTACTGATTCTATTGTTGTTATGATATCATCGTTGTCCTCTTTACTGCTATTTCTTGTTTTGGCATGTAAATTGACGAATTATTATCTGTACCATCATTGTATTGCTGGACACTGACTTGATGTATCTCTGAGAGAGAGAGAGAGAGAGAGAGAGAGAGAGAGAGCGAGAGAGAGAGAGAATGAGAGAGAGGGAGAGAGGGGGGAGAGAAAGGACACTAGAGAGACAGAGAGAGAGAGAAGGAGATAGATCGAGAGAGGGGGGAGAGAAAGGACACGAGAGAGACACAGAGAGAGAGAGAGAGAGAGAGAGAGAGAGAGAGAGAGAGAGAGAGAGAGGAAGAGAGGGGGGAGAGAGAGGGAGAGAGAGAAAGAGAATGAGTGGGGTGGGGAGAGTTGGGGAAGAGGAATAGAAATAGTGAAAATGACCCCGGAAAAAAATTAAAGAAAACATTTGAAAACATGCAAGTCTACGGTGGCGGCCTCGAGTTCGGTGGAAACTGTTACTGTGATAAACGAGGAGGCAACCATCAGTCCATCAATGAGACAATTCTTTTGAACAACAGAGGAATCTGACGATAAGACACGTTTTGGCTATTCGTGGCAGGTGTGAAACTCATTTCGCATAGATGGCTAGCGTGGGAGAAATCTGATTAGAAGGTTCTTCCTTATAACATGGTAATGTATACGTTTTTCTTAACAAAAGAAAACACAAATGACATGGATTCCCCCCCCCCCCTTTTTTTTAACTGACCACATCTGCTGCCAATTTGGAGAATATGTCGAGAGTTTTGGTTTTCTTTACGGAACTGTGGAATCTATATTCATAGGCTCTCTTTGATCTCGAGAGACAGTGGATTAACATCAGATCGAAGATGTTTTGGCCTGTCAGGAGTTCAGGAGCACACCGGCTGTTATGTAACCGCACTCGCCAACACAGGAGTAACAAACGTGTTGGGGCTGTTACTGAGAATGGTCGGTGGTTCTCTCTTCTTCCATTTGTTTGACTGTTTCCTGGAGGCGGCGGGGTTGGGGGAGGGGGTAGAGTTGCTTGTTGTTGGGGGGGGGGGTTGTTTGTTTTTTTTGGGGGGAGGGTCGTATTATTTTTATTTATTTTAATTGATAATTTATCTTATTTTATTTTTGATTTATTTATTTTTTAATTAAAAAATTATTATTTTTATTTATTTATTTATTTTATTTTATTTTATTTTGGGGGGGGGGGGATATGGACCTAATTTTACATATTCTCTGGAGCCATTTTTCAGCTTTGAAAGTTTGTTTTTTTACTTCATGCTTCCAGAGCCTTCTGTTTGTTGCCAAAGTAGTTTTGTGAAAGCTACCCTCTCCGACAGTAAGCACAAAGCACCCTACTGGACTTCACTTTCGCTAAGAGGTAGGGGCGCCTGCTTTCTACTGGACGAGTGGTTTGACTTTGTGTGAGGGCTTTTGTAATGGTACAGTCTCTTTGACTCCAACAAGACATGTCGTTCTTGGCGGTTCGTTGGCAGTGCTGCTTTAGAAATTTGTCTTACATGCTGTCTGGGGGGAAAATATGTCTTGACATTTTCCTTTAACAAAAATCTCAGACACACGTTGCGTAAACAAGAGCTGCAAAAATAGAATGAAAGACAGTGAGAGGAAAGCGATAATAAAACATGTTTTGCGTCTATTCATAAGTTATTAATAGTTTAGGTCAGGCTGTCTGACTTAGACGATGTGCCGGTAAACAGGAGGGCAACAAACGTTGAAGGATAATCTCTTCTGTATAATGTTATGTTTGAAGCAATGTGAACCATTCACAATTAGGAACATTTCTCGCCCTAATATTGGATCCTTCGAAACAGCTCCTTTGGGGAAACTTAACATAGGCCTACAAGAAAAAGAAAACGGTCTTCTTGCCCTTTAAATTTGCAGTAATAAGTAAGATTTTTGCTGTAACAATAACTCAGTCCCGTACTTTGACGCCTGTACACCCCCCCCCCCCCAAGGGTACAATAAATAGTATATTATCCCTCTGATACTGTCTCTTCAATATACGTGTAACTGTAACTATTGTATCCCCGACCACCCAGTCGACACAACATAATATACTATTGGAGGCTGACTGCTTCGACCCTCAGGCTAACACCCGCTAAGAGGGATAAATTGTCCAAGACGACTGGCTGACCTCTAGAGAACCTCTCCTCTCCCCCCCCGTGCTTCCCCAAATGGAAATCAAACTCACATTTTGCATGCTCTGTAACTGTAAGGTATTGGTGCCTGTTAGGTCGTCCAACTTTACCGTGCTGTCTTCGTGAAAGGTGATGAGCCTAACTAACTCTCTATAGAGTGTAAGGCGACCAACAAAACTATCTATCTATTGACAAGCCTGCTAAACAGGTGAATTATCATTGTCATCAGTGTTAAGTGAATTTTTTTTTATCATTACTGTCAAAAGCGGGGGTGTTACAGTGTGATGTCAACAAAATGATCTCATAAAAGGAATGTGAAAGACGAAAAAAGAAACAATTGTGGCTGCAGATGAGTGTACGGTTGATCTGTGAGGAGGAGAGAATTGG
>NW_004797338.1:1066392-1070258 GCF_000002075.1 Aplysia californica | reverse complement strand
CTCTCTGTCTCTCTGTCTCTCTCTCTCTTTGCGTCTCTCTCTCCCTCTCTCTCTATCTCTCTCTCTCTTTGCGTCTATCTCTCTCCCTCCCTCTCTCTCTCTCTCTCTCTCTCTATCTCTCTCTCTCTCTCTCTGTGTGTGTGTTTCTCTCTCCCTATCTCCAGCTCTTTCCCTCTCTTTTGTTCCTTTATCTCTTCGCGTCTCTCGCCTGTTCTCTCTTATTTTCCACATCACAAAATGCAGCTACTATGTCAATCTGTCACCTGGAACGCCTCACGGTTCAATATATATGTCTGTATGTATAAAATGAAGTTTCTAGTGCCTGTATCACTAGAAAATATCTCTCTAAAAGGTTACATCCAAAGCTTTAACGCAAGAAGTTGGCATTGGACTGTTTGCCTTAAGAAGAACAGTGCTTTTTTTGTCTCTCTGTAAATTGTTGGGGGGGTTTTCCCCTAAAACCCCAAGTAAAATTATGGTGTCGAAACTTTCAAAGGATTTTTTTAAAGTTTGGAATGTTTAGGTCATAATTCAAAAGAGTTTGTTTGAAACGCTTGGGAACTGCTTTGAGGGAGCTTGAAATGTGGCCGTGTTTTCAACACACACTCAACATACGGATGAGAATAAATCGTATAAAAAATGAATAAGGTCATGACCTCAAAGGTCGGCTCTGCAATGTTAGAAGATATTTTGCAGCGTGTCAAAATTGGTGAGTTCAACCAACTTTTGTCTTTCAAAGGGTGTCGCTGCTTTTGAAAATAAAATCGGCGTCGTGTTATCCGGTTGTTTGTTTTCTGTCGCTCATGAATCTGCACTGTCATTCTTTTTTAAATGTTGGCTGCTTTAAGCCCCCATCGACACAACTTAGACCATTTATGAGGCGGGCTTCGACTCTGTTCTCTGGGCCAACGCGGGCTGAGAGTGATATAACGCCTCTGGAATAAGACTGAGGTACTAGTTTAAAATGATCCAACAAGGTATTCCAAATCGTGTCTTCTGCGTACGATTACAAAACGCCTTGCCGCTACGCCACTGACTCAAGTCAATAAAATTGATACATGAACATTGAACAGATTTGTAATAAATATCAGCTTTCTTTACATTTCCCTAGACACAATGTGGGCGAATTAGCATTGGGGTCGTTTCCGCCATGTCACACAGGACCAACCCTGACTGGGTGTGATACAAACCCACCTCAGTACTACGGCTGCTTTCTGAAAATTACACAGGGAAAACTGTTGAAGTCTAAATTAATGCCATTCTCTTCAATACCTAATGTTCTGAACAGCACTGACATTTTTCTGGGGTTAGCTCCTTCTTTCCTGTTAAAGATCTATCGTCCTTATCTCTCCTCCTTTTTTTGTAGATGGGATACTCTCTAGTAACACCTCTTGTCTTTGGCATTTATATGACCTAATTGTGTTGCAAATGGCGAAAAAACGCGTATCAAAATTAAACCTAGAGGACGTCATGTCGATTAATATGCGATGTAGGCTACACTCCCTAGTGCTCAAAAAGTCAAATAAACTAACTAGATCTATGAACCTGTCATATTTTCTACTTCTTTTTTCTGAAGATATAATTTAGAGCTGCCGTGCGAATGAATATCAATTTCAAGACCAGTCAATACACAAACGAACACTCAGATTAATAAACTGCCAAACCCAATTATTGCTACTGATTTAATGCGCCCTGAGCTGAACACAGCTCATGGAAATGAATGAAATAAATTGTCTATTTTTTCTTTCTCCCCGCCCTTCAAAAAAGGAAGTCCCCAAAGATATCGGTTTCCTGAGTATTATCCGTGTGTGGAACGGAAAGAAATTATTTCCCTTTTCCTGGAAGTCTGTTGGGGACTATTTTGATTTTTCCTTCTTTTTTGCGCTATTTTTATCACGGGTTATCTTTTTTTAAAGCTATGACTATAGGAGATTAGGAATAAATATCTTCCACCCGACATGCTCTCTAAATGGTGATTCTAACCACCGCTCTTTGTGCTATGAAATTAATGAGTTCCCGATAAAAGCTAATAATAATCTTCTCGGGTGTAATAATAACATCAGAAGCTTTTGCCCAATGCAGCACAGCCAGCACAAAAGCTGTATTGTAGGCGTGATGCGAGAATAATTTCAGCGCATGACATCACACATACAAACAACAATGGTGGGTCTCAGAGAGTATAAGCAAACTGGCGCCAGGGCAGACACGTAGATGTAAATAAACAAACAAGGATGCGAAAAGGGTGTCGCGGTATCAGACCATGTACTTTACCACGTTACACCACATAGACAGGGGAAATGCAAGGCATACTTGTGTAAGGACGAGGTGGTATCTGGCACTCGTCAATTTTGGGGCATAATACTATTGAGTTTTAGGTATCATCTTAAAGTGTGCTTATTGGTCTTGTATTGGATTAAAATAACATTTCTCTGTCTTGAATAGAAGTCAAGATATTTGTGATTGAAGGAGGTGGAAGTCGCCTAATGCCAGAGGTAAAATTATCGAGAAATTGGTCGCCAAAGTTTCAAGACGTCTAAAGCTTGAGCGTCCTTTGAAGCGGAGAATTGACATTATTAGTTGGGGGGGGGGGGTGTTGGTGCATTTGATCAGCTCTGTCAGTAAAATCCACACAGACATACGTTTTATGGTGGACACAATGGTTGTAGAGCAAAAAAACAAAATTCGAAAACCGTTTCCCAAAGGCATGAAAAATGCCGACTTCTTTGACTTTATTACTTTGACGGGCATGATTAATTCAGCAAGATGCCATTTTTGTGTGCTCATGGAGCTGTAAGAAGATTGCTTAAGTTTTAAATTCTAATCTGCTGCTTCTACATGGCACTCGTGTTTTCATAGATCATGTAGTAGTCTAAAAATAATATTATTATTGCTCTCGCTTATCTCCTGGCAGTGTTGTTTTAGAATCGCGAGCTGTCTTTTATAAAAAAGGATTCTGAAAAAGAAAAAAGGCAGTTAAATTAGTATCAAACCTGAATGAGAGCTCAACACACTGAGTCCATATGTCAACCTCCACCCCCCCCCCCTCTCTCTCTCTCTCTCTCTCTCTCTCCCCCCCCCCCCCCCCCCCATTACCTCCCTCTCCACCACGTTCAAGAAAATCAACTAACACGAAAAGGGTCAGGTTAAAAAAATCTTGTCTATGTGTACGTCTGAAACAAAGTCCCCTTGTCTCCGGATAAGCCACAAAGATAAGGAGAAAAGAGAGAATCTAAATTTCAATAAAAGCATACCAAGTTTTGTCATGTCATTAATTACCACCAATGGGTTTTAGATCCGAAAGCAGAAGAAACGTGTTGATCTCTATCGACGATTAGCTGAGCCAGGCTCTCTATCGAATACATGCTAAGTGCTCCTCCTCTCCCTGTTCGAGCAATTGTTATCGACTCTGTCTCATCTCCAATTAATGCTCTTATGTGATAAGATACGATCAGACTTTTTAAGACTCGAATTGGGTTGAGGTTTTTCAGAACTATGATAATGAAGCTGTAGTTGCTGTTGTTGTTGTTGTTTGTTCTTGTTGCTGTTGTTGTTATTGTTCTTGTTGTTGTTTGTTGTTTTTAATGTTGCTGTTGTCGGTTTTGTATTTTAATGTTGACGTTGTTGTTGATGTTTTTATTGTTATTTCCTTTGTTGTAATTGTAACTGTGAATGTCGCCAGTGTGTCTGTCCGTGTTCGAGTTGCATCTGCCTGGTGGTATTCATGATGATTGCTACTGTTTCAAATGACATGTATTGCCCTGATCTTTTTGAGAGATTGTTGTAGAGACACGAACTCTTTCTACATATTATCCACCTCAGTTATTCTAATGACAAACCTTCGAGAATCGCTCCCTTACCCCCCCCCC
>NW_004797338.1:1064430-1065426 GCF_000002075.1 Aplysia californica | reverse complement strand
GATAGATAGATAGATAGATAGATAGATAGATAGATAGATAGATAGATAGATAGATAGATAGATAAATAGATAGATAGATAGATAGATAGATAGCCAGAATGAACAGTAGCTTCGTAAAAACAGAAGCACGTGACCATTTGAAGGGTTCCAACGCACGATGCTCTATACACTAAAAAAATCTGAGCATTTACAAAAAACCGAAAACCCTGTCCGGCGTTTAATCTTATGATAATAATGTGAATTTTTAAAGAAAAAAATCTTTTTTATTCAAAACACACTGTATCTGTATGATAAATTTCCGTTCCTTTCATACGTTTGTTTTCAGAGAATACGTGTTCTTCTGTTTCCTGTTTTGTATTAAATGGACACAGTATGTTGAGTTTTGCCATAGATTTTGGTTTTTAATAAACAAACAAATCCGCAAAGTACTCTTTCTATTTCTTTCAAAATCTTGTTAGTTCAGCGACTAATCCCATCCTCCGTTAGTTTTAGTAAGTGTTTTTACGGCACCTGAAGCACAATAAGGTCATATAAGTGTCGAATAATAGATTGTGTTTTACAAGAGAGTAGCATACACAAAAAAAAAATAGGAGAGATAAAGACGATAGATGTTTAACAGGAAAGAAGGAGAAAACCACACCTGAGCGCCCACCAATCACCCACTATCCCCTCCTCCATCCCCTTTTACCTGAATAAAACGCTCATAAACCCTTTTTAAAACTTGGCCTGAAACGATGAAGGATGTTGTAGTGAACATGGAGTCTCAGACAATCTAAAGAGCTTCAAAAAGAAAAATCTGTTAATTAAAGAAAAGCCAACTATAAAAGAGAGGCGTTCAGTCAATTTCATATTAATGGACAAATTATAATATGCCTGAGAACTAACAAAGCGTTATTCGGAAGGACGACTGAACATATGACTAACAGAGCACTGTTTTGTACTAGATAGATAGATAGATAGATAGATAGATAGATAGATAGATAGATAGATAGATAG
>NW_004797338.1:1060461-1062592 GCF_000002075.1 Aplysia californica | reverse complement strand
AAAAAAAAAAATTTGCTTCATAGAAAGTGGAGACCCTGATTTTTAAATATTTTTCAGTTGGTCAAGTAAGCTCCCAATAGAATTCACAGACAGACCTTCAGGTACTTCTCTTTACAACAGTCGACAACCCCTAAGATCTAGCAGGGGAAAGCAAAGAAATGTTTGGGGGGATTTTTACAGAGAGGTGGAGATCACACTTGCAGCTCCCAGCTGGTTCCTACTGGGGTAATCTGGTGGGTGATTGGTAGAAAACAAACGCCTTACATCTCCATTAACATTTTGGATTATACAGGAGAGTGGCGGCTTCGACCTTGTCTCGCAGAGTCCTCCTGAATAGAGGAACACAACGTCATCATCAATCACCATCAAGTCCCAGATCTACAACAGACGTCTGCGGTCAAGGTTGTCCATTTGTTCCTTTGCTCGGATGCTCCCAAAGTTGCTATATTATCCTGATATGTCCCTACTATCCAACTGTTTAGGTTCTCCGAGTATGTTCATCTGAGTCTACCCTTTTCTTTGTTTGCCTTCAATGTGGTAAACGATAGCTACTTAATTGATCAAGATATTTATATCTGTTGAAGTGCCATAAAAAATGCAATACTTTTTTTTTTTTTGCTTTTATCCGCAAGCGGCCAACCTGGGTTTCTTTAACTTGAGTAAAATGACATTACAACAGCTGAGCTCACGGCGAGATCTGTGGCCCTTTTCTTTGACAATAAGGTATGAAAGATTGCTTAAAGAAAAAGAGAGCAGTGATAGGTTTTTCCATGAAGGTATTGACCTGCTGTAGAAAAGATTAAAGTAATTCTTTAATGATTTTTTAAAAAGGATCGTTATGTAAAAGGAAAGTTGCCGTCAACAACAACAACAACAACAACAACAACAACAACAAAATTTAAAATGGTAACTGAATTTCATCACTACGTTGATTTATTTTCAGTCTTACTTTTGATGCAATGGTCCTATAAGAAAAGACGAATACAGGTACTAATTCTGCTGCTTTGTTCTTTAGGACGAGAGGGCTTTGCTCTCATTTCTCACCTTCGATAGGATGAGACAACCAGTCCTTGTAGACGGTGCGTAACGCTGCACTCACTTGCACGGTTGGTGAAAGGGTCAGAGTACATGTGGTGGACAGCTGGTGAGATGAGCGGTGGTGGAGAGGAGGGATGAGGTTTGAATGTGCATGGCGTGGGTGGGTAGGTGTTCTTACGCTTGTATGTTACGAGAATGTGGAGAAGGGATGTGGGCATGGGGGGGGGGGGGGTGGGTGGGGGGGGGGGGGGGGGGGTATAGTGTCCCAAACATCCTGTCCTCGGGAGTTAACGATATTCTGGTTATCCGTTTTTTAAAAGAATTTGGTTTCTTTGCCAAGACAAGAGAAATGTAATTAGTTTGTTACTTTTTTTATACCTCCGGGACTTCTGGTTTCTGAGCTGTAATTTGTAAACATGTTTTGTTTGTGCTGAACTGGTGATACTTTTAGTTTGTTTTGTTTTGGGTTAGTCTACTAATATTTTTTTAATTCAATTTTTTTATGATGACCTAAAGGGCACGACCTATTTTTTTCAGTGTAGTTTTGTGTTTTTCTTCCTATTGGGCCGTGGTTCAACATTGTAGACAAAATGTGTGGCATCGTGGGGAAAGCAGATGCTTGTCAAAATAAGAAAATCGAAGAAAACGGCATTTTTTTTTCCCTTTGAAATTTTTAATAGGGTTTTTATTTTTCGGCTCAATACCTTTTATGTCCACTTAAAAACACATTGTTGAGTGACTTTTACAAAAAACGTTGATTTAAGGCACAATTTAAAAAATCTCTCTAATTTCACCTCTGAAACCAAATGATCCCACCTGCTGAAATTCAAAATGTTTCGATAATTGTAATATTTATTTTCATTGAAAGTAAGACAATAAATAATCAAGCTTCAAGATGATATCAATAACTCCATATACACAAAATTGAAAAGCACCTCATTCCTCCACGCCGTGAAACAAATAGTACGTTTTCGTTACATTCTTAAAGAGATGGCATTTCCGTGCAGGTAAAGGTCAAGTTTAGGACTCCCTTCTTTGAAAAAGTAAAAATCACTCTATTTTCACGACGTCTTAGCTACCCCTCTTCCCCCTC
>NW_004797338.1:1058950-1060092 GCF_000002075.1 Aplysia californica | reverse complement strand
GTGTGTGTGTGTGTGTGTGTGTGTGTGTGTGTGTAATTTGGCTACACGAAATAAATTTAACCAAAAAAAAAAGGTTGGATGGTGGGTAGTGCAAACCGTCCTAAAAGCATCAAATAGTCAGCTCAAGAGATATCTGCGAGATCAAAGAAAAGGAAACACATGAGATTGTGGTTTCAGATCGTGCCCATTTTATATCCAATCTGACTTATTATTTACGCTGTCCTGATAACAAAATTTCACAATCTAGTCAGTTCTACGTGTACTTTTTTCATAATGTTAGTATCGATACTGAAATGTACAATGTCATCATCCTCATCATCATCATCATCATCATCATCATCATCATCATCATCGTCATCGTCATCATTATCATCATCATTATTGTTATAAAGATAAAAGGGGCAGAGGGAAAAGAGTATGGAGTTTGCGGGATTTGGGGGGAATGTTAAAGTGAAATATTATCAAACAAAAAACTATATTTCAACCTTTCAAACACCCATTTGGGTTTTATAACGAATGTTATTATTTTTTTTTAGCCATCATCGTTTTCATTATCAATTTTACTTTCATAGTAATTTATTATTTATTAGTTTCCCCAGTGACCGCAACTCTTGACGTTGTTTTTTTTTTTTTTTTTTTTTTCAGGTCCAATGAGTTATGTAAGTATAGCTAACCCGACAATTTCAGGACACATAAAAGATGGGCAGAGTTCCCTCAAGATGTGTACAGCATAGTACTCGTAAGTATGGCGATATACTTTCGAGTATTTGGTATCGGATCCTCGGCATCATTTCGAGTACAGCTTTACATTTCAGGTGCGCTTCTTGGAGTGCCGAGCGCTTCAAACATTCCCCGCGGTAAAACGACGTGAAGTCAAGAATTCACTATATCTTCAAAATAAAAAGCGGGATGTGTTTGATAAGAGTTCTACAGTTCAGTCAGAGGTACACAACTAAAGGAAGTGAGGCCAATGGGAATTGTAAACCTTAATATGGCAACTTACGGGCTGGTCGTAACTCAAGACGGAACGTCGAAGCGGTAGGAGTTCGAATTAATGTTTCTGTGGTTCTGTTTCTCACAAATTGGTGGGGAGATAGAGAGATAGGAAGAGAGAGGGAGATGGGAAGAGAGAGAGAGAGAGA
>NW_004797338.1:1058287-1058824 GCF_000002075.1 Aplysia californica | reverse complement strand
AGATAGATAGATAGATAGATAGATAGATAGATAGATAGATAGATAGATAGATAGAGAGAGAGAGAGAGAGATTGATATGACATATATATTAATATGATATATCATGAAGCCTTATTTCCATGTAATGGATATATTATGTAAAATACATTGATATATTATTATGAACCCGTATTTATGTGCTGTATATAGATTATGTAAAATACATTAATATATTAAGCACGCTTCCTTCTCCTTTATAGACATAATATTATGTGAAAAGTATTAATATATATTATGAACCTGTATTTCCTATATCTATACATAGATTATGTAAATAACATTGATATTCATTAATAACCCTTTTCCCGTGTTACCGTCCACCTCCCTCCTTTCCCCTCTGTGTTTTCTTAAGGATTGGTTTGATTCTGTAGATTCACCGTGGGCCACAAATTGAACCTTGCCTGCTCATGCATCTGCCCTTTTCTTGCCACTATCCTTACCTACTTCCTCAACCTCTAGACTCCAAAGCATACCTTTGAATCATCCTCCCCCCCTCCC
>NW_004797338.1:1055159-1058027 GCF_000002075.1 Aplysia californica | reverse complement strand
TACACACACACACACACACACACACACACACACACACACACACGTCCTAGTCCTCCTTTTTCCACCGGCATGTTCCCGTTTACCCAACATTTCAGCTATCAGCACCTTCATTCTAATGGTCTACATGGCATTTCTGATATTTGCATGACATTTCGACCACCCTCAGGCCTAAACTCACTATCAACGTCTCTTCACTATTTCAAAGGCGTAGACCCTCAACACTCACCAGGTTTCCAGAGGAGTGTGAATGCTCTCAACCATTCCTCCCCCTCCCCACGTAACACTCTTTCCCTATCTCCCTACTCCTTCTTATATTTCACAAACGACCTTGCAATGGAGAAAAGAGGCTATTTACAACGTCTACAAGTATATCGGTTCGTTTTATGTCTTCTATAAAAACATCTCAACATCCCTGTTCTTCGTAGAAAAAAAGATTAAGAGTCTTGATTTACCAAAAAGTGTAAGAACAGTGATACAAGGTCTTTTAAAAAGATCGAAAGAAAGAAGGGGAAAAAGGCAAGACCGCATACTTCAAGAAACCATCTATATAAACATATTATTATGCATTACATCTTATTGTTATAATTTGTTTTCATACCGAGTTATTGTGTCAAAGTAAAATATGACCGTTCAAGAATTATTTTAAATTAGATCAGTGCTCGGTTGCACTCCGCACAACCTCGCATTTGTAAGCTTACTAAAACTCCCCAACTGAACTGACAAGAAGAAAAAAGTCTGCTAAAACAATGGAAAATGGAACAGAATGTGATTCTCTGGAATGTCAATATAATGGTGTCTCACCACATTCTTCTGTATTCTTTACCACAAAGCCCATACAAGCGTTACAAATTTATCAACACTATTAGATTATCAAAGAGGTAGGGCTTCCGAGTTAAACGTCCATCTCTGAAACGACAAAGACAAAAAGGGAAAATTGTGTAAAGTGCCTTTCTCAGGGATACAACGTTAGACCGAGCTGTGGCTCGCTTCCCCGAACCTGCAGTGTCACGATTCCAAGGCCGGCAAGCTAACCACAAGAAAATCATAGTTTGCTTGTTTGTAAATGGGAAACAATAGCTGCCATGATTCCTGCGAATCGAGAGACTAACAGAGTGAACGTATTGATGGACATCGAGGCGTGGAAATATATACAGATCGGATGACAAACTGAGCTGTCGATAGATGCGACAATTATCTCTTAAAAAGATGAACAAAAACGGCTTAACATTTACATGAAAAGCAAGAGGACTTTGAGCAACGGAGATAAATTAATGCAGAGTGATGATTGCGAGTTTACCTCCACAAGTTCAAGTCTCTTTATAACAATCACTTTGATAACAGATAATGCAGATAATGATGCCATCATTACTGAGGTATGTAGTCATCACCGGGTACTAAATTGCATAGTTGTTGACTCTTAGCTAGCAAAAGGTCCGTCGAACTATTTGATGTTGTTATTTCGGAATTTATGATTCCTCGCTGAAATAGTGTAGACCCGTTCATATTGTGTTGCTGCATTATTGTTTGTTTGTTACTTTTTCAATGTGACGCCTGCATTGGGAGTAGTGCTTTGTAAACTAACAACATTATGCAAGAACATGTTCAGAGGTTTTCAGGACGGGATTTGTGTGAGCTACTCTGAGACTTGCCAGAAACATCTTAGTAGAGGGATGAGCTTCTACGATGTGGCATATCGTCTTTACGTATGAATCGATATGATGTTATTGAGTAGCTAGGGAAACAATCAATTGCATAACATGCGAACCTAACGACATTCTTCTAAGGAGAAAAGAAAAAATCTCAGAGACCACTCCACAGCGAAGCAGAATCGTCTACCTATTGGTCAAATTTTCTATCCAAGTGCACCAGCGCAGGCTTTGTATGTGTTTCAGTTGTTGGGGGATTGAAAATTACCAAAACGGACATTTGAGAAAAAAACCCAGAAGTAATGGAATGACATAAGATAGAGATAGAGACAGAGAGACCAATAGAGAGAGAGAGAGAGAGAGAGAGAGAGAGAGAGAGAGAGAGCGAGAGATAAAGATAGAGACAGAAACAGAGATAGAGAAAGGGATAGAGAGAGAGAGAGATACAGAGAGATATAGAGATAGAGAAATTGAAAGTAGAGAGAGAGAGAAAGAAAGATAGAAAGAAAAAAAGAGATAGAAAGAATGAATGAATGAATGAATGAAAGAATGAATGAATGAATGAATGAATGAATGAATGAATGAATGAATGGATAAATAAATGAACGAAGGTGTAAGGATTTGAGAGAGAGAATGAAGAGAAATAGAGAGAGAAAGAGAGAGAAAGAGAGAGAAAGAGAGAGAAAGAGAGAGAAAGAAAGAAGTGAAAGACAAAGCTAGAGAGAGAGAGAGAGAGAACTAGGAAAGATAGATTGTATAAAAAGTTTCAAAAAAGAAAACAAGTAGGCATAAGATCTGCAGAGAAAGAGAAGAAAAGTCAAATCTCTATCAGCAAGGTAAAAAAACCCCCTAAAATGTCCAAAAACAAAACGAAACAAAAACTAATTTGTCAGAAGATGTAATTGTTTGTAAAAAGACCTGGGCCGAACCCGTCCACCCCCCCCCTCCCCTTACTGTCTAGAAGAAAAGTAGTCATTATAGACAGAGTCTCCTCTTGGACAGCGCCATTATAACATAGATAAAGCGCAAGTGGAAAAAGGGGAATTGTCGTTCTTACAAGTTACAATTCCCTCGACTGTACTTGCAGGAAAAAGAGTCAAAGAGAAGTTATGATACACTTTTAGCTCAGGCTGATACTTGTGAGCATCGCTCTTTCCTCTCTCCTCTCACCATCCTGACGCGTGCGCGCGCACACACACACACACACACACACACACACACA
>NW_004797338.1:1046663-1055059 GCF_000002075.1 Aplysia californica | reverse complement strand
ACACATACACATATATATATATATATAAATACAAATGCACCTGTATATATATATATATGTCCAAAAGAAATTTGAAATTGTGATCACCCAATCATGGTGTTAAAACAGTGCAGTAGTCATTCATGCGGCATACCAATTTAAGGCTTTAAAAATTCTGCATATCTGACACATTACTTTTTCATTTATGTTTAGTTTTAATTTTAGTAAGAGTTTTACGGCACTTGCAACACAAAATGTTCTTATAGATCTAAATGTCGAAGATTAGAGGTGTTACAAGAGAATAACCAATCCAAAAAAAGACGGAGGGGAGATAGAGACGATAGGTTTTTTATAAGAGAGTAAGGAATACACCAGAGCACCGGCTAACCACATATATGTTTAACAGTCGCCCGAGATATGGTCACTTAAAGAATGACCTTGAACATAGGATTGGTGGAATTGTGCGAAATCAAAGAAACGCAAGAGTGTCTTCGCGCGCATAATATTGGGGTGCATCAATATTGATAGAATGGGACTAATATAATATTATGTATAGAAGCTTTGAACTCATAAGTCATCACGCAGGAATCGAACTAACACCCTTTAGTTGAAATAAAAAGTGCCTAATTCACAACATACAGCATAAAAGGCAGTGCCCATTGGCACCATCTGTTCGGTTTTGTCGGTTTGTTGTTGTTTGTTTTGTGTTGGGTTTTTTGGGGATGTTTTTTTTGGGGGGGGGGGGTGGTAAGTATTTTACGGCGCTCGCAACTGCATAAGGTCATATGAGCGCGCGGGACACACCTAATATTTTCAGTTGTAGGAAATTTTGAATTTTGCCCGGGTGGCGGCGGAAGCCTACTCTTATCGATTTTAGACCACCAAGGGATCTTTAACGTGCGCAACCTGCACTAGGGCCTTCCACAATTTTTCGCCCTTGTCCGAGAAGGATCGGTGTAGATCTTTCCTTTCAGAAGATCAGGGGTGTGGCAGAAGGACAGCAGTAAGAAGGAGCCAAGGAGTAGCAGTAGAAAGGCTGCAGAAAGAGTCCGGAGCCCAGAGGATGGGGCAAAGGAGGTGAGGAGGTGGGTGCAGAAAGAGGAGACAAAAGCAAACGAAAGAACATTGCTAGAGAGCAGGAAAGGAGGTGAAAGGAGACAATTTTTTAGAAGAAAATTTTTCGGCTGCTACCCTGATTCGAACCCGAGACCTTTGAAAGAGAGACTAACACCTTAACCTCTAGGCAACGAGAGCCCCCTTGTCGGTTTAGGGCCTGGATGGATTGTCCTCCATGACAGAAGCAAAACGGACGAAACTGCCAAAACCGATAATGGCCTTCAATAACAAACATGTTTGTTTTCAAGGCCGCGCACCGGGCGACCGTTTTGGGCAGGTTTGGGGGCTTTAGGTCTATTTATAGTATGCACTGAAGCCGCCAGAAACAGAACCGAGCAGAACCAAAACGATCCTCGAGTGTGCACCGCCTATTACAAACACAGAATTCTGAAGATAAAAAAGAAAGCGTCAGAAATGACACGAAAATAAACCAACTGTGTCCAGGTGGCGGTCAAAATTCTCAATCCCAGTCTGACAGCGCTCTCGGAAAATAAATCGGGTTCATGTACTAAATTTCTAAACACCTTGGGCCGTTAGGGAAATAAGCGTTTCATCACCGAGTACGAAGAGCCTTGTGGCGTACGAGTTACCTCTCCTGAAACAATCCTAATGATGAGGACTTGGGAGTGTCGAGAACGTAAAGCATGTCTTTGTTTACGGGCGTTCAAGGGTCAGTCAAAACAACGGCCGTGTTACAGGTTCAGTAAGTGGGGCAAGAGAGAGAGAGAGAGAGAGAGAGAGAGAGAGAGAGAGAGAATGAGAGGGGGAGAGGAGAGAGAGAGAGAGAGAGGAGAGAGAGAAAGAGGGAGAGAGAAGAGAGAGAGAAAGAGAGAGAGGGAGAGAGAGGAAAAGAGAGAGAGGGGGGGGAGAGAGAGAGAGAAGAGAGAGGGAGAAAGGGAGAGAGAGAGAAAAAAAGAGAGAAAGAGAGAGAAGAGAGAGAGAGAAAGAGAGAGAGAGAGAGAAAAAAAGAGAGGGAGGGAGAGAGAGAAGAGAGAGAAAGAGAGAGAGAGAAAGAGAAAGAGAGAGAGAGAGAAGAGAGAGAGAAAGAGAAAGACAGAGAGAGAGAAAGATAGGGAGAGAAAGCTATATTCCTTGACATTATTTTCTATTCCTTCTTTCTACGACTTTCTATTTTTTTAATTACTGGTGTCTGTAGTTCCACCCGTGTGGTTCTCGGGGCCCTGTCCGAGAGACAGGGGAGCAAGGAATAGGACCAGTGTATCCGTACCGCGCATGTCGTAGAAGCGACTAAGGTCGGTTGGGCAAAGGGTTAGCAGCCCTTTCCCTTAAAACAAAAAGCAGCTACAAAAATATAAACAGCAAAAACAAAACGACCGCCAGGTCTGGAAGATGGAGGACCTTCATCACCGAGGATGCTCAGGACAGGCTTCCCTAGAGTAATGCTGTTGATGGCCTGTGCTCCACTGGGAGTTAAAAAGGGAGAGAGAGAGAGAGAGAGAGGAGAGAGAGAAAGAGGGAGAGAGAAGAGAGAGAGAAAGAGAGAGAGAGAGGGAGAGAGAGTAGAACCTGTAACTTTATCCAAATTATGAGAGAGGTGGATGGAACATTCACTAACATTAATTTTAATTTCAATAGCTTTTCTCACTTTTTTCTCTGTTTGCAAACTGCTAAAGTCACCCTGATATTCAGAGTAAGTACAGGCAAAACCAAAAAGAAAACAAAACAAAACAAAACAAACAAAGCCTAATAAAAACAACTAGGAACAATCAGAAACACATAGATGCGCAATGAACAACTTTTTTCGATTACAGTTCTTCCTGACGCAGTTTTCTTTGGGGTTTTTTTTCGAGAAGTTTAATAAATTACGTTCCACATACATATCTACACAATTTAGATACTTTACGAGGACGACTGCATTGACCCTGATTGTCAGGGCCAGCCCGGAGTGAATGTTTAATAACATCTCAGCAGCAGGCAAACGCTGATGCTTGATAAAATAAGTAATTTTATCACACACACACCCCCAACCACCACTATTTTTTTCAAATACGCACTCACACACACACACACACACACACACACACACACACACACACACACACACACACACACACATATATATATATATATATATATATATATATATATATATATATATTATATATATACACACACACACACACACACACACACACAAACACACACACACATACACACACACACACACACACACACACACACACACGCATACACACACATACACAGGGAAACCTAACTCTCATCCTCTTCTGCGTTCAACTTTTAAAAAAAAAGAAATTCTAATACAATTAACGCCGTTACGTTGACATGAGAGATACCTTTTTGACGGTTTAGCGTATTAATTTCATTCCTGAAATTCTACTACACAGTTGATAATACGTATTTTCTAAATAAGCGGAGCGCATTGCATGACTGTTTCTGCTCGGTGCGATTCTGTTCGGTTCAGTTTCTGGTATCTTCAGTGTACACTATGAATACATCCCTGCCTCAAACTGATCGCCCGACTCGCGGCCTTGAACACAAACATTATTAAAGGTCATCATCGGTTTCGTTCGGTTTGTGCCAAGATGGTAGCTTTTCTCCCTCCAAAGGAGGAAAATCTGGCTAGCCCCGACGACCAAACCGAACCGAACGGAACCCAACTGAACCGAATAGAAAAAAGCTTTCCAATCGGCACTGAGTATGTAAAAACGCTCTAAACATGACCTGAGGAATAATGTGACTTTAGAGCTCGGCAGATTCCTTTGTTCACGGTCTACAAATATTTCTATTTAAAAAGTACCTTTCTTTTGGAAATGCACCTGTAGTCAAACAAACAAAACAAAAAAGTTAATCATTTTTATTGGAAATATAATCGAATATTTTTGAAATTTCAATAGCCTAAACTGACTGAAAAAGGCTCTTATTCGTCTGTTCATGAAACAAGAATAGTCAGTAATTCTCTTAGAAGTTTTTAAAATTATGATCTGTAAACTCTAGTAATGTGTTAAGCACGAAGACAAAAATTGACCAAAAACTTCCCCTCCCCCCTCCCCCCCTTCCCTCCCATAAACAACACACCCTGAAAAAACCCGCATGGTGTCGCTTAAAGGCAGAACCATATTATAAACAAAGAGACAAGATGGGGTGGGGTGGGGGGTGCTGAGGAGGGGAAGGGGGTAGCAAAAACTTCCTTGCCAAGTAATCAGCATATTTTTGCCATAGGTTGTCAAACACCATCTACAATAATGTTTTTTCAAGGCCCCCGCCTCCTTCCCTCCCTAAGTCAGGCTTCCAAAAGCGAATCGACTTTTTTTTGGCATAAATTTAACGTTTTTACAGACACACAAAATTTTTTCATGAACAGTCAAAGATATCATTTTTATCTCTCATGAGAGCACAAAACTGAGAAG
This sequence comes from Aplysia californica, assembly GCF_000002075.1. Classification (NCBI taxonomy): domain Eukaryota; kingdom Metazoa; phylum Mollusca; class Gastropoda; order Aplysiida; family Aplysiidae; genus Aplysia; species Aplysia californica. The sequence goes on along the minus strand of NW_004797338.1, from coordinate 1,050,572 downwards.
AACAAATGCAAAACAACAAGTGGTGTAGAATACTCCCCCGGAAATACCTTCTTAATTCTTACGTATGTTGGTAAATATCCTAACTGAGTATGTCAAAGCGACCACGCAGTGTTTGTATGCGTTGGTGAGTGAAAGAAAATTACCAAAAACAAAATATGAGCCTCAGTCTTTGGGAAATTGTGAAAGGGTTGGAATGGCATGTGAACGTCAGTGAGGAAGAGAGAATGAAAGAGAGAATCAGAGAGAGAGAGAGAGAGAGAGAGAGAGAGAGAGAGAGAGAGAGAGAGAGAGAAGGGGGGGAGGGAGGGAGGGAGGGAAAAGATATTTGTGAGAGGAGAAAGAAAGAGAGAGAGAAAGAGAGAGAGTGGGAGAAAGAAAGATAATCATGCGAAGGTAGATTGTAAAAATAATTACTGGTTAGAAAAACTGACAGGTAAAGAGGCAATCTTCGGAAGAAAGGTTACAAGGCCAAAGAAAAGTCATTGGTTGAAAAAGCCAATAACTGTCAGGAAAACTAACCGGGCTAAATTATAAGACAAATTTTGTCCCCGATGATATTTTCACAACCATATTATTTGAACTCGCTCACTTTCTCGCACCACACACACATACACGCACGCGCGCGCACACACACACACACACACACACACACATACCGAGACACACACACACACACACACACACACACTTATACACACAAACGCACCAACATGCTTTCTCTCTCTCTCTCTCTCTCTCTCTCTCTCTCTCTCTCTCTCTCTCTCTTTCTCTCTCTCTCTCTCTGCTTGTCTCTGGCTGTTTTTCTCTCAGACGCACACACAAACACCCACGCTCCACGCACGCACCCAATAACTCACAGACACACACACACACACACATACACATACAAACACACACACACACACACACACACACATATTTATATATGTATAAGTAGCGCACCATCCTGAAACACTCTTAGTGTTACAAAGACTCAGTTACCCCATTTATTGCATTTATATAAACTCTCTACTCTGGACTGAGGGGGGCCTGTGGAGAGACCACCACGATCACCGGATCTTACTCCACTCGAGTTTTCTTATGTGAGGAGTCTAAAATCGGGTTTGTACACGAAACGTCCACTCTCTCTTGACGAATTGAGACATGCAATCGCCATTGAGTGTCGCAAGATCCATCCTGATACCCTTAGAAAAGTTAAAAGCAGCTTTTTGCGGAGGATAGAGGGTTGTATTAATGAAAATGGTGCTCAATTTGAGCATCTGGTGTAACATTAACTGTGTTTCAGAATGGTGCGCGACTTTTTGGACTCCCTGATATGCATATATATATATATATATATATATATATATATATATATATATATATATATATATATATATATATATATATAACTAGCTGGGCCCCCTTTCGATGAATGGAATGATCGGTGCATTAATATCAACTGAACATCATTGGTCTACTATAATTACACTCTACTGGAATGGAGCTATAAATCTTGAGAGAAAAGTTGCCAAGTATGATATAATAGATGCGTAGATTGATTCTCTATTCCGCTTTCGTGGTTGTACACTCCAGAATTTCAAAGGTGTGAAATGAGTGCGCTCTCATTGTGAACGGAAGCCTCACTTGTTCACAATTGCGTCTAAGAAGGCTTTCCCAAGATTAGATTTAAATGAAACAAATGAAAAACTGAAATTTAACTACAGTGACTTCAGACTCCTCAGTAAAACTGTGCACCCTTTAAATGATTATGAATCACCGTTTTGTTTGATTTTTCAAATTCGAAAGTTAAATGGTTCCGAAGTTTTAGGCGAAAGGGACGGACTTTCACAAATATAATATATAATTAATATATATATAATAAGTATAACTATATCTGTATATTATATAACAAAATATATAATATTGCATATGTTTGTGTGTGGGTTTTTTTACACTTGTAAACGCATATCTACATACACTAATATATAAGTGAAGTTGAAAATAGTAAAATCTGCACCAAACTCGCTTAGGTATGGCGATTTCGTAACCTCAAGCCAACATTCTTCTGGAAAACTATAACAGGGAATCAATCCATACTCTATTATCTATAAATGTCTACGTTGTTCTCCTGGGCGGTCCCGAAGACGTGCAGGATGTAATTGTTTCCAGAACGATTTACGAATACAACAAAAGGTCATAAAGGGAATGTATAATTGTTGTGGTTGGGTTTTTTTCTGAAGCCTGTTCTTTTATTGACCCTTAAGGGCAATCTAAACATTATTATTGGCTAATCGATTTAATGTATAAACATTATCAAACGCCAGATATCAAAACAGCGATGTAGGGGGTTGGTTTTTTGTTATTATAGCCTGGCTATCTAGACGCTCTAACCTTTCAGCCAACAATCTGTCTCTTTCTTTCTCTCTCTCTCTCTCTCTCTCTCTCTCTCTCTCTCTCTCTCTCTCTCTCTCTCTCTCCATCTTACTTTCTTTTCTTTCTTTCTCTATCTATCTATCTATCTATCTATCTATCTATCTATCTATCTATCTATCTATCTATCTATCTATCTATCTATCTATCTATCTATCTATCTGTCTATCTATCTATCTATCTATCTATCTATCTATCTATCTATCTATCTATCTATCTATCTATTTATCTATCTATCTGTCTACCTATCTATTTATTTATATATATATATATATATATATATATATATATCTACCTATCTATCTATCTATCCACCACTCTAATAGAAATGATGTACGCGGGGTAAGAAGAAGTGACAACCATTTTATTCGAACCCGGGCCATGTAAACCCTTGTTTGTATGGAATGTAAGAAGTCTTCATTAAGTGTCGCCTAACATTATTCCTTCAGACACGGAAACCTTGCATCTCAATAATAGACCTAAGTATTTCACTTACAAAGGAGAAGGGGCACACCGCTCAATAACATTTAGGAGTCATGAACAATAAAGTCTCTCAGCTATATACACAATTGACATTATAAATGGCGGCCTACTTTAAATTCGCCTGCCATGACCAACTTAAACTGAGTGGAATTCATATACTTTAACAGCATCTTGGCAGATAATTGGAGATAATCCATAATATTGTTTCTTCTGCACCAGAGCAAGAAATTCACTTCTTCTGCGTTCCAACACCACATACGCCAATGTGCTGAGGTAAACATTTCTTTGTAAAGAAATATGAAAAAAAAATATGATGGAAACAAATGTCAAAGTGCCATTTTCAAAATGCATATTCTGGTATCCCTTCCAATTTTGTTTGATGGAATGAGTCCGCGCCCCGGTTACAAAGCCCTGGAACAATATATGTCCGTGTCTGGAGAAGGAAGGTCTCGTGGGCCCCAGCGCTTATAATATGTGCAAACGTGGCTCGGTACGTTTGGGAGAATCGACTTTTTGAAATGGTATTGTCTCCATTGTCTTGTTTCGATGACAACTCGGCAGTCATGTTTTTTGTGTTTGGTATGTTTATCTGTACCTCTGCACAAATGGGAAAGTTGGAAGCCAGCTGCCTCTTGAGGACTTGAGGCCGGCGTGTGTGCGTGTGTGCGTGTGTATGTGTGTGTGTGTGTGTGTGTGTGTGTGTGTGTGTGTATGTGTTTGTGTGTGCGTGCGTGTGTGAGTGTGAGGGGGGCGTGGGACAGCAGGGGGTAAGAGACGTATTGTATTGCCATGCAGAGAATGGGGTTTGTTGATTCAAAAAGGGGCTTTCCCCTCCCACGCCAACTTCAGTTTATCTTGTTCTGCATCAAGAATTTCTCTATCTTTATCTTTCTTTCTCTCTCTCTCTAGCTATCGCCTTTCAACATTTCTTTCTCTCTCTCTCTCTCTCTCTCTCTCTCTCTCTCTCTCTCTCTCACTCTCTCTCTTTCTCTGTATGTCTTTCTCTCTCTCTCT
>NW_004797338.1:1039882-1045802 GCF_000002075.1 Aplysia californica | reverse complement strand
ACACACACACACACACACACACACATACACACAATAACATACACGCACGTACACACACGTGTATTCCCACACACAGGCACACAAACTCCTAACGCTTAAGAGTTCTTGAATAAACCAGTCTGAGAAATTCTCGACAATACAGTTGCCCACATAAAGAACGACACTCAAAGATAGAAATGACATTTGACAACCACATTAGAATGATGTCTTACAGTTCGCTTTAATCAATCAACTTGGCACGGAGCTTGATCTTTGGAATAAGCCATGAAAATCGATCAAACATTCCCAAGCTTATTTGGGTACCGTGCTACCCTCTCCAGCAACCCCTGTATCCTCTCTTTTAACTACCCCAATCATGGGTGCATTGTGAGCCCTGATGAAATCAAATTTGACTAAGATGCAATTAACCCTTGCTTAAATCCCCATTGGAATGTGCTATACCTTCTTTTTTGCAAATGAGATGCAAATTAAATTTTTAAGGCTCACCCCTTACTTAACTCTGTCCTTTTGGAAATGGACGTTAAACTTGGTACCCTGGTACCCTGGCCTTTTTATATAACCGTACAATTTTTTAGGAGGTGATGTGGCTTATGACCTGTATACAGGAATTATACACTATTGAAGCAAACTGGGGTTTTTTTTTGTTACTGTTTGCATTACGTTAATAAATACCAATATATATGAATGATAACGTACGAGCTTTTATGCCAGTGCACGCTACTAATATGCCTTGTTAAGCGCATTGAGCATTGGAAATTATGCAAATGCGCTATATAAATGGCATGCATTATTATTAATAAGGCAATTCCTTTCTATGCAGCTCGTCGATAGTTTCTATATGCTCTCAACACTGCACTGCACTAGATCTTTCTTGGTTAAGAGATATAGCCACCAGTGTATGGACATCCAACTCGACATGCATTTGTATAACAATTTATTGTGATACATAATTATTATTATTATTATACACATATCATTAGGTTCTACGTTCATCCTGTCCAGAAATTTTAAAATGTGATATCTCTAAGAACGTATTGCGTATCAAGCACTTTTTTTTTGGGGGGGGGGGTGGTGGAAGTGTGCAACAAAAATGTGATTTCCTCTTCTTCTTCTTCTTCTTCTTCTTCTTCTTTTTCTTCTTCTTCTTCTTCTTCTTCTTCTTATTATTATTATTATTATTATTATTATTATTATTATTATTATTATTATTATTATTATTATTATTATTATTATTATTATTATTATTATTATTATTATTATTATTGTTATTATTCTTTTTCTTCATCTTCTTCTTCTTCTTCTTATTATTATTATTATTATTATTACTATTATTATTATTATTGTTATTATTATTATTATTATTATTATTATTATTATTATTATTATTATTTTCATTATTATTATTATTCTAATCATCATTATTATTATCACTAGAAGTTGTAGTAGCAGTAGATTTATATTAATATCATCTTTATCATTATTATCATCATCATTATTATAAACCTTCAGAAAGAAATAATGTGTTCACTTGTTTGTCTTTATTCATTGATTGACAAATAAGATTTTTTTTCGATTTTTTTTTTGGGGGGGGGGTGTGGGGGATAGTAATACTTCTACGCCACTTGCTAAACAAAAAAGCTCATATAAGTGCTGAAGATTAGAGGTGTTACAAAAGAGTAAGAAGCACAACAATGGAGGGGAGAGAAGAAAGGTAGATTATTATGCTTGATTGAAAAGAAAGAAGCATACCACACCAGAGCACCTCCCAACTCAAACCAAACACTCACACACACACACACACACATACACACACACACACACACATACACACACACAAACACACACATACACACACACACACACACACACACATACACACACACACACAAACACACACACACACACACATACACACACACACACATACACACACACATACAATCGCTAAAATTACGAGGAGAAAAAAGAAAGAAAATGTCTCTCAGTTAAATAGTTCAAACATATCACCTCGGCACATGGAAACCTGGGGCACCATGGCCCCTGTTTGGGCATCTGGAAAGATCTGGAAGGTTCTGGAAAGGTCTGGGGAGGTTCTGGAAGAGGTGAGTAAAGCCAGCAGTGAACAATAGCAGCAAGTGAAGTGACCTCTTGTGACCCCTAAAACAGGCTGCTATCCTATCTTAGATTTATGAGGACGAGCTATATCAATTTTGTTGAAATGTGGGCAGTTTTTGCAGATTGAGAAAGAGGTAGGACTTGCAAAGTGACTTGGGATAGCATTTTTCAGCAGACAGTTCTCTGTTATTATGTTATTCTCACATGGAAAATGTATGTTAGAATGAATTTCATCATACTTATGTATAAGCCAAATTTGCCACAAACGCCATCGCTACGGTGAATAAGAAATCAGACTAGTACGGCACAAATAGGTTCGTATACTTTACAATAAATATTTTCTACCTACTATCAGCTAATTCTACTGTTCCAGCTGAATCTAAGTGGGTGCGTTTAAAGGCTTGTTTTTGATCCAGTTGCTTTCCAAGTTAGAGTGATAAACAATGGTTTACGCCCCTATAGACACTATTAAGATCTCTTCGAAAGAGGGTCGCTTCGATCTTGTCAGTCAGGACCAACCCAGCTGGAGTCGGATAAACCATTTTTGCTTAAACAGGGAAGTGCTGACCCAAGTGCAACGGCCATTTGCCTTAGAACTATATCATTAATGCTCATGCTGTCGATTCAGACTTGAGCTGCTTATCTCAAAATAATAATAATAATGATCTAAAATACTAAAAGTTTTATTTTCAAAAATTATATTATAATGATGTTAAACTTAAACTTCAATCGTTCGCTCTCTTTTAACTCAACAAAATTATCGTAATAAAAAGCAAAAGGCCCATCGGATCAATTACAAATCTTAATGAATAACAGAAGCAGAACTTGAGAATTTTCTTTTGTTTGGACGTAGGGTATTCATCCACCTGTCTAAACACTCGGACAGTATCTCCGTACAGTGAAAACACTGAACAACCATACCTTCGTCCGGCAAAACAGAATAATATTGGGAGACGAGACCAAAAGCAGGACCCTCCTCTCAAGCCAGGTTTACATTCCAATAAATCAATCGTTCGCCATGTCTGCTTGAGGAGACCGTGGCTTAGACTGCATGTTTGTTTTATCGTCCACAACACCAAAACATACCCCCCCCCCCCCGACCCAATCCCACCCACCGGTATGCCAACGGATCACCAAAAGTTATGTGCTCACCTCGTTCACTTTACTTACGCTTTGAGGTGTAAAGTCATCATAAAAAGAAAGATACCAAAATGAAAGACGGAAGGCACGAATACGTTACTAATGGTCTTCAGGCTACAGACAACTAATTGTTTTAACTAATATGATAGTAAGCAGGATCTTTGGTGTAGAAGTTAAATGCCTTGCTGCCGCAGGCAGGAGGGCTCTGTTCGATTTCCCTGCGGGGAGAACTTGTATCGAGTATCTCCAGCTGTGTGTCGGGACGTTGTGTCCCTAGTCTCTCAGCTCAGGTTAACCCTGATGGGCACGGTCGAAGCCTGCATCCTAAAAGGTCTAAATCGTGTCGATAAGGGTTTATATATAACACTGCAGAAAAAGTACAAAAAGTATTTTTCAAAATAACGCATAATTTGCTTTTTGCCCTTTAAATTACTTTCATTGAGCAAAACACTACTAGGGGTTCTTCCTCTACCTCTACAGATATAATTTGCAGTGTGACATAACCACTGAACATTTACTATTCTAGTGGTTGGAGTGTGATAAGGGATCAAAAAATAATACTTTATGAATTTTTTTTTTTAATTGATAGTTGTTGCATTTTTTTTAATTGATAGGTTTTGCAACCACAGGCCGCAATAAATTTCCAACTTTCTAAGCTTGTACAACTTTTTGAATGCCTTTATGAAAAACGGATACACCCAAAAAGTAGCCTAAACAGAAATATAAGCTTGCAAAACCCCCAGTCTTAGTGTTAACATGTGTGTGTCCTGTCAGTATTGACAAAATAGAGTTAGTTCCCTGATCCCTACAGAAGTGGACGCAAGCAAAACAAACAAAAAAAAAAAAAAGAAAAAAAAAATCAAAAACAATAACGACAAAACCGACAAAGATTGGACGAGGTTAGGAGATGTCGAAATGGAGCAAAGTACGGAACAGTCATCTACAATGCAATAGGTTCCATTTCGGGGCCAGATCGGCGCCTCGTGTAGTATTTCTGTGTACCCAGAGACGCGGAAAAAAGAAAATTTTGGCCAATGTAATATTGCGTTCTCGACTTTGGGTCGGGATGTTATATCAGAAATTTCCATTACAGACAGTGTAAGGATACCACAGTGGTGAGGTCAATCGCATGATTGGCCTTGTTTGCCCTGAAGTTGTGAGCAAAAGTCGCACTAGGTTACCCATACGTAAAGTGGGGGGCTTTAGTGTGGTGACTTGTTACACTTTTGCTATTTTTGTTATTTTTCTGAAGTATTACATTTCCCAGCTCCCATCGCTGTAGCTGTCTCTCACTCTCATTCTCTCTCTCTCTCTCTCTCTCTCTCTCTCTTTCTCTTTCTTTCTTCCTCTCTCTCCTCTCCTTATCCCCCTCTCTCTCCCTCTCTCTCTTTCTCTCTTCTGTCTATCTATCTATCTGTCTATCTATCTATCTATCTATCTATCTATCTATCTATCTATCTATCTATCTATCTATCTATCTATCTATCTATCTATCTATCTATCTCGAAGCTAACCAAAAGGCGGCATCGTAGCATATTCATAAGAGGCTACAAGAAATATTCAAAGTGTACACTTTTGGTGGAATCTTTCTCTTCACAACCAGATGGTTTGTCGACAGACTAAGTGCCTCCTTCAGAATAACTTTATGTTTAGAGACGAGCCCTGTGGCCAGAGGAAAGCAGCTGGCAAAACACTTTACAACAAGACAGGTTTTAGTGTTAGGATGGCCAACGCTGGACAGTTACTTTTTTGTGGAAGTTTTCCTTGGGATGATGTCGAGGATTTGGATCCGATGAGGTTTCGGGGCACTTGAGAGAATTACTCTTTTCATTGAGTCCAGAAATAAACAAGCATACCTCTTTCAAATGAGTTGCATTACGCTACATAATTTTTGTAATATCCCACCTCACCTTTATTCCAAAATGACACACACAAACACAGCAACAACCAAACAAACATTTAGATATAATAAACCAAATAAGTTTAAAAAATCCAATAAAATAAGTAATTAATAAATAAATAAATAAATAAATAAATAAATAATAAATTTAAAAAACAACAACAAACGAACAATCATAAAGCAAAACCGAAAAAAAAATGAATAGAAAACAATACAAAGTAAAATGAAAAAACAGAAACATGTGAGACAGAACTGTGCCACGGTCCACTCATCACGAACCACAGCACTACATGCAATAAAACGCCAGCAGATGTTTCTGCCACTCATCACGTCCTATCTCAGACTACCCGGAAGCAACAGGCGGCGTATATCGTTTGCCAGAGTGGCAGCTGAGACCCAGGTTTGTGGACGAGTGTGACTTTTGTTGAGTTTTAATGTCCCACAACTGTCATTGTTAGCCTCTCTGCGGATTTAGAGATTATGCTGGTAGTCGCCTACTAGCACAAGTCAAGTAAAAGACAAATAGGCAAATTATAGAATTGAATGGGTAAATGATATTATAGTGTTGAGAGGGGCATTGAACTCATAAAATAAGTAGATTAAATGATCTTGAACAAGCATTAACTGCATTAATCCTATCTTTTCAATTTCACCGAGTTACAACTTTGGCAGGCCTTCATCTATGATTTGTTATCACACAGTAGCCTCTAAGAGAGAGAAAGTGATAGATAGATAGATAGATAGATAGATAGATAGATAGATAGA
>NW_004797338.1:1027066-1033675 GCF_000002075.1 Aplysia californica | reverse complement strand
CCCCCCCCGCCCATTTGGGTCTTTTTTTCCCTTTGTTCTGGTCCAAATTGAGACAATTGGTTCGCTTTACAGTAAATCAGAATTTCATCAGAGTGCACAGATTAGGCAATTTGTTATGGTAAGTGTTTACGGCGCTCCCAAGTGCAGGAGAGATTAGGATAAATCTATTGTAACCTGGAACGTGTATTATATTTATTGAGAAGTTAATTAAACGTTTCTTCCAGTGACTGGGTGCTATGTATAAACTGGGCGTCAATCGTTGAGGGTGCTTTTTAAAGAGAGAGAGAGAGAGAGAGAGAGAGAGAGAGAGAGAGAGAGATGAGAGGGAGTGAGCAGTTTCGTAGTGTAAAATTTCAAGCAAAGGTTACAGCGTACATTACTTACAAACCCGATGAAAGAAAACGTTTGTTAAAAACGTTTAGTTCCGCATAACCTGGAAAGTTGGAATAACCCATCTGGTAGTTGTGTGTGGCGGAAACGCTTCAGTCTTGTCGAACATTGTTTTACCTGTTGTCAGTTGTCCTTCTAAGAGGTAAAGCGCGTTAGAAATGTGTAGGCCTACTTCTCTGAAGATTACAATATCATTGTCAAATAAACTTAGGGATAAACTGTATTCGTTTTCAATTGGTGAAGTAAATACTATTAGTGTTAATGCTTATTGCCTTTTTAAAAAAAACTAATTTTGGGTCATTATAGATCATTTAGGAAGGAGGCTTTTGTTTCGTTTTAGTAAGAGTTTTACGGTGCTTTCAACACAATGGGGTCATTTACAGTGGCGTCTGTGGCCTAATAGTTAGGCTCTCGGAATCGCAACCGTAAGATCGTGGGTTCGAATTCCGTCAGGGGACCGACGTTGTGTCTTTGGGAAAGGCACTTTGCTCAAATTTTCCTCCCTTCACCCAGGTGGAAATGGTTACCCGGCTATAGACAGTGACCGATTTTGTCAATTTGATAGTGTTTGAGCGCGTGAAATCCGCAGTTTACACTGTATGCTTCCGTGGAAGCTGAGAATGTTTCTGAGTGTTCTCAGAGGGTCTGCTGGGGTAATAATAGTTGTAAAGCGCATAAAGCATGCTCTTGGGCATGGCGGATATGCGCTATGTAATTGCAAATATTATTATTATTATGATCAGAGGACACATAACAAGAGAGCAATAAACACAGGAAAGAAGGAGTGATTTGGACGATAGACAATATTTGATAGAAAAACAAATTAGCAAATCACACCAGAGCACCCACCAGCTATACTATCCACCGGAAGAAGGCTGTGCGGACTTATCTTACAAGAAGTTACTCGGGCAGTAAAGAGAGATACAAAACCCGGAAGATAGACGAAATACTCGATTAAACAACTCCAACACGCTAAAATTGAAATATTTTCTTTAGTGTGCAACGGTACGGAGAAGAGAATGGTGATTACAAAAGAGACGCTGGTTTCATGTTGTTGCGGGTATGGGAAAGTATACTAGGACCGTACATATCCTATCTTAATCTTTATTTTTATCTTTATCTAGATCTAGATCTAGATTTTAATCTTACCTTATTTGATCGTATTTTACCCCAAATGTGTGAGGGAAAAAAATTCAAAATGAACACGAATATGAATAATTAGCTTGTAACTCTCCGCTGTTGAAGCTGGCGTAAACTGTGATCCGAAGAATGAAATCAGGAATAAGCTACTTACAGTAGTTACATAAGGTCTCGTACAAATCGACCATTGCAAAATAGCAAAATACGTGTTTCTCTATGTATTTATTAAAAAGAACTTATCTGTAAAATGTAATCATAGGCATCTGTGAGTATGCGCACCTCTACGTGCTACCTTCTATCTGACTTCTATTCCCTTTTAAAGATATATCCTTGGATTGTTTTTACCTAGAGAACCAGCATACGTAACTATGTGATAACTCATTCTGTCACAATGAACTTTTGTTCCACATTCTACAGTCTAAAATAATGAAGTGTTTCCCCCCAAACTGTCAAGTCAACAAGGAAACCCAATGCATTATTCTATTTATAGAGCCTAGAGATGTTGTTGCAGATGTTTTTACACCCCCGTCGACACTATTTTGGTCATTTGATGAAGTGTGTAAACCCCTCTGCCTCGATCCTGCCTTCCGGGGACAGCCCAGGGCTGCATAACAGGATGAAATACCCCAAGACATAAACTCCGTAAAAAAAGATTTAAAACATTTAAATTATCTTTAATGTGCAACACAGGTTAGTTCTTCTGTGTCTTTCTTTTGTTTTGTTTTGTTCTGCTTCGTTGTGTTGTTTTTGTTGCGTTTTTTGTTTGTCTTTTTTGTCTAAGACCAATCTATTCACTTTATTGGTTAATTGAGATAATCAAAAATAACAAATAACACGGTTCAGTTAGGATTGTTTTTTTTATGTCAATGAACGATCGAGACAGTCGTTTTTTTGGTGTGTTTTTTTATATTAGTTCCGTTGTTTTCTCTTTCCTTTATCTGTTCCTTTTTAATATATTTGCAAAGGTAATTGCAACATCAGACCGGATGTTTCAACATGATTGGATAAGCATTTATGTGGCCAGCATCCGGGTATTTGTGACGTCAGCTATCAGGAGCCATCAGTTTTCACGTTCTTTCTGGGTTTGTTTTGATATACAGCTAAATACTCCACCAATTTACGAGTGAGGGATCGTGTATGTGTGTGTGGGTCTGTTTGATTGTTTGTTTGTTTGTTTGTTTGAGAGATAATAAGGGTGTGTATGTGTTTATGCATTTGTGTATGTACATGTGTGCGTGCAAGTGAGTAAGAGAGAGAGACAGAGAGAGAGGGACAGAGAGAGACAGAGAGAGGGAGAGAGAGACAGAGAGACTGAGAGAGACAAAAAGGGAAGGAGGCGGGACAGAGACATAAAAAAGTACAAAAAGATAAAAATACAAAAAAATGGACGGTACAGAAAATAGGACAGGCAAAAATGCGACAGAGAGAGACAGAGAGAGACAGAGAGAGAGAGACAGAGAGAGAGAGAGAGAGACAGAGAGGGGGGAGAGAGAGAAGAACAGAAAAAGTGAGGGTGAAAACCCAACCGACGAACGGTGTCAAAATGACATGTGTTTGTCCACCTTGAAATACAAAAGAAAAAGGAATAACAGTATAACTTCTGGGAAAAGTACTAACAGACAATTCATTACATCCGAATCCCCTGTCCAGACGGGGGAAAGCACCAGACCCCTCCATTTCACTGACTTGATGGTAGTCTGAAAGGCGAATTTAAATAAGAAATAAAGGAGGGAAAAGAACTTTTGAGGCTTGGGAAGATACGCGGTTCTGCGTCTGATCTTCAAAGTGTTTGTTAGTTCTTTGAACGGATTCCACTCTGGTATCATGACGTGGGAAGCCCAAAAGACAGTACTTTGCCCTTGATTGAGTTAAAAGAACATTGATCTTTATGTGTAAGATAGATGGGTATCTTTATAGGTATACAGAGTGAGATGGAGAAAGATAGATAGATAGATAGATAGATAGATAGATAGATAGATAGATAGATAGATAGATCGATAGATAGATGGAAAGATAGATAGATAGATAGATAGATAGATAGATAGATAGATAGATAGATAGATACAGAAATAGATACAGAAAAAGATTTTTAAACAGATGAAACCCGAGAGAGAAAGAAACAGACACAGAGAGTGAGAGATAGAGAGAGAGATTAAAAAAGAGGGAGGGGGAGAGGGGGGGGGGCGAGAGTCTGATAAGTGGACAACAAAAGTAGGAAAAAAAACTGGGAAGACACAATATTTCTCCAAGAGTATGGACTGAACCATCCCTTGCTTACTCTTCACTAGGGTTGTTGTTTTTTTGTTGTTCTGTTTTGTTTTGTTTTTAGCTCGATATTTTTAGAAAGATGATCATTTATGTATTGTGCTTCCATAATTGCTCTAACTGTCGTTAGCACTGTCACTTGTTACTTGCGGTGTAAAGTATGGTGCACTATGTGTTATAGTGTTCATTGATTACATTAGTTCAAAGAAGTCCCCCTCAATGTCTTAGTCCTCTTCCTTCTCATCATCCTCATCCTCCTCTTCCTCCAACTCTTCCTCCACCTCCTCCTCATTATCTTCTTCATCATCAACATCAGCAGCAGCAGCAGCAGCAGCAGCAGCAGCAGAAGCAGCAGCAGCAGCAGCAGCAGCAGCAGTAACAACGGCAGCAGCACCATCATATTCATCATCATCATCATCATCATCATCATCATCATCATCATCATCATAATCATCATCATCATCATCCTGATCCTGCTCATCCTCCTCCTACTTCCCCTTCTTCTCTGTATTGTCTTGCTCCTCCAGCAGCTTCTCCTATTCCCCTGGAACTTTGATGATCCATTAATTCGAATCCTTCTCTGAGAACGCCCTTCAAATTCTAAAAATAACCAAAGTCAGCACGAACTATTTAAATTGTGTCCTGAGAATACCTGAAAGTCTGACATCGAGATAAACAAAACCTAGAACACTGTGGTGAAATTAGACTGAAGCAGCCAATTTGCAATACACGCACAATGAGAATTTCTTTGAGAATTTATTGCGTAGAATATTAGACGAAAAAAAGCTTTCAACGCACTCATCTAGACTGGATTACTCAACCTTTTTCGTTTGTTTGTTTGACTAAAGAGAAGCATGATATCGATATTTATACAGTATATCAACGCAGTCATGGACAGCTAGAAAAACAAATGAGGAAGTCTTGGTAGAAGCAAATTGCAGAAGACAGCTTATGACGAATATACGAAAGCGACAGGCAAATTATTTTTTTGGGACTCACAATGCGGAAAGATGCGTTGGAGAATATTGTAACAGGCAAGTTTGATGGAAAGAGAGGCAGAGGCAGACAGAGGGAAAAGATGCTGGGCAAGATGACAACATGGCTATGAGCAGCAATAACAACAGACACCATCGCTGCAACGCAAGACACAGTGAAGAGGAGGTCCATGATCGCCCACGCCAGTCGACAAGGCACCGGATGATGATCAACGCAGTCACAAAGCGAGGTAGAAAGAGAGAAGCAACAGTAGGAAGGAAAAGAAGTAGGACTTGACAGTAGCTCTCTTCTACCACTCACAACCTTATCTATTATTTCTCCTTAGCTTGACAAGTTACCATAATGTTTTGACCCTCTTCCCTATTTCAGGAGACCACGAAGAAGCTCAAGTTTCATTCAGAAACAATACACGTTGTTTTTAAGACTGTCAGCAAATAGAAAACGATAAATTATAGAGTCAAACAATGAGGGTAGTAGGACGCAAGTTTAGCTCTATGTATCTTCTACCTAGTAAGAATGTGGGATAAGAGACAAAGTGCGGATAGCAATCCGGTAGTGATGAGGTAGTAAGTTACTCCAGTTCCATAGACAATGAAAACGAGGAATGAGCTGGGGAGTCTGTTTATTGAGGTGAAATGCGGTGAGCTGTAATTGGTGGGCGGGGGGGGGGGAGGGGAGGGCGAGGGCATTGTGAGGGCGGGGGAGAAATAGAGAATGGATGGACCTACTGCACTCTCGTGAACTTGAACTTGATAGTCGTTGCTGGCAAGCAAGCTCATGTGTGGAGGGTGGGGGGGGGGGGAGGGTAATACAAACAGAGGTAGACAAACGAGCCCAAATTTATTTATAGATAGATAGATAGATAGATAGATAGATAGATAGATAGATAGATAGATAGATAGATAGATAGATAGATAGATCGATGGATAGATAAATGTGTGTGTGTGTGTTTGTTTGTTTGTATTTGTTATTATAGTTCTATTTATTGCTCAAAATAGAACACAACCTAAATCTGAAAGATAAGACAGAAAGTAAATCATGAGAATGAAATGCTAGTAGCACTCTACAACCAACAGTGCTTCCTTTTACCATCCGTTAGCCGACCGTTTAATGTGCAAAGACATGAAAACACGCCTGGTATTCGGTGAGCCTCGGAAGGTGAGCGTGTAAGACATACTGCCTGGGTCAACAGACTTACGTCAGCTACTGCAGTAAAACGGGGTGGGGTGGTGGGGGCGGAAACGGTGGGGAAGGCGGCATTAAATGAGAATCATTTCTTGTACTTCATTATGATTGTTTCAGTGTTTGCTCCTTTGTCATTTATTTTTGTTTTGTTTTGTTTTGTTGTTAGTTTGATGTATGGGGGTTGTGTGATTGTTTGGTTTCTTGTTGTTGTTTTGTTTTGTTGTTAGTTTGATGTATGGGGGTTGTGTGATTGTTTGGTTTGTTGTTGTTGTTTTGTTTTTGTTTTTGTATTTTTTTAGGAGTTTGTTTTTTAAAATTATTATTTAAAGATAATTTTTGTCTTCTGTCTGTTCCTGGGATAAGGTGGGTTGGGTTGGGTTGGGTTTGGGGGTTCGGGAGCAGTGAGAAGCTGGAGGGGAGGGGGAGGAAGGTTATGTGCTGTTTTCCATAAATAACAGGCAATCTCCACTCTCTCTTGAGACAAAGTGGTAGTCTTCTGGCCTTTTAAAAATTCCACCAGTCACGTGATCTTGCCATTGAACTAGTTTCCAAAGTTGATACAACCGTGGCACAACTAGATCAGGACATCATTAATTCGCAGGTCTCCAGTTACCACTCAAGTTAACGCTGCAG
>NW_004797338.1:1017760-1023239 GCF_000002075.1 Aplysia californica | reverse complement strand
TTACAATAGTACAACTACGAGTAGGTAGCAAGGGCTGGAAAATGATTATGGAATTGTTTGATTTTTCATTAACCATCACGAAGGAAAACCTCTTACCAGAGATCTGTGAAGCAAAGAGTTTACTGCCGTCATTTTTTGATAGGGGGTTGGTGGTTATTTGTCAGTTGCTTTGCACTTCATGTGTCCTTTTGTTTGTTTCTTGTGTGCCAGGAGGGGGAGAACATACATTTGAAAATCTTGTGATTGCTTCGTTGTAATTTGTTATACCGCCATCGACTCGACTTAAATGAAATTATAAAGCCTTATTAAGAGGCGGGCTGCTCGGACTGCTCAGATCATGCCTTTTATCGGCAACCGAACAAAGAGGGATACACATCTTTGTTGAAAGAATGGAAAGATAAATAAAATCAGCTTCCCCCTTGGGAATTGAACTCATCCTATTTGTGTGAAAAGGCAAAACAGCTCATTTATAGGAGCATAATAAGCCCTACTTTTTGCTTTGCTTTTAAATGAGCTGGAAAACAAACGTGAAATCGTTAGTTTGGGAATTACATTTACGAGAGCTTAATGGTAGCCAAGGTTAACAAAGTGTGCCTTTGCAAGAGTCGTGATGGATATTCTGTGCGTGTAATTGTGGCTAAAGGGAAATTAAAAAGTGAAAAAAATCCCCCCCGGCCCCAAAACAGCCTCAGCCTTACCTATGCTTAGTTACGAGATGAGTGAATTACGATAAAGATTCCGTTAAAGTATACACAATCCATTTTCATGAAGGTTCGCTCATGCCACGATAAAGTAAAGCTTTGAAAATAAAACTCTGAATAAGAAAAAAGTGTTCTACACTCGACTGGCCCAATAAAGATCTTTAGGGAGAAGGCTGCTCTGATACTGCCGATAAGTGCCAACTCGTGCTAATAGTGGAATGCATCTATCCAAAAAGAGAAACGGGTACTTTCGATAGTATGATGCCTCCACGTTCGGGAATCGAACTCACGCTTTCCGCATACCTGGTGAAGAGCCTAGCCATTACACCACAGACCTAGACACGTGTCATAACGACCCTACACAAAAAGCGTCACGTGATCAAGCTCTGCGACATAAAAAGAGTTTGTTTTAAGATGTGTACCCTTCTAATTTAAAAAATCCCAATATCAACAAGAGCGACGAAGATACCGGGCGACAACATAAATCAAACGTACGGCAGCTCATGTTTAAATTCAAATTGTACAATTCTTTCTACTCACTAATGAAAGCAGGAAGGAAGCCGCGAAAACAACAAGTGAGAAGGGTAATTGGGAGATAAAAAATAAGAAAACATTTCAGTTTTTAAAAAAAATCAAAAATAGGAAGGAATTTTTAGAAAACAAACAGAGTAAAAGAAAATAAAAATCAGCCACTCAAACATCTCTTGGGCTCTCGGCCATCCACCTTTTTAAACTTCATTATTTTATGGGCATGCTACTTTTTTTTTTTCTTCACTGATCTTTGAAAAGAGAAGGTGTTTAATTTGTTTACAAGAAGGTGTCGGGTTGGATTTTTTTCCCCTTTCTTTTTATTTGAGACCACTTTTCCCCCCAGGTAAATTCGTTTCTTTTTATTACGTAACTTTCTTTGGAAATAACATTTGGCAAATTGACAAACGAGCTTGTGACGCCAGCATGGCAAGTTTAACGATTGTTTGAGGTTGTTGTTGCTTTTGGTGTTGTTATACATGTTTTTGTTTTTGTTTTTATTTTATTTTTTTAGGGGGTTTTTTCTTTCTTTCTTTTGCTTTTTTTTGGGGGGGGAGGGGGGGGGTTCTTGTCATTGACGGTGAGCTGCTGTTATTTGTGTTATTACTGTCTCTATTAATTACAATCGTTATGTTGTTTTGGGTGTTAACAGAATCTCATAAAGCAAAAACTATCCTCTCTACATAAAAATACGTTTATTTCTCTTGGCTGTGTTCATCAAAGGCAAACAAACGAAAGTTCTTCCGTATCTATCTAGTCATCTGTGTTGTGCACACTTTTGAGTTTACCTGACTAGATCTATACAGACCACTAGAGTGCAATTAGTTGTAACTCAGTGTTAGGCTATCGTGCACACTAAGATTTTTTTTTTGGACCCATCGCACGTTTGCGAGTATGCAAACAGGGCAATGTTCACTCATTCGTCTCTCTTCTCCATTAAGTGACGTCAACTTCACAGCCGTGCAAAGGGTGGAAATTGTTCTTGTGTGCGCTGTGCCCTGTAAGGTACCGGCGTTCGTGGCCTAGGGGTTTGGATATCGTCCTTCTCGCGCAAGAAGACGTGGGTTCGATTCTCAAATGGTACTTAAGTGCGGTCCAAAGAGGTTATAAATAGAACTAGAGGTCTAGCTGTGACGTCACGAGTGTCCAACTTGAGGGGCGCGCCAGTCGGTGCACAACAACACTTTTCAATCATGGATGAATAATACTCTGTGAAGTCTTTTGATGTTGATTTCTTTTTCATGTGATTTGCCTATCGCTAAAATGTACTCGTATAGATTTTTGTGATTGTTTATCTTTAAATGAGCCAGATTATCTCCAAATACTGCAAATAAGGCCTTTTACACGGTGAGATCATATGAAAGAGTTAAATTCAGAAGAAAAAAAATGAATGAGATGGACTTGATCATCAGTTACTAAAATAAAAAACATTTAATTGAGATCGTTTGCTGTGTATCGCCCAAACAGTATGTCTAGATTTAGCACCGCTGACTACAACAGGGCGCTCGTATCGGCCCTCTGAAATCAGGGATGTGACTGAGAAGCTGCTAGAAGCTTCAGCTGTAACTCTAGCATATCTTCAAGGCTGGGTGAACGGAAAAACCACTGTCGATGTTATTGAGGTGAGAGAATATAAAGTAGTCAACCAGGCGTAACTACCCACCAATAAGACCGACGTAATAAACTGTCTCATTTGCGGACCCGATGCCAAACAGCATGTGCAACAGCAGCAGCAGCAGCAGGGGTTCCTAGAAGATGGGGTGTTATATAGCCAAACACCTTTGCCAATCAACACCAATTTTTGGAACATTTTGTGAACGTTTAAGATAAACCGGAGTTCCATTTTAGAATGCTGTCAGTATATTATTATAATCATTTGTGCCAGATATTAAACAATGTTCTTTGGGTGTGCGCACAGGATCCATACAATGAGTGATTAACAATATTCCACCCAACAATTAATGTCCAATTTTGAGACAACGAATTAGTATGTTAAATAATTAAACCAGTCTTAACCCCCTTCATACTCTATGAAGATCTAGGCTTTGTATCATTAGAAGGAGAGTGCAGGCAGCATGACATAACAGCAATCCATTTTGTAAGTATGTCCTTTTTCTTAACAAAAGCCAATTACTCAATTTGTCTCCCTCCCACTATCTCCAACCCCACCCGGAAAAAAATAAACAATACCTCATATTATATATCTCTGTTCATTTTTAGCCCATGTTTAAGTATATTTATGTTTCCCACAATCGGTCAGCAGGTGCAGTATTGTGTGTGCGTGTATGTTATGTGATTAAACAACAACAGCAAACAAAAAGAAAACTTAAAATCAAACCTAACTGAGCTTCAAACTCTATAAAGACATATGCGTTGCGAGGGACGAGGAGTTCAATTGTGCTGTTTCTAATCCTCTCAAAAATGGCGATAAAGCAAACTGAGTGGGCCCGCACAGCAATCGTGAATTTACATGGGTGACGTCACAGCTGAGACCTCTAGTACTATTATAACCTCTTTGGTGCTGTCAAAAATTCGTGGGGAAGCTTATCCTCAAATATCTCTTCAACGGGTGAATCAATGTCACACATACTTTGCACATCAGTCTATATCAATTTGTCTTAACTTTTTCAAATTTTTCCACACCAACTGAGGCTGGATTAGAAAACTTTTCTTCATATTTATATAAAATACTACACGTCTCCATCACGCATAAAATGGGATTGTTCACAGCACTTCCAGCTTCTTGCACACATTTTGCATACGCATGTGGCCTACGTCACAGCTCGCCAATGACACTTTTTAGTGACAAAACTTCTTATAAGAAGTTAACTTTATAGGGAATATATTTTTGCACTAAAGGTTCCCTAGCATACGTTCAATACGTTCAATAAGGATAATGTTGGGATTAGAACAAAATGACAGGCTTGATTTTGAAAGCGATGTTACCTGAGCTGTAAACTTTTTCAAATCTGAAGGAACCATCTACTGGGATTTTTTTTAGCATTTATTAAGGAATTTTCTAGAATGCAGTGTGCAGGCAGGAGTTTGAAAAAATATTCACCTGTTAAGACAATATGATATAAGCCATTGTGCAAAAGTTAAAGAATCTATGTTCGATAGCTAAGGGGTTATTTGACAATAAGTTGCGCCATCCATTTTTTACCGCACTATGCACTATAGTATCCCTGTCTGCCAGCTTGACTGCTTAAAGAGACACTGAGCCGAGCAGAGAGAAGGAGAGGGGAGCGCCAGAGAGAGGGCGAGAGAAAGAGAGAGGGCAAAAGAGAGAGTGAGCGTGCATGTGAAAAAGACAGGCAAAGAAACAGACAGACAGAAGAATATAAGTAACAGATAGAAAGACAGACAGACAAACGGACAGAAATGTTGAAACAAATACTCACTAAGTATGAATGTAAACATGTATATATGCGTAATATAAAATATATGATAATTGTCAATATCATTATATGAAATAGAGAGCTCGAGGGGTCGGGGAGAGAGAAAGGGAGGGAGAGAGAGAGAGAGAGAGAGAGAGAGAGAGAGAGAGAGAGAGAGAGAGAGAGAGAGAGAACAGGGAAGGAAAGACTGAAAGAAGCTGAAACCAAAACAGCCATTTGTGAAGAGAGCAGATCTATTCATCTCGGATACCAGAATTGCACCAACTGACCTTTTTATCCCAGGTTACCTTGGGGCCCATAGTAGGTCATTAGAACGTGGTAGGATGTATGTAAGACGAGAGTGTTGCAAAGTAAAAGTGTGACGTCACTCGGTTTGAGGTTAAGTAATATCCCAATGTGCCTTAGAGTGCACAGGTTGCGATGAACTTTAAACTGTAGCAATGGGTCAGTTTCGTTTATTTAATGTGGCCATGAAAGCACAAGTTTATAATGCTGGTGTGTCTGTTTATAGTAGCTTGTTTTTGTTTTGCTACAAATTTATCCTGTGTGTATGTGTGTTTGTGTTGTGTGAGTGTACATTTTATTGTTGTAATAATATGCATTTATCGAACAATTACCTTTGTTTGTCTTGTTGTCTTTTTTTCGTCAATTTATTAAAAAAAACATCCTTTGCATATTATTACGTTCACACATTATAGTATGTTATATCATAGACAGAGCGTGATGTGTGCTTGTGTATGTGTGTGTATGTTTGTGTGTGTGAGAGAGAGACAGAGATAAAAAGAGACAGAGAGAGAGAAAGAAAAAGAGAGAGAGAAAGAGGAGGAGGAGAAGGAGGAGGAGGAGGAGGAG
>NW_004797338.1:1009233-1016343 GCF_000002075.1 Aplysia californica | reverse complement strand
AGACAGACAGACAGACAGACAGACAGACAGACAGACAGACAGACAGACAGACAGAGGGAGAGAGAGAGAAATGGGGGAGAAGGAGGATGGATACGATATAAAATTAATAACAAAAAGTCAAAGCAACTGAGCGAGAAGGCAGTAAGAAGAGAATGTGTGTGTGTTTGTGTCTGTGTGGGGTGGGGGGGGGGATGCTATATAAAAAGATGACAAAGTCAAAGCAACTGCTTCAAAGTTAACGGAAAGTATGTAATATAATAATTATGTACTTGTAATGAACTTGGGAGGGGAGTAAGATGCTATCTACTTTAGAGAAATTATACCAATGCTCAAGCGAGCGAACGAGAGGGAGGGAGAGAGAGGGGGGGGGAGAGAGAGAGAGAGAAAGAGAAAGAGGGAGAGAGGGGGGGGAGAGAGAGGGAGAGAGAGAGAGAGAAAGAGAGGGAGAGAGGGAGAGAGAGAGATAGTAAAAGATAACAGCGGGGAGGGAGGGGGGGGTTAAGACGGTTATTCGGATGGCCAAATTACAGCAGCACTTTAGATAATGGACAGGTAACCTCGTAACGGGTGGATGGCCTGTGAGCTCAGCAGATGGCCAGGATGTTGCTCCAGATACTTGTGTATAAAAGCCAGTGCAATTTGCCCTAAAACCTGTCTTTTTATGAACTCATGGTTATCGTAAAAGAATATTTGGGTAGGTCTCTTCAACCTTGTGACTTTTTGAGTGGTATTCTGCTATTCAAAAAAAATAATTGTTTTGTGCTTGTTGCCGTTAGTGGTAATTTAGAAGGGTGTGGGAATGTTTGCTCTCTGTGTCGTGTGAGTGTGTTTGTGTATGTGTATGTGTATTTGTGTGTGTGCCGTTTGTGTGTGTGTGTTTTTACTTATATGTGGACTGGCAATGTTAACTAAACTGAATTCAATTTTCAGGCACGCCACTGTATGTTTTTCTTCTTCTTTTTTTCTTCTTTATTTGGAGGAAAATGGGGGAAAGGAAGATGGGGAGGGGGGGACTTTCACAAAACTGTACAAATAGTTCATGAACGCCTTAAAGCAAAATTCAGACGGAAAATAAGGTCAATCTTTTAACAATTCGAAACGCACGAATTGCCTTCTCTCACACACAAGAATGTTTGGCCGTATCTTAATTGCTGGGTAACTCTCTAATTAGTGTAGGCTCCGTATCGTCTTGTGTGACCTCTCCATAACCAGGTCAGCCAAAGAGAGACTGGGGCGCCTCCTGCTGGTTAAGATTGTGGAACCAGCCGACAACACAAACTAGTTGAACTTGGCACTTGCCGCCGCTCTTTGAATTACGCAGATGCTGTAACTTGGTTGTCCTTTCATCTTAGCTTTTTTTTCCCACATCTAGCCCGTTTACCCCCTCTACTCTACCCCTTTCCAACCACCCAGGCAACCCTCGCCCCACCTGAGCCACCCCAAGCACCATTACAACACCCCCACTCTAAGCACCTTTACAAACCCGGCCCACCACCATTACCACCATTCTCCAGACTTTCTACCCCCTCACCTATCCGCCACCACCCACCCAACACCCACACACCACCCCTACCCTTACTGATTTTTCCTCTCTCATTTGTACTAGGTGATAGTGATTGTTGTCAGGGGCGAAGGCTGACTTGTTTGACAGGGTAATCAAAGTGAGATGGGACCAGACAGGCAGGCGCGGTTCGTCCATAGAGCACAGTCGTGCAGTGCTGCCCAAAATTTCTTAATGATTTATAACGAGAAGTACCCGCAAACATTAAATATAAGAAGCCACAAAGAAACACTAGCCAAATATTATATATCAAAACGAGGTCCTCGCTTGCGCCGTCAAAAGCGCCGTAAAACATCTACTATGCCATGCCAAAGTCCACACGCTTTAACCAAACATAATAGGACTTCAACAGTGGCAGCCTGACCAATAAATCGCTCTTAGTGATAACCCAAGCGATGACTACATTCGTAGCTTGTTTGGCGGCATATTAATATTAATAAGACGACGCATCTCAAATGTGCACCCACGAAACATAGCCCACAGTAGGCAGTCTAAAAATAAACGCTATGTACTGTACACTATTTTAAGCCAAAATAACGTGATCCCCGGAGCAATCCAGCAGAGTGCTCAAGTGAATTGTGATTGGTTCATTGTCTTGCCACTATTATAAGCGATTCTGTGACCGTGAACTAGTGGGAGGTAAACGTGACATACTTTAGTTTAGTCACCACCCTATGGAGTTGTGCCTTTGAATGGTTTTGTACTGGAGTAGTGAAAGTTATTGATTGAGTGTTTAGTTCCAATGCAGGATAAAGAAATTGATGTTTAGCTTACAAACAGATTTACATGTAGTTCTAGAAATCAAAGCGACAAGTAAAAAGAATGAAAGCAAAAGCATAAGGTCCTCCTTCACCAACCCAAAGATCCTACCGTCCCATTTACTATGCCCTTGACTATCTTCAACCTGCTATAGTTTAATTGTGCACGTCCACTTTTTAGCTCCACGAACCGCCCCTGCAGGCCTGGAGATATCAAACTCACACAAGTCACAAAAATCTTACTGGAGGCGGCAAATCTGAGTTGTGAATGAAAACAAATCCTGAATTCATGTTGAATATATATTCAACCGCTAAAATAATCGGGAAAGTCATTAAATATTTATTCTAACCTTAAATTTCACTTTAGATTTGAATACACGAACGCAAAGGAAAAAAGCAGAGATGTCAGTACTACAATGGCATGTTATATCAGACAGTCTAAATACTTTGGTAGAGCATGCCAATTATTAATTTGTTATTTCAAATTTGGCTGTTTTTGTCTAGCTTTTCGCGGCCGGGAGCCGGTGTCATAGTCGAGGTCACGATCTGATTATAGGACGTTAAAAAGTCGAGGAAAAAAAAACAAGCACTCGCAGCAGTCAAGATAATAATATTATTAGGAGTTAGATCCCATCACATCTGTGAGGTAGACTCGACCAGTGTAATAGTTCGCTTAATCAGCGTGTGTGACTGCTTATTACTGTGGCTCGAAAGGGGTGAACAGGGTATATGTGGCAATGAAACAGTTTTGACTACTATGCACATGTTCCCTTCAACTCTATTGGTAGACTCTTCCAGCCTCACTTTAAGCTTACTTAATCAAAGCTTGTGACTGCTTATGGAGTGGCCCGATAGGGGCGAACAGGCTATTTCTGTGGCAATGAAACGGTTTTGAAGGTTAGGCATATTCCTTTGTTCATTGGTGATTATGAACGTCTTTTTACATTTAATTTATGAGGTTTACGTCTGTGGGTGAATTTGACTGCGACAATGTTTCAAAATTAGGAAGAGAAGCAGTGATTATTTGATTATATAGACTCTTCGCCGCTGATTGTTATCATTCAAAAAAGAAAACACTTTAGTACCGGGTGCCTAAAAAAAGAGGACCCACTTAAACGGCAATAACTCGGTTATCTTTTTAACAAAATTTCACAAAATTTCGAAAAATTAAAACACTTCCATGAGGACTTCACATTTATCATTACAAAAAAAACAACTCATTTGTTCTTTAAAAAATATCAAATTTTAAAAATTTCAACAAAAATTGACTGAAACGCAAAACTGAGCAACTTTTTTTTAATCAACCATAATATTGTACTCTTTCAAATAGTCACTATTTGTGCATTGAAGAACAAATTTATACAAAATGTGATCTTGCTTATAGATTCTAACTCAAGAAAGGTCTACACTATTTATATCTCCCGATGAAGACCATTGACTTTCCATATAAGCTTTTTACGCCACTGGAAATTTTAAATAACCATGTGGCTTGTTTTGGGGTAGATTCTTTGGACGTCTTGATCAACGATGAGCTTTTAACTGTTCTATTGTTTGTGGGTTATTTCCCTACTCTCTGTCTTTCCAAAAAAAATCCAAAATAATACTTTAAGGGGCTCAAGTTGGGGAGAATGTGGTAACTATTCATTTGTATATTTACGACGTATAAGGCGTTTCCCCAACTTTTTTTTTTTTTTGCAACCACATCAGGGCCACTCTTCTAAGGTGTGGGCTGTAGCCTAATCCTGCTAGAACCAGATCTCTACAGCATAACATATTCTCCTGAAAATTGTTACGAAAACTCTCTCAGAGCGTGCAGTAGGTATCTATCTGATGTGACTGTTGTGGTTTTTGCATCCTTGTCTGGAAACCAGAACGGGTCGATCGCGCCCCTCTGTGGCTGAACCCTTATAAGAAGTAAAATTTTGATTGATTTTTTTATTATTGTATGAAGACATCAACTGATAATCACAGTGGACTACTCGTTACTTCGAAATGACTGTTTTCAGGAACGAGTATGTAAAGCTAAAGTAAGAACATCGCTTATATGTTTTCAGTGGTATTACTATCAGAACACGGTTGAGATATAGTTATAGTAATATATTGCTGAGCATATTTCCCAAAAATGTGTTTAGGAGAATGTGCGTGTGCGTGTGCGTAGTGTATGTGAGTGCACCGCTTGACTACGAGTATGTACATAAACACTGAGACACACATACACACACAAACACACATACACATATTACATACATTATACACACACATACACAAACACACAAATACACACACAAGCAATTTGTCAAACGCAGAGAGTGAGAGAGAGAGAGGAGGGAGGAGGGGGAGGAGGAGGAGGAGGAGGAGGAGGAGGAGGAGGAGAGCCCGAGCTGCACTCACGTTTGTTCCGAAAGAGATGAAATTTTAAGGGTAAAAAACCGCCATTGCTCTTATTACTTTGTTTTCAGTTCTACCTTTTTCACCCCCTTAACGTTTCCTTTTTTTAAAAAAAATGTTTCTATTTATAAACCTCGTTCCCCTTACGCAAGAACAGTCTCGCCAGTCTGAAGTGCACGTGAAGTCAGCGAAAGTTGTCTAGGACTACTCAGCAAGCAGAAGAGATGGCGTCAACACCTACCTTCACTCCCAGTCAGGAAAAGTCAAGGTAACCCATCCACCTGTCTTTCCTTCATCACAAGCACCAGTCGACAGACGTAACACGATTAAGCGTTGAAGGTTGGCTAACGACCACTTGGTTGTTCACGTTACGGCCTACTTCGTTTCATGACAGAGACGGTATTCTGCGGGAATGTGCAACTTTAGACAGAAGGAAAGAAAAAGATTTGCTCCACACAAAAAAAAACCGCTAAAAGAATAGAAATGAAAAAATAAAACAAATACCCCCTCCCCTCCTCTCTCTTACACTCACATACACAAACACACACACACACACACACACACACACACACACACACACACACACACACACACACACACACACACACACAACGGAGACAAAAAAATACGAAAAAAAACTCAAGAAAGCAGAAAACGTCAAAGTAAAATAGAGAAAAACAAAAAGAAAGAAAGACATCATTAGGAGAACTATCTTTAAAAATAAGTAAATATAGGTCGAACAACCCTTTCACCCGCCCTTTACAACCTTTTACTAGACGTCGGTGGCCTAGTGGCTTGGCTCTCAGACTCGCAATCGTAAGGTCATGTATGTGTGTTCGTCAGGGACCCGACGTTGTGTCCTTGGGAAAGGCACTTTAAACGAATTTTCCACACTTCACCCCGGTGAGAATGAATACCCAGTAAAGGACAGTGAAAGATCTTGTCAGTTTGTTAGTGTTTGAGCGCTTAATCAGCTGCGAGCACTGTATGGTTCCCGAAAAGCTAAGAAGAATGTTTCTGAGTGCTCTCATATGGTCTGCTGGGGTAATTATAGTGTTAAATGCATAGAGCTTGCTGTAGAGCCGGATAATACGAAATATGCTATTTTTCAGAACACTGGATCACATCCCAACATTATCGTAAGTCACATCAAAGAAATATACGGGGTTTTCAAAGTTAATCTCAATATTTAGCAAATTAAGTTGCAATGTTTTGGACATTTTTTCTCATTCCTGGTAAGTATCAGGAAAGTCACTTGAAACTTCATTTTTGGTAGCAACTTTGGCGCAGTTGGACTTAAATGCAACAACTTCTGATACGAATCCTCAACAGGACAATTTTGACTGCTTGTTGCTCGAACAGTTTACGTCCTTTCGGATGTTTGGTTCGGTTCTATTGCAGATAGCTTCAATAATGAAGGCTTGTTATATTTAAGAATAAATGATGGAGAGTTCATGCACTTCCAACTAGTCTGTGAATTCTCTTTGCTACTGCAATAGCATCGGCAAATATTGCGTATTTTTTTTAAAAACTACAACTGTAAAGCCGACGGACGGGTGTGAGTGTGTGTGGGGGGGGGAGGGGGAGGGGGGAGGGGGGAGGAGGAGGAGGCAACGGAGAAAAAAATTCCATTAACTTCTCTAGCCCAAAGTCGCCGGGATAGAAGTCAACATAATGTTCACTCGTAGGTTTCTTTATCAGGGGCTAGACGAGAATGAATGTTCCTGTATTCTCCTTCCTCTCTATTTCAAATACATTTTATAAATAAATAAATAAATCTCAGTGCAAAAAGTTCGATTGTTTTATGATATATTAATGGTTCGTTTGTCAATGCCAATGTCTGAAGATAATCTGTGCACAGGGTTTGATTGTGTTTATTTGGCAGTATCTTTAACGTATTCCTAGAAATGAGAGTATAAATGGGTTAGTTTGTTTTTCTTTGCCAAATCTGTTCTCCGGAAAAAGTAGTGTCTAGAACTGTGAAAAGTTAAAGTATTGGGATGTGTGGAACTTGGTTTCGATACTTTCAATTTGCTGACATTAGCCAAAGAGGATGCCGTGTTTTTTTCTGTTGGTTTTTTTGTTTTTTTAGTAGAGGTTTTACAGCGCTCGCAACTGCATAAAGTCATATGAGCGCCAGAAGATTAGAGGTGTTACAAGAGAGTAACAAACAATTAAAAAGAAGGAGGGGAGATAAGGATGATAGATGTTTGATAGGAAAGAAGAAGCAAACCACACCAGAGCACCCGCCAACCACCCACGAGGATACCGTCATTTATTAATATTCAATTGACGTCATGCTGAAGTAAACTACGGAGTATTGGATTAACTTCGTTATTGGACAAATTTTGTTACACACTCTCAATCTATATAATTCCATTAACCACCCCCACCCCCCCCCCC
>NW_004797338.1:1007220-1009038 GCF_000002075.1 Aplysia californica | reverse complement strand
AGGGGAGGGGGGGCATAGTGCGTAGAGTGGACGCAAATGTATTATGCTACTGTGTGGGGGTGGGTGGGGGTGGATGTGCGTGCGTGCTTTGGGGGGGGGAGCGTAATTACAAGGATTTTTTGGGTTTTTTGTTTTGTTTGTTTTGTTTTGTTTCTTTGTTTGTTTCAATCTGTACAGGATGCTGTCGAGAAGATAATAATCTCGATGTTGGCATTTAAAATCACTTTCAGTTCTTTTAAGGTTAGTCATTAGAGACAGCGTATTTCTTAAATGCAAGCACGTATTTTTTTTCTGTCTGGTGTGGCGGTTTTTCCATCTCGCAAGAAGGCTGTGTCCTTAAATAATTACATTATCAAGTAAGAGTTCTAATTTGTTCAGGATTTAATCTACTGTTTGTCTCGTTTTTTTTCGAATTCATCGTAGCGCAAACTGCGCTGCATTTTGATACTGGGTATCGGAATCGGTTCTTTTTAGATACGTAAACTCTTAGTCGACGGGACAGTTTTTTTAAAGGTTTTTTTAAGGGTTTTTTGTGGGGAGGGTGTTTTGGGGGTGGGGTTTTTATATTCTTGCACTCCTGCTAAATCAAAGCGTACATTGTCGACCAAATGTGAAAAATACTTTTATTTTTCCCCCTTTTTTATTGCAGTTTTTTAATCAGCTGTATTGGTTGCTTTTGAAATATAATAATATCTTCGAAATTCAATTCTGAATGTCAGGAAAGCAAGAAAAATACTTGATATGTTGGTGCAGTTAATTGTTAAAAGAATAAAACAGATTTTATCTTCCTTCGGTAAAATTTTGCTTTCTTGTCTTAGAACAGTTTTAACAACGATATGAAGTATTTAACACTCCCCGGTGCACCTACCTTGGTGTGGTTTCTATCTCATTCCAATTCTACTGAGGCACAAGGCGCCGAAGCCTGTAAGCGGATTGATTTAATTTGATATTTCTGTCCCCTTGGAATATGAACCGTGCATTTTTTGCGCCAGCTGAAACAGAGGAAAACAGAAAAAGGTAAGAAGTAAGCACTTCTTTTCAAATGATAGTAAGCCTAACACATTGATTTTAAATATTATAAAATCTAAAACTTTGCTCTCTAACGTTTTTCCTGTTCGCCATAGAGAGCACGATTTGACTATAAGCGGATTCAAATGAAGGACTATAAGCGAACGATTGTACCCTCACTCGACTATAGCGAGAATGGTATTTTACCCGTCATTACCCCACCCATGGGGCGCACCCGAAGTTTGAAGAGACAGTAAAGAGCTGGCGGACTGTCATGACCATGCCCTGTTTAGCCTGTAATATAATTCTTTGGTCTTACATGACATAAATAATGAAGGACCAAACCCTCAACAACAGTATGTAGGCGAACCCAAGAATTTTTTAATCAAGCTTTCAATTTAAAACTTTCGAAGAACTTGGAGAAGATTGGTCTTACTTTCTATTAAAACCATCTCTACTTGGCCCAAAGAAACATGAAAATGACACTGCTAATTTTGTGGCTGGATGTACATCTCTTTCTAAATAGTCACAAATTATAACCCTTTCATTTTTATTTCTTGTTTCCACATTACGACCGATATTACCCTATCTCCTATTATTCTTTTAAATTAACATCATCATTGTTTTGTCTTTACGTTTGATTTACTTTTCTCTTCAGCAGACGAGACGATAATACAGGTCCGAAATCATAATAATATTTCGTTTTTCAACAAATAGATTGGCAGACAAACAGATAGATAGATAGATAGATAAAAAGATAGATAGATAGATAGATAGATAGATAGATAGATAGATAGATAGATAGATAGA
>NW_004797338.1:1004739-1006314 GCF_000002075.1 Aplysia californica | reverse complement strand
TCTCTCTCTCTCTCTCCCTCTTTCTATCTTTCCTTCCTTTTCTCTCTCTCATTCCCTCTCCCTCTCTCTCCCACTCTCTGATGGCTGATTTTCCAGAAAACCCTAAAAATACCCACGCCTCCAGGCTTTACTGGAAAGGTCTGAATTTGTTTTGATTGGTGTCTGGTTTAATGAGCGACTAAATTCTTTTTCTCTCTTTACGTTGTTTTCTCATTTGTTGCTCCTGTTATTGTTCTATTTATGACACTCTGTGCTTGATTATAGAATGTGGATATTTTACTTAATAGTTCTCTCTTTCCTTAACCCTTTAAATTTACGTTATTTTGTGCTTGCTCTAAGAGGATGTTTTATGTTGTTGCTGTAACATGGAAACCCCCACCACTATCACACACACACACACACACACACACACACACACACACACACACACACACACATACGACAAGTACGGCACTTAAGAGAGATAATATTGTCACCTGCCGCAACATTTATAAACATGTTCAAGTACATAATGTAATAGAGCAGAAACAATAGTACTATAATGATAGTCTTTAGAAACATACACACATATGCCCATCCAATAAAATTGACAAGGTTTAGATATACTTGGTTAAGATTGAATTAAGAAAGGAGTTTCTTTAGTGCGACAGCACAGCATTGAGGCCCCATTGTCTCTTTGAACGACTTCAATAAATTAACAAAGTTGGGTTGTATTTTTTACATTGATAAAAATCCTGAGGATACCAGAGGAAGAAAAAAGTTTGTTTTTTTTTAAAGTAAAAAAGTAAAGAAAGTTACATATTAGTTTGGATGTACTTAAAACTCAAGGAAACTTTAATGATCAGCAACAAATCTCATTTCAATTTCCAGCGGACAAAAAGTGACCGTCCCCGCTGGTGTTGCCCGGTTAACGAACCACCCATGCACAATAAAATTAACCAATCAAAACTGAGAATGCAGCTGAACCATAACATTTTTAGATTTAACGTGGCCTCGCAAAACAAATATGTACTTTGAAGAGCTAAGTTTTCGAATCAATTTTCTCCTTTGATTAGAATTAGGAACAGCTTTCAGAATGATGCACAAACACTTATTAAGGATTTGAACCCTTTCGGAAAATTTAGAGTCGTAAATGGAGCAGCTATTGGGAAGTTTTCAATATCTTTGTTCAATCTTAGTACCTTTTGGGAAAAACAATGACAGCAATAATGAAGAAGTTAAATCATTATTAATACTAAACAGATTCTGTGAAAGTTTGTTTGACGTAGTTTTGTTGCTGTTCTGGTGCCAGTTCTACACACTTTACAAGTACAAAATACATGTTTAAGATGTAAAATGCAATTGTTTATTATGTCTGTCTCCATTCGAACTGATTGGGAGAAAGAGAGAGAGAGAGAGAGAGAGAGAGAGAGAGAGAGAGAGAGAGAAAGAAAAAGAAAGGGAGAAAAAGAAAGAGAATGAGAGGGAGATAAGAATGAGAGAAAAAGAAAGAGAATGACACGGAGATAAGGAACAGAGAGAGAAAGGGGGCGAGGAGCATAGTATAAGTAGGTGGAAGGAGGGGGGGGGGGAGGT
>NW_004797338.1:1000902-1003131 GCF_000002075.1 Aplysia californica | reverse complement strand
TTTACACCAAAGCAAAACAAGTTCACAAAGGTTTCGTTGTTTGTCACCACTTTGCAGGGACAACGTTCTTGGTGGGGTTCTTTAAATTAGGGGTGCGGTGGCAAGGCTCAAAGCCACACCCCCAGTGACTACCCATCCAAACCCCGTAATATTATTATTCATTTAATTTTATTTGCACGCCAAAGAGGAAGAGGATCACTTTTTATTCATTTATATTTTCGGGTTTGTGGGCCGGGGGGAGGGGGGGGGGGGGCAACAGGAATGACCTAGTCTAAAACAGCCGTATGCACTGCTCACATCCGAACGTTCCGTATACATAATGGGAAAATTTAAGATTATGCCCAAGTCAAGAAGCCCTTTTTCTACTCTGAGATATTGCTGTTTTGGGGGTTTGTTTGTTTTTAGTTTCTAGTAGTAATCTGGTTTATTGGATACATATACTCGCCAATGTGTTCTGATCATAGACTTGTATCATCAGTATCCTCTTACGCAATTTTAGCCAAATGAAGAGCAATCTGAGGAAAATGCCGCAGGCACTCAACTTGAGCGAGACTATAGATCTAGAATCTAGAGCTGTCAAATATTCGTGACGCAACTTATTGTCTAATATTTCCTTAACTATCGAGCACAAACTTCCCACCTTTTGCCCAGTCACTTGCATCATTTTGTCTTTACATATCAATATTTTTGTAAACACCTGTTCGCTGTATTCTAGAAAATTCCTTGATGAACAGTAATAAAAAAATTCTAGTGTTTGGTTTCTACAGATTTTGAAAAGTTACTGTTAGGACAATATGGCTTTTAAAAGCAAGTCCGTCATATTTTTTTTAATCGCGATATTCTGCTTATTGAGCGCATGATTTGAGAACCTTTAGTGCGAAAAGGTGTTCGTTATAAAATTATGTCCTTCCTAAAATTAATTTCTTGTAACAAGCGTCAGAGGCCTATATAGTGGTAAGGCTACCGGTCACGTAATCGTGATGTTGCGGGGTCGGGGGTTCGAGCCGCAGGCCCCACGTTGTGTCCTTGAGGAAGGCACTTTACACGGATTTTCACTTCACCCAGGTGGGAATGGGTACCCAGCCATAGACAGCGAAAGATCTTGTCAGTATGTTAGTGTTTTAGCGCCTACAAATGGCCGCTTGCACAGTATGCTTCCCAGGAAGTTCAGGTTGTTTCAGAATGCTCTCCGGTCTGCTGGGGTAATAGTATAGATTGTGAAGCGCATAGAGCTTGCTGTTGAGCGGGGATTTGCGCTATTATTATTATTATTATTATTATTATTATTATTATTATTATTATTATTATTATTATTATTATTATTATTATTATTATTATTATTACAAGTTTTATGACTAAAGTGGCATTGTTGAGCTATGACGTAGGCCATATGCATCTGCAAAAAGTGTTTGAGAAGCGGGAAGTGCTGTGATTAATCCCTTTTTCTGCGTGACGGAGATTTATTGTACTTTATATAAATTTATGAAGAACAGTTGTCGTTTTTTAAATCTAGCTTCACTTGTTTTGGGAGAATATGATTAACTTAAGACAAATTGATACAAACTGCCTTGTAAAGTATTGGCGACATTGAATCGCCCATTTAAAAAAGAAACAGCTGTCATATCCAAGAGCAAACTGTCTAATTCCCCCGTAAACGGCATGGCAGTTAAGTTTTTCGTATGTCTTTACCACAAAAATCGTTGAGGTCTTTGGTGTTTTTAGACAGCCGGGCCAGAGACGAGTGGATGGTTATCAGAAATGGCTTTGTCAGTGACAGTCAGATTGCTAACTGTTGGTTTGTTCTTGGATGTAATGACAAGGTCCAGGATGTGACCTCAACAGACTGTAACTGGTCAGCATTTGGTCATAATTTTTTCCGAGTAAAAGGACTCCCGTTGGGGTGTTTGTTTTTTTCTCTGACATAAACTGTAAGATGTCGTGTGGCTTTCCCACGTTGCACATAGATATTTAGCAATGTCGACCCTTCCTAAGACAACTTTGTTGGACATTATTAATGAAACGACTTGAGGTCTTTCATGCAGACGAAGACAGGTCATGCCCTCTTTTCTAATCATCCCACTTCGTCTGTCTTTCTTTTTCTCTCTTTCTCTTTCGTTCTCTCGGTCTCTTAGTCTTTGTCTCTCTGTCTCTGTCTCTGTCTCTATCTCTGTCTCTGTCTCTGTCTCTGTCTCTGTCTCTGTCTGTCTGTCTGTCTGTCTGTCTGTCTGT
>NW_004797338.1:998971-1000040 GCF_000002075.1 Aplysia californica | reverse complement strand
TGTGTGTGTGTGTGTGTGTGTTTCTAAACCCACCAGAAAAATCCAGCTCTTTTCATATTCTTTTGCTTATTATACTGGTGCGTTTTGAAAACCAAAATTTCTAAAACCATTCAGTATACAGAACCAATGGACAAGACCCAACTGAAAGTGTTTGTGGACTATGTCCGAGAGTGAAGCTACTTGAAGACAACAAAGGGGGAATTACATCATTACACGGTATATTTATTATTACTATCCTGGTGGAGCTGAAGCCGTTTGGGCGTACGGTCTACCAGAGAGAAGCCGTGTAGGATGTGAGCTCAACTTTGAACGTGAAAGAGGATCCCTAAAATACACCTTGGTGTACACACACGCACACACGTGACACACACACACACACACACGTGACACACACACACACACACACACACACACACACACACACATACACATACACATACACATACACATACACACACAGTGACACATACACACACACAGACACACACACACATACATACATACGCGCGCAGCATAACACCAACACCTATACACAAATACACATGAATCAGCTGTGCATACTGCAAGAAGTCAATTGTGACTTTACGCCAACGCACTCACAGTATAATCTTATCCGAGTAAAAGGACTCCCGTTGGGGTGTATTTTTATCTCGGAGATAAACTGTACGCTGGCGTGTGACTTTCTCACGTTCTAAAATAAAATAACCATACAGTATACAGAACCACCGGGACAAGACACAACTGAAAGTGTTTGTGGAGTATTTGTCAGATAGTGAAGCTGTATGAAAAATCCACAGAGGTGGAATGACATCATTACACGGTATATTATATTGTTGCTCTCCTGGTGGAGCGACGCCGTTTGGGCGTAAGGCCGACCAGAGAGAAGCCGTGTTGGATGTGAGCTCAACTTTGAACCTCAAAGAGGATCTCTAAAACTCACCTTGGTGTACACACACGCACGCACAAAAACACACACAAACACACACACACACACACGCACACGCACACGCGCACACACACGCGCACACACACGCACACACACACGCACACGCACACACACACACACACA
>NW_004797338.1:988498-997941 GCF_000002075.1 Aplysia californica | reverse complement strand
ACACACACACACACACACAAATACATACACAGAGAGAGAGAGAGAAGGAGAGAGAGAGAGAGAGAGAGAGAGAGAGAGAGAGAGATACACACACACAGAGACATACAGGCACACTCATGCATCACTCACTCTTGCGCCACATTCGAAGGTTCATCCCACATGTCTCAAACTCAAACATTCTGATACGAAAGAAATTAATGTCTTCCTCTTCCCACACCCTCTCATCCTCCGTTTCTACTTTCTCAGGCAGTCTATCCCCCCCCACTCACTTTGTTTCTCGTTGCTATCTATATCAGCTGACAGTTCCCTATTTCATGAATATCAAAGGAGGGTCTTTTCTTTTGTTTTGTGTTTGCTTTGGTTTTGGTTTTGGTTTTGGTTTTTAGTGGGAGGGTCTCTTTTTTCGATTCCGCAGTTTTCACTTTTTCATTACAAAAAAGAGGGCGTCCTGTAAGCATGATGGTGGGCAACTACTTACAGTTTCGATCTTGCACGAGGGATACGTGAGTTCAAAATTCGTGTGGGTGAATTTTTGTCAGAAATTTCCCTCTTTCTACTAGTGTCGAAACAGCCTGCCGCCTAAGTGACCTTAATGGTGTCGATGCGGGCGTAAAAAATGTACAACATTTTATCCTCAAACCCGGTTCTGTGGTGTTGAGGTTTAGACTGTTTGCTAATGAATGAAGAAGATGTGGGTTCGGTTCCCACATTGGAATGTCTACTAAATCGAGTGTCTCCGTCTTGTGTTGAGCTGCTTCATCCTCACGAATCTGACTAATAAAGTATTTCCATCATACTGCTAGAATAGCGTGTCGCATTCAGCCCAGATTGGCCCAGGGTAGGCAGGATAGAAGCAGGAAGGGTCCTTTTTTGTCGAGACGTGTGCCGATTTATTGCTGAGCTCTGAACCACAGTGACTTCTGCTGGCTACCACTGGCCCTGCGTCGTGTTGATTCAGAGCTGATAATGTTGCGTGGGTTCTGGAAACTCACTAAGACCTGATACATGTCACTAGTCGTGTGATTCAACCACCTAAGCCCCGTGGGACAAATTTTACAACAGAAGAAAAAAAAACCTTTCATTTCTTTATACTCATACCTATGAATCTGAAGTTCAGATATATAATAAACTATGATGTAGAATGATGGTATGGAACCAGCTTTTTAAAAATATGTTGTTACATAAATTTATGCACCCTGGCGTTTGAGACATACCCTAATCTGCGTGATTCAACCTCCTGAACGATATCATGACTGCGTCTAGGCATTTGAATCACGTTAATCAACGCCACTTGACGAGAGCCAATGATTACATTTGCGTTTTAGTTATCGACAAAAGTAAATAACAATAGTTTTAAGAATAATAATATAGACATTCCATCCTTACCTCTGTTATTTTTCCGCAAGCATAATAAAAACTGAAGAGAGTAGTACTTTAAGTAAAAGAAGCAGTTCAAGTTTATTGCTTGAAAACAGGAAGAGTTAATGTATATTCTTCGATAACTTTCGCTGTTTTTTGTAAATTAAGATATCAATGTTTAAAACCAGCAAAATAAGTTATAAAGACGTTCCGTTATGATTGTTTTGTACGAACATTTGATGCCACACCACGTT
Organism: Aplysia californica; assembly: GCF_000002075.1. NCBI lineage: Eukaryota > Metazoa > Mollusca > Gastropoda > Aplysiida > Aplysiidae > Aplysia > Aplysia californica. Next base: position 996,328 of record NW_004797338.1, on the reverse strand, counting down.
CTATTCTTGTCCTGATTTTTCACACAACATATTCCGTGACCAGTATTTAACAAAAAAAGAATGAAAAGGTTAATGTTCCTGTCGCTAACATACTAGATTATCTTGGTTCCTTGACTTCTAGTGTATGAAATTATCATAGAAAGAATCACGCTTTTGAGTTCCTGAACGTGAACGTCCTCATAGTTTTATTGCCGAATTTTCAGTCGATCCAAACATGCACAGGTTGGGTCTTCAGTACCAGAACTGTTTTGGGCCTTATGAAGTTGGTAAAAAAAAACACATTCATCTACGTTCAATATGTCATTGTGCTGGATGTTCCTATTCAATGTGTATCGAAGGCAACGAAAATTTGTGACAACTGGGTCGCCTTTACTTCGGTCAAGTCTGAATGGTTCAGAAATCAAACATCAAAATGGGGGAGCAGGGGATATTTTCTTGCTTTCTTAAAAGCTTTAAGATGATCACATAGATCAGACCATTCTTCCCACAGTTATACTGTTTGTGTTCTCCACTTCCATTTGCGTTGATCCTTTTCCAAGGTTTTTGTGTTTACCAGTGTTGTTTTGTCTGGAGCAAAAATGTCGCTGGTTGCACTTGACAAGATAGCATTGTGCTGCTGAAAAGTACAACCATCAATGTATATAATGAACGTGGTATATTTATTGTCAGTAGGCTCCTTCAGGAAGTTACTGACACAAGAAGATAATTCATTGACAATCAATGGACCTTCTTCTTCGTGCCAAACGTAATACTTCACATCTTTGGTGACCAAATAAAAATTTTATGGACTGCTAATTTGGTCCAGTAATGATATAATGCAGCAGATGCTTTCAACGTCGTACCACAAATCAGCTTCCAAGTCCATGCACACTAAACACAATTAATATTTTAACATTTTGGCATTTTAAAGTAAATTAGTTAACCAATCGTGGAATGAACTTTTGCGAAAGTAAACAACTTGTGTTTCGCGCGCTCATATGACCTTAGCAGTTGCGAGCGCCGTAAAACCCTATACACTACATACACATACACAATCTGGACCCATCCATTGTGTTGAATGCAAGCTTCTTGTTCGATTCCTTTTCCTGACGTGCATATATCACATTAACCCTTCCGAGGTTCATGCAACAACATGTTGAATGTCTCTCTAAAGTCTTCTGGGACAAATCGTTCCGATTTGACTCTGTACATTTTCTTTGGTACTCCTTATAAAGACCTACAAGACTTTGACAATATGGTCCAAGGCAGACTTTGCCTGTAAGCTGTCTACAGCAATGGGAAAGCAGTTTCGTCAAGTTAGTCAAAAACTTACTTATTAAAAAAATATTTTGTCATGTTTTACTGTCTGGTAATAGTATGTCAGTCGTGGAGTTACAGTCTCTAAGTCAGTAAACTATCTTTGCAACAACCACGAAAAACTATTTCATGAGGGCTGTTGTAATCAAATACGTAGTTTTACCTACAGATAGAAAGTCACTGGAGATATGTTTCAAATGGAAGTGTAGAGCTGATGTATTGAAGTTGGGGGTTTGTTGAAGAGACAATTTTCTGTGCGAATGTTTTTATGAGCTGATTTTTTTTTTCGAGTGACAAATTAAGCAGGTCTGTCTACCTGGCACTGGTAAACTGATCAATGATTTAAGAGTGATACATTACACATACAGCAAGGATTACAGACTTTGAATAAATTATAATGAAACGCTAAAGGTTTCTATAAAAACATTTACAAATGGGCCTACCTAATACAAAATTCATCGCGCCTCTGCTGTCATCATTGGTCAGTAGCATTTTTTATTGATCGCCGACTAGGCCGAGTCAGTATTAACATAACTTTTATATGTTTTTTATGTCGTCTTTCCCTTTCTCAACAACGCTACCAAATCCAGTGATTATTTACGCAAAACGATTTTGGAAAAAACGTCTGCCCATCGGTAGGATTCAATCTGAGTCGATGTAAAAGAAAGGCGGCATTTTCTATTGATGTTTCACTCCAGTCCGTTTTCACAAAGGCCACAGTCTTGTGGGTCACAACAGGTGAACGCCATATATTATATATATATATATATATATATATATATATATATATATATATATATGTGTGTGTGTGTGTGTGTGTGTGTGTGTGTGTGTGTGTGTGTTTATGGATATGGATGGATGGATGGATGGATGGATGGATGGATGGATGGATGGATGGATGGATGGATGGATGGAGAGAAGGAGAGATAGATAGTTATGCTGTCTTTCCACCCTTTGTTTAAACTTAAAGTCAGCAGGAGCCTCAAAATGACGAGAAAAAAAAACGAGGCCAACAAATCGCACACATGATATGATTTCCCTTGATGCTTCACTTCGTGCATAAAGGCTCCCAGGACACAGCTGGGAAAGAAGAAACTGATAACTTCCGGGTACACAGTGAAGTCTTTGCTGAATTACGTATACCAAAAAGAAAGAAAAAAAAATACCCCCAAAAAATATTGACAATATTACTCAGATAAACCTATTACAAAATCTTTATTTCATTATTTTGGAAACAGAATAATAATTTTAAGAGTGTTTCTCCTTGCTTTTTTATGACTTCTCTAGTGCAAAGGTGCGTGTGCGCGCGCGCACTTTCTATTGATGTTACACTCCAGCCCGTGCACGCGCGCTCGCGTGTATGTGTGTGTGTGTGTGTGTGTGTGTTTGTGTGTGTGTGTGTGTATGTGTTTGTGTGTGTGTGTGTATTTATGTGTATATGTTTGTATTTTTGTGTACTTATATGTGTATGGGGGGGGGGGGGGGGTGCACCCGAAGTGAAAAACCAAAACACCAGGGTGATATGTGATTAATCACTTTAGCTATATAGTTTTCTCATTATTGTAGTTGTTGTTGTTGTTATTTTGCCTCATTAAAATACACACCAAATATTTCCAAATGTCACCCTGTAACCTCTGAGTCCACATTTTAAGATAAAGTGCCGCATTATAGCAGCAAATGCACAATAGGCAACTTTTTATTGTGACGTTGTGTGCTTGAAAAATTCAGTTAAATTGTGAGATCGTTTTATATTTCAAAACCACATTGCCAGTTAAAATCATCTATAAACATATTATTCGTCTCTTAACACATCTTTCGGGATGACTACATACTGAAGCTCTCGTGGTCTTGGGGTTAAGGTGTTTGCCTCTCATTCAAAGGTCCGATGTTCGAATCCGTGTGGCGACCGAAAAATTTTCTTCTCTAAAATTGTCATCTTTCACCTCCTTTCCTGATCTCTAGCTATGTTCTGTAGCCTGCTTTCCTCTCCTCTTTCTGCCCCCAACCCGTCACCTCATTTGCCCCCTCCTCTGGGTTCCTGACTCTTAATGCAGCCTTTCTACTGCTACTCCTTGGCTCCTTCTCACTACTGTCTTTCAGCCACATCCCTGATCTTCTGGTAGGAAAGATCTACACCTAGCCTTCTCGGAAAAGGGCGAAAAATCTCAGAGGGTCCGTGTGCAAGTTGCGCACGTTAAAGATCCCTTGGTGGTCTAACATTGATAAGAGTAGGCTTCGGCCGCCACCCGGACAAAATTCAAAATGTCCTACCAATTGAAAATATTTGGTGTGTCCCGCGAGCTCACATGACCTTACGCAGTTGGGAGCGCAGTAAAACACTCACCACAAAAACCTTTCTTTTAATGACAGACAAAGAAGTTAGTCTAAAGATCTAGACCCTTAAAAATTAGCACAATGCCAGTTTGATAATCAAAACAATGATTGGGAAGACTAAGAACGTTCAAATGAGTCAGTTGAAGACTCCCTGCTAAGATGGAGCAGGCATCAGGGGCATGCAGGCATATTATCTGCTTGTGTGTTTCGCAAATGATTACATTTTCATGTAAAATTCAAAGGTTCTAAACTTTTGTTAACCATAAACGTTCATCCTTCAATTATGTTAGCCCAGCTTTCGCCCCCCCCCCCTCTTTCCCCGCTCTTAATTAACTTAATGTGAGGTTATATTCGAAGTTTCCATGTGGCGTTTGAGTTGTGATTATATTCCATTTAAAGTCTAAGTTTATATGTTTACATTTGAACATTCCATGTTTATTTATTTATGTCACTACGTTGCTTTTGAAGTGACAATGTGGAAGTTGGAGTCAGTAGGGCATTTGGAAACGCCTGGCGTGCATTTGATTGAGAAAAAAATAGTTTAATAAGTTTACTGTCAACCCATATAAGTGCTGTAGATTAATGGTGTGACAAGAGAGTGACATTTTAAAGGAAAGAGAAGAGATAATTAAAATGATATATAATGAAGGGCCATGATACCATAAAGAGTAAACATCTTCGCTTAAGAAAGACCTAAAGCATGTTTAACTACACTAATGACATACTAGACCCCCAAAGTCACATAATAACACACGTACCATTATATGATTGCTAGATCTGTGAATAGTGGATTTTGAGAACTGCAAGCTAGTTTTTACTTAAACCTGTCATTCTGTTGATTTGTATTGTCATATAGTACAACTTCAAATTAACAAACGATTCGAGCGGTTGTCTGATTTACTGTTAAATAAGATAATAATATAGATAAACGTACGAGTAGGTAGCAAGCTCGACTTCAGTATTGATTATTCAAGCTCGAATCTCCAAAGGGCTGTTCAATTTAGTTTGTTTGAAGAGTGTTGCAGGTTCGCCTCATTTTTGGTTTATGGTCTATCGGAAATAGAATTTGTTTGCGGATGTCACGTCTCTTAGATGAGCAGACAACTCCGACATGGGAGCAGTTAAGCTTATAGCAGTGCGTTCTAAGCATACACACAAGCAGTCATCGCAGTGAGATAGAATATAGACGAAACAAAAGACAGTACATACTGTAAACCCTTCAAGAACGCTCACTTTGTTCTTTCAACAACGTTTGAAGACTTAAAAAAGGATGTATAACTTCGTTATTCCTGCAGATTTTCATTTCCATTCAGTATTCGTACCCCTGTAACTTAAGAATGCATACTACAACACACATACTATCGCAAAATTTAATGCAATATTCATGTTTCAAATATGCATATATTCTACAGGCAGACAAACATTTCGACAAACAGATAGTCAGATAAATAGACAGATAGATATACAATAGATAGACAGATAGACAGACAGATAGAGATAGACAGACAGATAGATAGACAGATAGATAGACAGATAGATAGACAGATAGATAGATAGATGGTTAGATGGATAGATGGATAGATGGATAGATGGATAGATGGATAGATAGATAGATGGATAGATAGATAGATAGATAGATAGATAGATAGATAGATATCTTAATTGCTCATTTGTTCATACTCTTGTTCGATTCGTGGATATATGTAGGTAACCCTTTTTTTTCTTTAAAAAAATATTTCAACATGTTTTTTATTGCCAAAATACGTTCATGCTGAAATAATCGTGGATGACTGTCAACATTGTTGCAAAATGCAATGCCATGGAAAATGGGGAAGGGGGGAGGGGTGGAGATGCAAAACTGTTTCAGTCTGGAAACTTGTAATTTGAGTCCTCGATCCTTGCTATTGAGGGGTTGGCACTTAAATGACCAAAATTGAGTCGATAGTGCCGTAAAACACCTACTCAATTTTTAAAAAAACTGAGGGGCAAAGTCTGGCGACTGAGGGAGCACGAGATGATAGTGCTCAAGACAGAGGAAAGCTCTTGGATGTGCTCCTGAGGTCGGCGTATATATACTCTGCAGGTGTCTTGGTGTCATCTTTTAGCTGTACTTCTTCTAAAGAGGCCTCGTACGTTCTGTACGCTCTGTACATTAAGTCAGTCGTCTATTAGTAGATGGCAGCTACGGCGTCATAGAACATGTTGGTCTCAGCGAACCTCAAGTCCCCTGTGTCAAAGTTGAATAACATCATTATGTCCGGCATCCGCAGCACGTGGTACCCGCTGAACTGTACCAAACTTTCGCATATTTTGGAACAGAGTCCGGTATTGTGAGGCAGAAAGGATACGGTGTCTTAGCGGACCTGAGAATCTGTCAAAGCCATGGCGCATGTCCTCAAGGAGGTCACACTCCAGATTTACCAGGTCGAGGAGAGACTCGAGCTTTTGGCCCCGGGACTGGGAGTCAGTCTCATTTAGGAGGGAGATAGGCGGATAATTTTCATATACAGTGACGTCGCAGTCTCCTTCGAAGTCTTTCCCTTCCTCGCAGAGTTTATTTCCAGATGGAAGAAGCTGGGAGTCGGTCTCATTTAGGAGAGTCGGGAAAAGGTTGCCGTTTATATCATAATGGCAGTCCCGTTCCTCGCTAATTCCCCGTTGTTCTTTCACGCATTGGAGTAATAGTTTGAGTCCTTTTTTTACGCCTTGGGCTTTATAAACTTTATTTGTTTTGGAGTTTTCAAATTTAAAAATCCCACCACAAGAATTATTCACTCTGAGGCTAATAAGTGTCCTCGTCTTGGTCTCGCAGATTCTTTCGACAAATACACTTGCAGCTCATCCCCATCCCCTTTTTCTTTCATACCTCTCCCTCCTCCTCCTCCTCCTCCTCCACTCGCATACACATGAATGACTCTCGTTCGTTCCATGTACAAACGCATTTAATATTCTATTTCATTTCGTTCACTCTAGAGCTCTGTTCTCTTACACACGTCGCCTTTCGATCCCTGACAGGTCATTCTGAACAATGGATGTTTATCCATCTGGCTCAAATACATCTGAAATGGACGATAAATCCAGCCTTATGGCTTTTTACTTTTTACATAGGCTTGCTGTGGTGGAAAGGGTAGTTAACCGGCGCATATTCTATGCACTGTAATAGGTCGCGGCTGAGCTGATTGCATCCCCTGAGAAAGAATGCTCCTTATTACCGTCCTTTGTCTACTCCATCCGGCCTTCGCGTGCTGCCAATGATAAACGAATGATTGTGAAATTTATATCCTTACCATAGACTTATACTTGTAGACCGTACACTGCCGATTTTTTCAATACTTCCTTACGAAGCGTCCACAACATGGGCACACTTTCAAGCCCAGAAGAAAGGCAAAACGCCGGTCTTGCTAAAGTTGAATGCGTGCATCACCTTCCTCAGATCGCCTTCCATTTGGCTCACTTTGCGTCAGAGTGCACGATCTTGAACGTCCATGATACAAGTCTATGCAACTATTGGTGATTTTTTGTATCCAAGGGGATAATTCGAAGATACAAGAAAGTAAAAAAAAAAAAAGAAAAAGAAAAAAAAAAGCACAGCAATGCCTCAGAGTAGAAACAGTGCTTCTGGAGTTGTGTGTATAAACCTAAATTTTCACACTATGTTTCGGGATCTTCAGAATAATTTGAATAAACACACCATCGTGCTTCCCCCTCCCCCTAAAAACTACCCTGAAAATATAAATGAATAAAAATGAAATAAGAGTGATCCACACAACCCCTTCGACAAACAAACAAAAAAATAATCCACAGTTAAAACATGGGGTCACTAGGGGTGTATCCTTGAGGAACCCACAACCTCTTTCATGACAAGCAAAAAAAATAATGCAGTTAAAACATGTGTTCACTGGGTGTCACCTTGAGCAAGACATGACAGCCCTATTTTTTACAATAATTGTGGCGCTACACAGTGGCCACCAGCAATGACATATTATTTGTGAACTTGTTTTGTATTGGGGCAATGTAAATGCATTTATGAAAACTCTCTCTATATATAATATGGTTTTGTATATACATGTATGGGGGCTCTCGTGGCCTAGAGGTTAAGAAGGTGTTGGCCTCTCATTCAAAGGTCCCGGGTTCGAATCCGGGTAGCGACCAAAAAATTTTCTTCTCTAAAATTGTCTCCTTTCACCTCCTTCCCTGCTC
>NW_004797338.1:983462-986573 GCF_000002075.1 Aplysia californica | reverse complement strand
GTGGGTGGGTGTGTGGGTGTCTGTGTGTGTGTGGGTGTCTGTGTGTGTGTCTGTACATGTATATGTGTGTGCAAAAGTGAAAAAGAGATAGGGAGAGCAAGAGAAAGAGAGAAAGTCAGGCGGACAGACAGAGCATGAACTGGGATGAGGGGATTTCTGAGCGAGAGGGAAAGAAAAAGAATGAGAGAAACTTAACAAGTTGGGAATTATTTTAAACTGTTTTTTCTCTCTGTGTTACCTTTAAAAGAAGTTACATTTGTTCTTGAAATTATTTCTGTAATATGGTGAACCGGAGTACGTTCTTTGTTTGTTTTTGTTTTTTCGTTTTGTTAATGATGCTTTGACTTTTCGTTTCTTTCGCTTTGTTTTACTTTTTGCTTTGTTTCTCCTTTTTTATATCTTTTCTTTTTAAAGAAAAGAGATAGTTTGTGGGTGGTTGGCGGGTGCTCTGTGTTGCAAGTGCCGTTAATCTCTTACCAAAACGAAAAGAGATAATTTCAAAGAGGACCACTGAAGAAAAACGGCATTAGTTATAGGAAAACTAGTAAAGACCACTGCAGGGCCTCTCGTGATCTAGAGGTTAAAGTGTTCGCCTCCCATTCAATAGGACTCGGGTTCAAACCTGGATAGCCTACGAAATATTTCTGGTTTAAAAAATTGTCTCCTTTCACCTCCTTTCCTGCTCTCTATTAAAGTTATGTAGTCTGCTTTCGTCTTCACTTTCTGCTCCCTCACCCCCACCTCGTTTGCCCCCTCCTCTGGGCGCCCGACTCTTTCTACTGCCCTTGTACTGCTACTCCATGGCTCCTAATTCTTACTTCTTTCTTTCACCCACACCCCTGATCTTTTGGCAGGAAAGATCTACACCTAGCCTTCTCGGACAAGGGTGAAAAATCTCTGAAGTCCAATGTGCAATTTGCGCTCGTTAAAGATCCCTTGTTCTCAGGTGGAGAGCCTGCAGGCCGAGGCAAACATACCACCACTCTCACTCAGACGCACTCAACTCTCACTACAATACGCAATTAAACAGAGCTCAACACCAGAGAATCCAGCGCACAACTTCATTTTTAAAACAAACCCAGAAACCATAAACAAATTCCAAAACAACGAAAAAATCATTAAACCCTTCGGCCTCAGAATCCTTGAGGACCTCAAAAACATACACTTTTCCAAACAAGACATTCAACATTTTCTTTTCCACGACCTCCCTTCGGGGCACCTCCCCAAAGCAAAAGTAGACTTAAAGCTGACAACACACGACTCAACAAGCGCAAACACCAAAACATTTAAAGCAGAATACAAAAAAACTCGTAGAAAAATACCCCGGTGCTGAGCTTATCTTTACTGATGGCTCTAAAAAAGACAATAATGTGGGCGCCGCAGCCCTATCTTCAAACAGTACACACCAGAGGAAACTCCATCTTGCAGCCTCCATTTTCTCTTCGGAGGCCACTGCCATTGACATGTCACTGGACTCCGTCAAAATTTTCTCCTAACAAATATTTCCTTATCCTTTCTGACTCTCGGTCTTGCATCACCTCACTCACAAACTACACGCTCCTACACCCAAAAATAGTTAGGCTACAACAACAAAAACATCATGTTCGCATGGATACCCAGCCATGTGGGCATCCGAGGAAACGAGCAAGTAGACGACCTGGCGAAGAAAGCCTTATAAATCCCTTCTGTTGGGATCAACGACGAACACTCTCCCACAGACTGACTTTAAAATTAAAGTACAAAAGTACACCTCCAGTCTGTGGGAGAGCCACTGGGAAAAACAGACGGGTAACAAACTCTATAATATTAAACCCAAACTGGGTCCGCGAAATCCTTCGGACCTCTCCAGAAGAGATGAAGTCATTTTTACTCGATTACGCATCGGACACACGGCCCTAACACACAAATACACACAAATACCTCCTTCAGGGAGATGAGAAGCCGTTCTGCATCGGATGCGACATAGATTTTACCTTTAGACACATTTTAACCGAATGTCTAGACTTCGGAGAGATCCGAAGGAAATACTTTAAATGCAAAAGATTGCAAAACATTTTTCCGTCGTTGGTCCCAACAGAATTTTATTTTAGATTTTATGAAGGCCATTGGCCTTTATGGAAAATTGTAGTGTAGAACAAAACTGAATTATTAAAAATTCTTATGAAAGTTGTTTTAGATTGAAATTATATATTTACACCAAATTTTAAATGTTTAAACGTTTTAAGATCAAATGACCTGTACCCTGCCGTGCAGTGAACTACGAATTTTAAAAAACTAACTTGTGTTTCGCGCGCTCATATGACCTTATGCAGTTGCGAGCGCCGTAAAACCCCATACTAAACAAACAAACAAACAGGCCACCCTGGCAAGATTCAAAATTTCCTACCGACTGTAAATGCTTGTGCCTCGCGCGCTCATATGACCTTATGCAGTTGCAACTACTTTTTTTCACAAGTGCATTGGGACTACTGCCGTAATCTCGATGTACGACTGGTTTAAATATGTCATTAGTACGTTATAGCAATTGTTTCTAATTTTTAAAAGGTTTTAATGAACAAAATACAAAAAACAGCAATCCAAGCAATGTATAAGACAAAGACACAAATGAAACACTGAAGCTTATTCGATGAATTCGAGTTTTCTTAAATAGTAGAACCCAAAATCCAAGACCTCGACGGCATGCAAAAGAGCTGAATAAGAGAAATGATAAAGGGGCATGTTGAGGAAAGGTTGGTTTTAGAAAGGAATACAAGAAGTACAGCTTGTAAAAGGAGACAGAGAAGAGAAGAGAGTGAGTGTGATGCTTGGAACAGAGAGAGATAGACAGAGAGAGAGTGATAGATATAAAGAAATAGATAAGAGATAGAAGAAATTTTTTCAGAGAGAGAGAGAGGGGGGGGGAGACGAAAAAGAGAAGAGACTGAGTCACGTTGTGGCGCATGGAACAGAGAGAGATATAGATGGAGAGAAAGAGATAAAATGATAATATAAAGAAATAGATGCCTAGAGGTAGAAGAACATGACAGCGGGAGAGAGAGAAAGAGAGAGAGAGAGAGAGAGAGAGAGAGAGAGAGAGAGAGAGACAGACAGACAGACAGACAGAGAGACAGA
>NW_004797338.1:978559-982775 GCF_000002075.1 Aplysia californica | reverse complement strand
GGGGGGGTGCGGGACAGTCAAACAATAATGCGATGAAAGCTAAAACTGTTTGAAAGATAGGTGGAGGTGGGGGAATTGGCTTGCTGAAAAGTATTGGACTCTCATTCCAACGACCTTCGGCCCCACGATGAATGATTGTATATTATTTCAGCGGTTACCACACATTTTGACGCATTACAAAATTCTAATCTCGGCTCGTGACCGTCTCCGATGAGCGGGATAGAGACTTTTAAAAAGAATTTTGTTTGTAACTGTCTCGTCGCGGCGGTCGGGAAATGTATCACAAGTTCGAAGAATAAATCATCATGTTGCAAGAACTAGTCGCCGCTGAGGGTCAAATATGTTTTTGTTTGGGGGATTTTTGGTTACTTTTTATTTTTCTTCCATGTGATTGGTTTTGGAAAGATTTATATGTATTCGTTGACTATATTATTGGAGAGAGTTGTTGAAGGACTACTGTATTATAATGAAGTACCTTTATCTTTTTTCGGGGGTAGCGGAAGACAGATGAATGTAAGGGAGTGGTATGAGGGAGTTTGATGAATTTAGTGTAAGGGGATGTCTTGTATTTTTATTTATTTATCTATCCGGTATTATTATTACTATCATCATCATCATCATCATCATCATCATCATCATCATCATCATCATCATCATCAACATCATCATCGTCATCATCGTCATCATCGCCATCATCATCATCATCGTCATAACTCTTTATATATTTATTTGTTGTTTTTATTTTTTAACGATACATTAATTGATTTCTTTTCTTTTTATTTGGTTTTTTTTTCTTGGGGAGAAAGAAGAGTGGATGGAGTTGAAATGCTTAAGATAGGATTTTGGAACTGAGTCTTAATTTTTATTACCTCTTCAAAGGTTCAAGTTGCATACACGTATGAACTTGGTGAAGGCTGGATTTGTGTGGTTACCTTCTCTCCCTCCCCTCCCCACCTTCCGTTTCATCCCCCAACAAAAGAAATGAAAGAATGTGATTTTATTTAATACTCTTGAAGGGAAATCAGGAGGGAGGCATAAAGGTGGGCTGATAATATTTCAGAAATGGTTTTGTTTTGTTTGTTGTTTGTTTGTTTTTTTGGGGGTGGGGGTTTGTGCGGACAAATAACAAACGACGAAGAAAACATCCATATTATGTGTTCCAAAGTTATATGACTGTTTGCCTTTTTTCGAACATCGTATGAAGATTGAGATGGATTTCCCACATAAATTCAATCATCCGTTCCCCTTCCTGTTTAAAAATATTTTTTTCTTTTTCTTGTTTTGTTTTGTACGCTTATATTTTGTGAGGGATTTTTTGTTTTGTTTTTTGTTTCTTTTTTTTTTTTTTTTTTAGGAAAAATCTTCATTTTTAATAGAAGGGGAAACGGGGCATAATTATTTATTTTGCTATGACGACGTGTTTTTATCCAAAGCAATCAACAGTTTAGCACCTTATTACGCTTTATTTCTTCTAATTAACCTTGAGGCTGGATCTGCAGACAACTTGATGACGAGGGAACAGCTAATTCCTTTTCTTAGTTTTTACTCATTTCAATTTCCTCTGTGTTGATTTTTATTTAATTGCTTTTCTCATGCTCAGGATTTATTGCTATATAAATCCGAAATGTACAATATAATATATATGTGTGTGTGTGTGTGTGTGTGTGTGTGTGTGTGTGTGTGTGTGTGTGTGTTTGTGCTTGTGCGAGCGAGTGTCAGTTTATCACGACGCGGTGGAATCAGGCTCTCGTAAATTTTGGTCTTACGGAGTTATTGTTATTGATTCAAAGTTTGGTCAATAGTCCTGCTTCGGAATATTTTGATAAATACGCGTCTGTCTTGCATAGAAGTTGAGATATTTGAGATTATCTTTGACTAGCTGGGAACTCGTTCGATGAACCGACTCAAATCAAAAGAATCGATCGTCAAGTCATGGAGGAACCAGAAAGCACGGCTAGTGAACGAAACCTCACGTGTTTACAATGGCGTCTTAGAAGACGGACTTTCCCAAGATTAAATCTAAACGAAACTAACGAAAAACTGAAAATTAAACTACAGTGACTTCTCAATAAAATTGTTCACCCTTTAAATGATTCTGGACCACCATTAATTATATTTTTAATTCCGAAGTGACGAACTTTCACAAATACAGTAGATTTATGTTATAGATATCGCCACAGCTCTTTGCTCTCCATCAAAACCTTCGCTGCGAAATATGTGCACTTTGGTGCTCACAGCACCGTCTCCCCTTTTTGCACTTTATTTGCCTCAAAGCTGAGCCAAATGCTGCAGTTCATGATAATTCGGAATTACGTCAGAGGGCACGGTCTATTATTACATAAGTCCTTGGTTCTCGTCCAGCTGGATCTAGCAATGTGTGTCGTCTTTTACTGATGATCAATTCTCATGTAAATGTAATTTGATTCTATGGTTAGATCAAAGAACCTTTTACTTCAAGAATGTTTTACATTTCCCCTTCCCCTAAAGAGGGGCTAATAATAGTTGTTGTTTTGTTGTTGTTGTTTTTTATTTGATTGAATCCAAATGAATGAAGAAAGTAGTGATGAGAGTAGAGCAACACTTTGCATGCTTAAGAACACACACACACGTAATCACACAAACACAAACAAACAAACACACACACACACACACACACACACACACACACACACACACATACACACACACATACACACACACACAAACACACAAACACACTTATATATATATATATATATACATATGTAAACAATCACATACACACAAGGTCACACACATTGACTAGTATTATAATATACACGTATAGATAGATGGATGGATGGATGGATGGATGGATGGATGGATGGATGGATGGATGGATGGATGGATGGATGGATATAGATGGATAGATGGATAGATAGATAGATGGATAGATGGATAGATGGATAGATAGATGGATAGATAGATAGATAGATAGATAGATAGATAGATAGATAGATAGATAGATAGATAGATAGATAGATAGATAGATAGATAGATAGATAGATAGATAGATAGATAGTCGAAGTACCGCGCTGAAATGGCACTGGGCGTTATAATATTTTAGGTCTCCATGAAGAGCCTAACCTTGAGAGAGATCAGTGGGACACGACCCGTTTTAAGAAGCTTTCAAAATCGCTAATCTTGCTTTTTAAAAGACAGAAAGCTACTGGGCTGGAGGCTGGAGGCTAGTAGCTATTTTTGTCATAACGACGCCAGCTAAAAATGTATCCTTAACGGAAACGTTATAATAAAGGATTTGCTTTCAGAACATAAATAATTAAGAAAGAATAAATCACGAAAAAATTGGGTGAAGCTGAATTCCCGCTGGAAAAAAAGAACTGACTAGTTCTAGATCTAGATATAAGTGGTGAACCATGGTAATTTTAGAAAGGCTTAAATACTATTAGAAGACTTAGTTATCTCTAATATTTTTACATGATTACAGTTCGATTTGATGATTCTGTTGGAGATATTTCAGAACATAGTAGGTTACCCTCCCTGGAGACACACATACACACACACACACACACACACACACACACACACACACACACACACACACACACATATATATATATATATATATATATAGAGAGAGAGAGAGAGAGAGAGAGAGGGAGAGAGAGAGAGAGAGAGAGAGAGCGAGAGAGAGAGAGAGAATAAGAGACAGTCAGACAGACAAACAGACAAAGGAGGAGCAAAGAGAGAGAGAGAGGAGGCAGAGAGAGAGAGAGAGAGAGAGAGAGAGAGAGAGAGAGAGAGAGAGAGAGAGAGAGAGAGAGAGAGAGAGAGAGAGAGAGAAAGAGAAGTACTGAGGATGAAAAAAAATAGGAATAAAACGTTATCACTGAGCGACCCTTGATTTTGCAGATTTTGGGTCAGGCTATGCACATTTTATATTGGCTGATTTTTTAAGACAAACCTCTTTTTTGTCTAAAAATAGCATGGATACAATTGAGAAAGACTTTATTCTCCAGGTAAACTGCCTTTAAAAACATGAGGATGGATTAGTATAGTGAATTTTCACAATTATTGTCGGTTTTCTCAAAATGTAATTTTTTTGCAGTTTTTTCCCTACTCCTTCCTTAGTTTTTATCCTTTTGACATGAAACTTTCAGGAAACATAGTTGGCAAGACTGCCATCAATGTAACACAGAGCTATTTGCGAAAAAAATGATACTTTTCCATTGGCAAG
>NW_004797338.1:961366-972990 GCF_000002075.1 Aplysia californica | reverse complement strand
ACACACACACACACACACACCACCCTCTCATACAAACACACACATTCACAAGCATTCAAACACAAAAACGCGTATTATAGTGGCATGCAGACACGAGCAAGAACCAAACAAAAAAATCACTTAGGCGCCATTAAACCCGCCCACCCACATAGCTTTCCTCGTCTACGCCTTTGAAAGCTCAACTATGTGCAGAGACTAATTACGCTTTAGGGGCCTGCTCCTCATATGACAAACACATGCACGGAGGCACATTAAGTCCTTTTGGGTGTTAAGAGGTCGTATAAGCTCTCCATATCTCTCTCGTGAATCGATATCATTCCTAAATGCTGTTATGAATCCTCGCAGCATCATGCTTTTCTATGTGCTCTTCTACTGGTCTTTTTAAAAAGAATAATATACTTCTCTTTTTTTTCAATGTTCACTCTTTTCCTTTTTAGCATTGAAAACATCTCTTTATCCACACATGCTTCCCACAATAACACACAAAGCTACTTCTAAGTATAAATTGTAGCCTACACTCAGTATCAAAAGTCGTATGGTTTCCACTTTGGAGAAAAAAGTTAACCGTGAAATTACCCCAGTTGTCCAAATTTGTTCGTATTTGTTTATCTTTCCTCTGCCGAAAGCCTGCCCAATGCTCGAGGCTCTTAAAAAGAAAATACTAGTCCAGCTCTCGGCAGAGAGATCCAAAACTCAGGGTAGGGGGCTTGGGGACCTGGGGTGAACAGCAGACTTTGCACTAGAGACTGGGGTGTCAATTTAAAGTTAAACAAGAAGATTTACCTTTTTGAGTGTTTTGGCTTTTTTCGGGAGGGGGGGGGGGCTTGGAGATTGCTGTTGCTATTTATTACTTTACACCATACTAGCCTGGAATCGGGCAGAAAAGTAAACCATTGTTGGTTTACGTATCTTGAAGTTAGAACAACGTGCACACCCACAGACACATGAAAGGCTTTGTGCACTTTGTGATGGCTAAAACACAGGATACTCGTATATCCCCAAGGGAAAAACACAAGACATCTGCTAATTGTGTCTTTCCAAGCATTACACAAGAAACCCATATACCTCCAAGAACCATGCTCATGAGATATGTACACTTCCAAGGGCCGCACACAAGATATCTGTACAACTGCGAGGGCCATACTTAAGAGTTCCATGTACGTTGGAGGAAGAAAGGGGGAAAAGGAAGTAGTGGTACTGAAGAAGAGACTCGTATATCCACAAAACTCACAATTATATTGCTATGCAGAGAGTGAAAACAATGCTATTCTTTACATTTCAACAAAAAACTAGGAGTTCTTTAAGTTATTGGGGGGTATCATTAGAAATGTACTATTCGCAGATTGTGTTGCTCTCTTTCTTAGTAGTCAGTAGAAAAAGATATCAACACTCTTGTCGACACAGACACACTTTTAATCCGTTCCTACTGAAGCCAGCCTGTCGTCACACTAAACATCACGACGAATATTATTATTTTCCATGCCACCCGGTGTACGTTCAGACGATCTGATACCCTGGAATGGTTCACTTATCTGGTCAGTCCATTCCCTTTTCTCCGTCACAGACTCTCTAAGGACCTACATGTCACAGCACGTTGAGCACAGAACTTATTTGATGAAGACATCCACAACCTAACACCTCTTAACAGCTGAGCGGCAGTAAGAAAACACAGTTGAGATGCAATGTTTTGTGCAAATTGCCTGAAAAATACATCTTTCACAAAAAGAGAGCCCTCGGTTTTTTGCATCCTGTAAATCTAAGTGTTTTGGGACAAAAAAAATAGACATAAAGGCCTTGAACATCAAGCTCTCATTGGCGAAATTGAAGGCATTCGTGGCAGGTGTAGGCCTAGAGTACCCTACTTGGAGAACCTAAATGGATGGGGGGGGACAGGGAAGGATCAGGGTAATGTGGTCAGATTTTAATGTGAAAGATACCAAATGTGTTATAATAGAATTTCATCTATCGTCTTTATCTCCCCTCCTTCTTTTTCATGTTTGTTGCTCTCTTGTAACACCTCTAATCTTCGGCACCTATATTACCTTATTGTGTTGCAAGTGCCGTAAAGCTTTTACTAAAACTAAACATAAAAGAATTTGATCTTAGTTCATCAATTCCCCAGAAATTACAGAAAAGAACAGTTGTGTCACTGCAGTCTGCAGTTTGCTCCAGGTGAAAAAGCGAACAAACACATGGTGTGCCATGGACTCGATGACCCTAGTCAGCTACCGTCTGTTGTTGTTGTTGTTTTAGGCTCTCGGACTCGCAACCGTAAGGTCGTGGGTTCGAATCCCGTCAAGGGCCCGACGTTGTGTCCTTGGGAAAGGCACTTAACACGAATTTTCCTCACTTCCCCCAGGTGGGAATGGATACCCGGCTATAGACAGCGAAAGATCTTGTTAGTTTATATGTTTTTGAGCGTTTAATCGGCTGCTTGCACTGTATGCTTCCCGGGAAGCTGAGAATGTTTCGGAGTGTTCTATGGTCTGCTGGGGTAATAATATAGTGTAAAGCGCATAGAGCCTGCTGTTGATCGGGGATATGCGCTATACAAATGCTATCTATTATTATTATTATTATTATTATTATTATTATTATTATTATTATTATTATTATTATTATTATGTAGCTCTTTTTAGAGCATTCGAGCTAAGGAATAAACCGAAGTCTGCAAATTTTGGAATGCGTTCAATTGATGACATTTATTTTTGTTTCTTAAAAAGAGAAGTAACTTTTCATGTAAAATGGGATAAAATTACATTATTAGTTTGTTCCTATTAGGAAGCTTGAAGTCACTCACTATCCTAGGATTATGATTTGGTTGACTTTATCACAAGAGCAGACTTCATTGACTTATGTTTGGTATGGGTTTGCGTGTAACACCAAAATGCTACTCTTCTTTTTTCCGTCTTTTGTTTCAGACAGTCTATTTTTTTCTCAGCATTCTTTTAGATTTCTTGTGCCATATGATCTAACTCTTGTTTTGATAAGGCAACAGTGTGAGAAGATGTTATGGCACGGAGTCTACGTCTACTGCTTCAAATGTTGCTATAGATCTACGTCTTCGAATATTCCAAAGAGATCGTGTTGACATCCTCTAGAGAAAAGCTCCAGGGGCGTCAGGAAATCACTTTTAGTTTCAACGAGATATGGAAATGTTGAGTAGATTCGTTTATATCTGCTTTAAATATTACTCCAGTAGATTATTATGATATTTGGAACACATAGACTAGATCTAGTTTTGAAATCTCACAATTTAAAGAATAGTTATATGATTTAAAAGTCAAAGTATAGATCAAGTCTACTTGAAGAGACAAGTGAAACAGGCCTCTTTCCTCTTTTCAGTTTGTCGAACAAAGCCAATTAAATAAAAACACAGACTTCGATAGCTTGAGAAAGAGTTGTTTCAGGGTATGAAACAAGGACAGGTAAGCAAATTATCCAGCAATTGCTTTAATGTAGGCTCTTTCTTTTGTAAATCTTTTAGACTAACGAAAAGCAGACGCGTAGAGCATGCCTTTTTATGCTTACGTTAAAAGAAATAGGACTTCAATCATATTGCAGCCTTGTATTAAGGGATGTGTCTTCATGCCAAGGTAATATAAAATAGCAAGGTACGAGGATGTTATTACATTTTAAATCACTACGCTGCTGTTTGTAAAGCACCTGTTAAGCTGTTTATAAAGAAAGGCTTACCGTTTTTTATGTAAATTATAACTTTCATGAAATGGGGAGGGAGTGAGGATTTATTATTCTGAGAAAAAAAGGATGATACGGGAGAATAAACAAAATGTAGGGCATTATTGAAGCATGTCTTTGATATTCTTGAGTAGTATGGTATTAGAGAACACAATGACAGATTTGTAGCTTGTAGGCAATTGATTTTTTAATTTGCTTTGGAAATTCCTAAATACACAAAGAAAACCTTAGTTGTCCTCAAGCGATGCCACAATTTTATTTTGGTGTAAAAAGTAGAACTTCTTGAATTAGCATTGATGTTTAATTATGGAAAAAGCAATAAGGCTATTACTTAATGTAAGCTGTAGACAAATCTGATTTGGTGCCTACGATAAAGAGAAGGCCAAGATAGTGACACATCGTGAGTACTTTGTGGTGTTCCAAGCTGTGAACACTGGCGTACGCATGTGTTTGTTTGTTTGTGTGTTTGTCTGTCTGTCTGTCTATCTGTCTGTGGTTTTCGTTGTTTGTTTGTTTTTTGTGTTTTTTTTCAATACAGTGTTATGGTTGTATTAGATCTATACCTTGTTGTTCAAAGCTGATGAAAGTATATTATATGAATATGGTTGACTTTTTCTCATGCAGGATATATCTGTACAATATTATAAAAGTATATGTCATCCTGTCTTTTATAAATCTTTCGTCCTGTCTCACATTATTGTTTCGTGTGTCTGTTAGTACAGGGGTGTGTGGTACAGAAGTCTATTGAACAGCGGCTTGGCTATTTGTCTATAGATCTAGATCTACTCAAAGTAACTGAGAGACATTCCCTTTGGGGACATTCTTTTTTTAAAAATAATATTAATTATCTCGCTTGGGAGGAAGGGGTATATACCTGTATTCGTAATAACAAATATTCTAAATCTTTCTGCGCCTGCTTTATTAATTTATATTTGTTAAAGAAAGTGATGTAGGCTTTTTACACCCCCATTAACACAATTTAGATGATATTGGGGGTGTTCTTTAACCATGCCTGTCAAGGCCAACCTGGACTGAGAGGGATACAGCATCCCTGTTGAGACACTGGGATATTCGATAAGAATCCTCTACACTCGGGAATCATACCCCTGTCTCCTGCGTACAACTGCGACAGCAAAGCAACTAAACTTAATACCACAGACGTCAATGACGAAGGGGATTTTTGTTTTCTTGTAGGGTTGGGGGGAGTCGGGAGAACAAATCTGACTTCTTTTTCATCTGTTTTATCTGTACCTTTACTGTTATGTCACGCAGGTCTGAACCAAAAAAAAATTGAGTATGGAAACCTCGAGCTCAAATCCAGAAAATAGCACGTCTCATTTTTTCGGCTCACCAAAAAGCACAGCGGGACTCATCATCGATCAGTCTCAGGAGGCATTCGAAGACATCGATGGCGCAACCCTTTCTCTCATCGACACGGTCATCAACTGCATCTTGATCAACATCGTCAGCTTCTTCGGAACCATCGGCAACGTTCTCAACATCATAGTCCTTGCCAGACACGGCTTCGCGGAGAGCACGACAATACTTCTGATGGCGGTCTCGGTAGCGGACCTTGTTTTCGTGTTCACGCTCTTCCTCAAGCGTATAATCTGTGTGGTGGCTCAAATAGATCCGGTCACTGCCATTATATTGGACGTAACAGTTACAGGGTATTTATGGATAGCCAATCGTTTTTTCGGACTATTTTCTTCCTCTCTGGTTGTGGCCATCTCTATAGAAAGATTTATCGCTGTGTATTTTCCATTTAAGGTTTCAACTTTGCTTTCGCCGAGAAATACTTTCATTATTGTTGGAGTTTTAGGAGTCTCCTGGGTGTTGCTTCTTGGTCCAATCTGGGGAATACAGGCTGTTGAATGGAGTTTTAACCCACAATTTAACATGACCTTGCCTGTGATAGTTTTCAGTCCTGAAGCTTACAAGAACTTGTATCAAATATTAGCTCTGAATTTCATCATAAGTGTTATCAGAGGCCCCATTTCGGTCGTTGTGATTCTAGTATGCTCCTTTGCCATCATCAGAAGACTCCGAAAAGCTACCCGAAAACGAAGCAAAATGACATCGTCAACAACTGAAGTCACAGACGTGAAAGTAGTAAAAATGCTCCTCATCGTTAGTCTAGTTTACGCTTCAATTGCCTTACCATTGGCGGCACCGTTTTTCCTTGTCTTTCTGGCTCCCAAATTTGTCAGTAAAGGAAACAATAATATGAGCAACCTTACTCTCGTGATGGAAACCTGCAACGACTTGCTCTACGTCATCAACGCCTCCATTAACTTTCTCATCTACGTCACAATGAGCAGCAAATTCTACAAGACATACATAGGGCTCTTTTCCTGCTGCAGAGGAAGAGCTAAGTTAAAGGACGGTCAACGTATAAACCAAATCGTCAAATAAGCGTTCATGTTTTGAAAGTTGGAGTCGAAGTTATTTTCATATCCGAATAAAGTTTGTTTTTTTAATTAGAATTCTATCTTTGGACATTTTTCCCCCTCAAATTTAAATGATCAAGGCTGTCTTAAAAAGACCGTTTCTAGTAATTGGATTAGCGGTACTTGAAATTGAGATGGACGACTAGTAGGCTTCGGGTTTGTAAAACTGACAGTGTAGCCAGAAATTATTTTAAATTTTGAAGTGGTCTCAGATAAACTGCAACACGTGTCTTCCCTCTTTTTTTAAAGCGGTGAGCACATTTTAACCTTGTATTCACGTAAGCAACGCTAATTTGCAAGAAAAGTCGTGCCTTGAAGTATGTGTACTTTTAGAGGTAGAGATCTCACATATTTTTTTATATTGCATAGGTCGTGGTGCAAATATCTCTTTAAATCAGCAATTTACAAACTGGCAACAACGTTTGTTTTGGTTGGGGGGGGGGGGAGTGTTGCTGCTACAGGTGCCGTTGCTTCTTCGATGAGTTTTCATAGCTCTCCAAACCAGGGACCGTCCTATCAAATACGGAGCTTACATTTGGTGCCCGACGCATAGATAACGTAAAATTTCTTTAAGATGGTTGAATGGGGATGTTCAACGTTTTTCACATAGATATATACGAAGAGGCGACGAGACTGGCAAGAATCGAAACTTTTCGAGGTTTTTTGTCTCAATATTTCCACACTCACCGGAGTTTGACGGACATAATATTTTATGTAGCGGTTATACATTACTTCTCTGTCGCACATAGAAGACCCGACTTCGCTTCCCGAGTGGAGAGAATGTTTGTCAGTACCCCAGTTTTACTGCAGGGACGTTGTATCCCTCTCAACCCGGGTTGGCCCCGACAGGCAAGGTCGAAGCCTGCCTCCTTAATTGTCTAAATTAATTGTATCGATTGGTGCGTTAAGTTCCATAAATAGATCAAAGCAAACGACTGCTGTCGGTGGTGTAACAGTAAAGCTCTCGGCCTTGCAAGAACCTCCCCCCTCCCCCCTCCCCCTCCAATAAAAATATTTTTAATAAGGTAATAAAACCCCTTTAAAAAACTTGAATCTGATTTCCTCGTTGGGGAAGTTAATTTTATCTATTCTCTCAGTCTGTTATTTAGTTATGATCTATCACACGGTAGCGCATAGGGAGAGCGTAAATAACGCTTGGATGCGTCAAAAGCTACCACAGAAGAACGCTACTCGCGGACGCTCGCCACTTGAGAACGGCATGCAAGATAAACCCAACCACCAATTCTTGGGAGGTATTTCATAACCATAATGAAAAAACAAAAGACTGTTCGAGACGAACCTTATCTGGCACAAACTGCTAGTGAAAGCTACAGAAAGGGAGAAATAAATCAACTCAAAATACTACAGAAACTAGAAACAAAACTACTGTTTCCAGCAACGTACATAAATAAATGTGTGTAGGTCTATGAATATGAATATTCTACGATTTTGTGACAAATGAACTCATAAATAAATACTTTTACGGCGACCACACCTTTTTTATGTGACGGTATAAAGTCCGCTACACGCACAGTAAATGTTTATCTAACGCCAAAGAAAGAAAATTCCCAAAACAGCTGAACGAATCTGACTACAATCAGGGCCTGTCACTTTACCTGCAGCGACTAGCGCTCTTGTGTGACAACCTGCTCACCCTCACCTCCCCCCCCCCTCCCCTCCTCTCCCACTCCAACTTGATAGGCAGCGTTCATCTAAAGTAAAGTTCCCCTTTGATCATTTTGACCGAAAGAAAAACGTCCTTTTAATTACATTTAACAATAGAGTTGAAAACAGCGTTCTTCCGAGATGCAAGCCCATCACATTTAACCCGAGCTGAAGCAGGCCGTCTGTTTGGATGATCTAATTGTTGTGCCGATCGAGACACAGTTTGTAATTTCATTACTATTACACCATTTCTTTTTCAAATGAGAGACATTGGAATATATATTTCTATTTTATAAAGGTAAAAAGTGTAGGTTGATCTAATTTGTGTCGATGGGGACACAGTTTGCAATTACATTACAGTTAGACCATTTCTTTTCTAAATACGAGACACAATAGTGCATTGGGGTTTTTTTTAAGTGGATCGTAAAGGGAGGCGATTGGTTGGGGTTGGTAGGGGGTGGGGCGGGAGCGTTAAGAGCTATCTCAACACTACTTGTTTTTCAATGAAAGCAAGAAAACCGAAATTTAAGCTCTATAAGAGGACACCAATATATTGTTGCTCCACATGCCCGAAAATTGATGAGAGCCTGGTCCGGCCTGTTATCACAGATATTATGTCAACGATTAAATCACTTAGCTTCAAATCTCCCAAAACAAGATTTTTGCAAAATGTATGAATCTGGCTTTTTTTTTTCAAAACATAACAATAGGTGTCTTTTTAATGTTGATGACAAAAAGTGTAAAGGGTTGACGAAACTGCGAAATGACAGAAGTTGAAGTTTTTGATTATTTTACTTTGTTTTGCTTTGCTTTGGGGTTTTTTTCGTGGTTTTTTGTTGTTTTATTTTTGTTTTGTTTTGTTGGGGGGGGGGGGGTTGGCTTTATCCATGAAGGCCAACAGTTGCAAACAGAAGCAACCTATGCGCAGTAACTAGAGAGGGATTAGTCTGTGGGAGGTCTTTGTCAATATGCCTACATTATTTCATAAACTACTGAGTGGGAATTTTTATTGCGAAAGTCTTGCGTACATGGGTAGTGCACAGAAAATATGCCGTGACTAATTGGTCTTGGGCTAGGTTTGTCTTGGAAGCACTCTCAGAGAGAAAGGGAGGGAGAGGGAGAGAGAGAAAGGGAGAGAGAGAGAGAGAGAGAGAGAGAGAGAGAGAGAGAGAGACAGAGACAGAGACAGAGACAGAGACAGAGACAGAGACAGAGACAGAGACAGAGACAGACAGACAGACAGAGAGAGAGACACAGAAAGAGAGAGAGAGAAGACAGAGAATGAGAGAGGGAGAGAGAGAGAGAGGAAGGGGGGGGGAGGGGAGGGGTGTATGCATCACGTTTGTCTGACCCTTTTTAACCAGGTGACGGTGATTGTGTGTGCTTGTTCTTGTGTGTGTGTGTTTGTGTGTGTGTGTGTGTGTGTGTGTGTTCTTTTGTGTGTGTGTTTGTGTGTGTGAGTGAGTGTGTGTGTGTGTGTGTGTGTATGTGTTTGTGTGTGTGTGAGTGAGTGTGTGTGTGTGTGTGTGTATGTGTTTGTCTGTGTGTGCGCGCGTGTTTGTATAGAGTAGGGGTGTGAGATAGAACAAGGGAGGGTTGGAGGGTGGGGCAAAAGAGAAAAGAGGGTAACATGATTCTTCTGTTGTAATAAAGGTCTAATACGCGTGGGAACTGTACACACAGTGAACAATGAAGACATTAACGTGTGGCTGGGGTCTTGTGTCAACCGTTTATTGAAAAGGGTGGACACAGAAAAGGGTCAGAGAGGTGGAGGTATGATTGTAAAGAGCAAGGGAATAGTAAGTAGACAACCCTCTCCCCCCTTCTTGCCACGAGGTTTGTGAGAAGCGAAGTGTTGTATTGTCTACTACTGAAATATATTATTAAACTGAGATGCTTACCACTTTAAGCGTCATTAATATAGATAGATCGATCTAGATAGATAGATGGATGGACGGATGGACGGATGGACGGATGGACGGATGGACGGACGGATGGATGGACAAATGGATGGTTAAATGGATGAATAAATGGAAGGATAAATGGATGATAAATAGATAGATAGATCGTTCCGCGACAAATGGGACACATCCATTATTCAGATTTTGAGAAAAAATGTAATGGTTTCTTTTTTCGCTTTTTTTATTACTAAATAAAAATTATTATCAACTTCATTTTAAGAGTAATAATGATATTCATTTACAGATATTCATTGGATGATGAAGACCTTGCTGTATGCTAATCATTTACATTTATGGGATTTCGTCATACATTTTAAGACAAAAGACACTTTGATTTCTTCCAGAGTGAACTAAAATTCATTTCAAATAAATTTCAGTTCGTGTAAGAGTAATGGCACCGATACCCATATATCTTCCATTATACAAATTACAAACACCAGAAGAATATGGGTTGGGGGGGGGGGGTATAATCTGTTTTAGTCAGCAAGCAAAGTACGTTTCCTTTACCATCTTGCAACATAATCATTACTATAAATTAAACGAGAGGAAACTTTTCAACATAACCAATGTTGACGGAACCCGCAGCACACAAAAATCGATTTATGTTTTTTTGTTGTTTTTTTTGGTTTTTCGGCGCTCGCAATTTCATAAAGTCGTATGAACGCGTGGATCACATTAAACATTTTCAGTTGGTAGAAAATTTGGAATTTTGCCCAGGTGGCTACCGAAGCCTACTCTTATCGATTCTGGGCCTGCAACTTTCACACGGGACCTCCGAGATCTTTCGCCCTTATCCGAGAAGGCCAGGTGTTAGATCTTTCCTACCATAAGATCACGGGTGTGGCTGAAAGACAACAGTAAGAAGGACCAAGGAGAAGCAGTAGAAAGGCTGCCGAAAGAGTCGGGAGCCCAGAGGAGATGGCAAAGGAACTGAGAGGGTGGGGGCAGAATGTGGGGATGAAAGCTGACGACAGAACATTGTTAGAGACAGGAGACGATGTGAAAGGAGAACATTTTAGAGAACAACATGTTCTGTCGTTATCCAGATTCAAACCCGAGACCTATTGAATGAGAGGCAGACACCTTAACCTCTAAACCACTAGAGCTCGTCTCGATTGACTGGTTGGTTAGCTTATTGGTTAGTTGGTTGGTAGGTTGCTTGCTTGCTTATTTGCTTGCTTGTTTGCTTGCCTGGTATGTTGGTCCTTTGGTTGGTTGGTTGGTTGGTTGGTTGGTTGTTTAGAAAGGCTACTGCCACTGATACTGTTCATATTTTGAAGTAATTTTCATTCTGCCGACAAAAACATAATACGTACGCATTCCATGTTGCAATCATGACTCAACCTTGACCCAGTCAGTATAGAGTAATGAGACTCAGATGTGCACGCTATACAGCTAGGCAACGGTATTCAATTCTATTTCTTCTTGACAGGGGAAAACTGTGCCAGCTCACTTATCATAAGTAAATTTAATCTCTCTTTTTTTCTGAGTGGAATCTTATAACGATTGTTGCCCAACCGTCCGTGAATTTGACTCAGCGTGTCGTCAATGGTACTGGCACAACGGCTGTGGAGAATTGATTGACTGGTTTTATACATGGGTGGAGAGATTGGATCTCCATCAACGACTCTGGTGGGAAAGTTAAAGCTGTAGGGTCCTGACTCCCCACGTCAATTTTGACGTAATGGAAAAGAGATATATGGAAAGAGAAGGGGAAAGACTATAGGGAGTGAGAGTGAGTGAGAACAAGTGAAAGAAGAGTGAGAGGTGATTAATTTTAAGGTAGAAAGGATAGAGATACGGGAGAAGAGGAAGAGAGAGAGAGAGAGAGAGAGAGAGAGAGAGAGAG
>NW_004797338.1:957341-959837 GCF_000002075.1 Aplysia californica | reverse complement strand
AGGGGGAGTTTTTAATTCAAATACAGAAAATTGGTGAACCGTATGTTCCACGCCCCTCACCGAGAAATAGGACATGTGAGCCAACCGTGCTGAAGCAGGCACCGGGCCACTCCTCCCCTATTCAACCATGTCCCTCCTCTTTCTTTTTTTTTCTTTTCTCCCCCCCCCCCCTCTCTCTCTCTCTCTCTCTCTCTCTCTCTCTCTCTCTCTCTCTCTCTCTCTCTCTCTCTCTCTCTCTCTCTCTCTCTCTCGTTATCACTCTCTCTTTCTTTTTGTTCTTTCTCTCTCTCTCTCTCTCTCTCTCTCTCTCTCTCTCTCTCTTTCTCTTTCTGTCTTTCTCTCTCTCTTTCTTTCTTTCTTTCTTTCTTTCTCTCTCTCTCTCTTTCTGTCTTTCTCTCTCTCCTTCTTTATTTCTTTCTTTCTTTCTCTCTTTCTCTTTTTTTTTTTTTTCTCTCTCATTTCTCTCTCTCTTTCTCTCTCTCTCTCTTTCTCTCTCTCTCTTTCTCTCTTTCTCTTTCTCTTTCTCTCTCTCTCTTTCTCTCTCTCTCTTTCTCTCTCTCTCTCTCTCTCTCTCTCTCTCTCTCTCTCTCTCTCTCTCTCTCTCTCTCTCCAGTAATGTGATTCTGTTTCCATTTCGGTTTGCTTTTCTTTTTCACATGTCTACATTTTATTACATCCATCTCGACGTTTTCTCTAAAATTCGAAGTTCTGCTTTTGCTGTGACCTTTGCTTACTTTATTGACATTATAATTGTTCATAAAGGTGCTTTACTTTTAGTTAGGAGAAATTTCAACAGAATACACTGTTAAATATTGTGCGTTATCTATCGTTATTAGGCTCTCGGACTCGCAACCGTAAGGTCGTGGGTTCGAATCCCGTCAGGGGCCCGACGTTGTGTCTTTGGGAAAGGCACTTTACACGAATGTTCCTCACTTCACCCAGGTGGGAATGGGTACCCGGCTATAGACAGAGAAAGATCGTGTCAGTTTATTAGTGTTTGAGTGCTTAATCAGCTGCTTGCACTGTATGCTTCCCGGGAAGCTGAGAATGTTTCGGAGTGTTCTATGGTCTGCTGGAGTAATAATATAGTGTAAAGCCCATTGAGCCTGCTGTTGAGCGGGGATATGCGCTATACAAATGCTATTTATTATTATTATTATTATTAATATTATTATTATTATTATTATTATTATTATTATCTATCTATCTGTCTTTTTATCAATCTATCTATCCGTCTATTTATCTATCTATCTGTCTGTCTATTTATTTACTTATCTATCTATCTATCTATCTATCTATCTATCTATCTACTTACATCAGGGAGCTCTCGTGGGCTAGAGGTTTAGGTGTTCACCTCTTATTCAATAGGTCCTGGATTCGAATCCGGATAGCGACGGAAATTTTCTTCTCTAAATGGTTTCAATTCATCTCCTTTCTTACTTTCAAGCAATGTGTGTGTTCTGTCATCTGCTTTCGTGTTCTCTTTCCTCCCTCACCCCCTCACCTCCTTTGCTTCCCTCCTCTGGGCTCCTTACTCTTTCTGCAGTTTTCCACTGCCACTCCTTGGCTCCTTTTTACTGCTCTTTCAGGCACACCCCTGATCTTATGATAGGAAAGATCTACACCTAACCTTTTCGGACAAGGGCGAAAAATCTTAGAGGTTCCGAGTGCAAGTTGCGCACGTTAAAGATCCCTTGGGGGTATAATATTTCACTGAGTTTGGTTGTGTAAAGAAAATAGAAGGAACCAACGTATAGCACCCAAATGTGTTTGCGGCCAGGACATGAAAATGGCCCTATCTATTACAATAACCAAAACCCTACACGTCTAAACAACCTCAAACGCCACTGTTACTCCTTGCCCTACCACTGCCCTTAACCCGAATCCGAACCCTACCCCGACCCGTCGCCCTAATCCAAACCTTTACCCTAATAATAATAATAATAATAATAATAATAATAATAATAATAATAATAATAATAATAATAATAATAATGATAATAATAATAATAATAATAATAATAATAATAATAATGATAATAATAATAATAATTAATAATAATAATAATAATGATAATGATAATAATAATAATAATAATAATAATAATAATAATAATAATAATAATAATAATAATAATAATAATAATAATAATAATAATAATAATAATAGATAAAATTTATATAGCGCTCAACCCCGAATAAAGTACACAGGCTCTGAGCGCTTTACAATACAGTACAACAAACAACAGTAACATGAAACGTTGTGTTCTGACTAAAGAAAATTATTCCAAATATTCATCTGATTAATTTAAAAACAGAAACGACTTCAGCTGACATTTGAGTGAATCAAAAGATTTGATTTCTCTCAAACTTTCATAGATGGTAAAATACATTTATTTTTGTCAGCTGATGACCTTAAACTGCGAGTTGGAATGTACAGTCTTAATAGATTTGATAAATATAATGGTGCATTATCATTCAAACATTTGTGACATA
>NW_004797338.1:948427-957241 GCF_000002075.1 Aplysia californica | reverse complement strand
AGGGTGGCCAACTTGTACACAATCCTTTTCTCAACAGGAAGCCAATGCAAAGTTCGTAATAGAGGTTTAGCAGATTCTCGCTTTCTTTTCCGTAAAACTAAAGGTGCAGCATTGTTTTGGACAGTTTTAAGTCTTTTTACTTTCTCCAGTGACATTCCTGATAACAAGGAGTTACAATAATCGAGTTAAGATAAAATTAAGCTAGTTGCTAGTAAAGCAGTATACTTGGTATTGATCAGATGACGTATTTTACTACTTTTTCTTATTTCTAAATACATGCAGCTGATCAGATGATTTACCTCAGCCGACATTGACAAACTGGAATCAAAATAGATGCCAAGATTCTTAACTTTTCTTGAAAATAAAATTTTTGCATCATCAATTGTAATGTGATCAGGGTCAACCTCTTTAACAGACTTTGCATTGCCTGCCAGAATGACTTCTGTTTATTATCATTCAACATCAAATTAATTATTTTTGTTCATCCAGTTTTTCACTGAGACAATAAAATTTTCAGCACGATGGACAAGTTCATCTAAGTTGGTAAACAATTTGGGTATCATCAGCATAGAAGTGGTATTTTAAGTCATACTTAACTATTTCCTTGACAAGTGGTTGAGTATAAATTGTGAACAAAACTGGATCGAGGACTGAGCCCTGGGGTACCCCATACTTAAGAGTAAGAGCATGATCTATCTATTTTATTAATATTAACAAAATATATTATGATACAATTACAAACTATATGTTACGATAGTAATATAATAATATATCACCTTGACTAACACTAACCTCCTCCTCCTCGTTCTCATAACCTTGATTAACGAAGACTGAAGAATAATGTTAAACCGTCAACGTTCAATTTGATTGTACCCAAACAGCATTGGTGTCGCAAGGGAGGTGATCCATAATAGACCTTTTGTATAAGAAAACCTACTGAATTGTTTCCCTTACTGTATTCCCTCCAAAACCTCTTCTGCGGTGATTGGTGGGTGATTTGCTGTGGTTGGCTCCTCCTTTCCTATCAAATAACTATCGTTCTTATCTCTCCTCCCAGTGGGTGGCTGGGAGCTCTGGTGGGGTTTACTCCTTCTTTCCTATCAAACATCTATCGTCCTCATCTCTCTTGCTTCTTTTTTGTGTGTATGTCATTCTCGTGTAACACATCTATTCTCCGGCACTTATATGACCTTATTAGGGCGAAAAATCTCGGAGGGCGCGTGTGCAAGTTGCGCACGTTAAAGATCCCTTGGTGGTCTAAAATCGATAAGAGTAGCCTTCGGCCGCCACCCGGGCAAAATTCAAAATTTCCTACCCACTGAAAAATATTAGGTGTGTCCCGCGCGCTCATAAGACCTTATGCAGTTGCGAGCGCCGTAAAACACTTTACAAAAACAAACATGACCATATTTTGTTGCTATTGCCGTAAAACACTTACTAAAACTAAACTCTACCCTCTCTCTTTTCTTGCATGTTACTCTCTGGTAATACCTCTAATCTATGACACTTGTGACCGTATCCACGTTGCGAGTTCCGTAAAACTCTTACGAAAACAGTTGGGGGGGGGGGGGGTTATCTCTTCCTCCATTACCCTCTCATAAGACTATACTCCCCAGGGGCGGCTCGTCCATAGAGCACGGTCGTGCACTGCCGTCCAAAAATTTGAGCGCACAACACCCACAACGTGACAACCAAAGAACATTTACCATCCACCATCCTATCAGTTTTCCGTACAAGTTCCTCGCCAGTACCTATTCGTTCATTACAACATCTACCACAATCCAATGCCCGTATTATGATAGCTTTGGAGCAATCCACCGCAGTGCTCACAGTGATGTGCGATTGGTCCGTTGTCTTGCCATTTATATCTCTAGCCCCACCTCTGTAACCCTGAACTTGAGCGAGGTCAACATGACGTAATTAGGTCACTGTGTTAGAAGTTGGAATGGTTTGGTGGTGAAAGTTTTATTACTCGAGTGAGTATTCCAATGCAGGATGAATGAAGTTGACGCAAATAAATTCAGTTCACCAAACAAAGTAACAAGAAGAGAGTGAATGAATTGAGTCCTCACCAAACCAAAAATATCAAAATAATACAATGAATAAAAAGTGGAGTGGCTTACAGTCAACGTTAGCAAATTATACTCATTGTAGACCTAGATTAGACCTACTGTTTCTCCCGTCTGCTTTTTGGAACTGAGGACCCAAAGAAGTCTAAGACAGGTTTTACTGATGTTGTCCATGTGAAACAACGCATTAAAGTCAAAAGTCATCAAGAGCGCATGTAAAAAATGCCATTAAGTATCATACTTTCGGACAAGTAGACATAGCAGCTAGTCGTAGGTCATCGCATTGCAATGTCTCACTATAACGAACTGGTGAGGAAGAACATGCACGTATTGTGTAATACGGGGTGCCCACTACGGATCGCCCGACTCGATCGCCTCAAAAACAAACGTGTTTGTTTTCAGTTTCAGGCGATCCAGTCGGGCGATTGGCCCCATCCAGCCGTAGTGGGCACCCCGTATAAGGTTATCTAGTATATTTTGTTCTGTGAAACTCACGAACTCGCCCTTCACGGTCACGAAAAGGGTGATTTGTCGGGGAACAGAGGTATTAAAATTTTCGCTAACGCTATGCAGACTCTTCGACATTTTTTGCCCACTCTACAAAATGCATCTGCGTTTGTCGCCGGAATATTCCATGGCCGTCTGAAATAAGTAACAGTCTCGACTAATTGGCGGAGTCTTCATTTGGAAAGGAGAGATCCTGCTCTGTCTTGAAGAAATAGTGTACACGCGCGTTGACGCTGTTTATGGGATCCTCTAACACAGAAGTAGGCCTACAACACCCATAGCAGCCTAACAAGTTCTAGACACGTTTAAAGTAGCTGTCGATGATATTAGAAACAGTATGCGTGTTCCATCAACAAGACAGACCACAGAGAAACTCGCTTCCAAGAGACGCAGACAATACAACACCAACGAAATGGCTGCAAAGCAGCCCTGTGACATAATAGTTACTCAAATTGTGACAGTTTCTTGAAGCAAAATAAAATCAAAGCACTCTCAGTCTGCGATTCCTCCAAATTCCAGGACTATCTCACAAGTCGTTTCCTTCAGTTCTTTCAGGATCGTTTACAGAAATATTACTGTTTTGCATAAAATCAAAAGTATTACATCGCAATGATGTATGTAAATCTGCTCAGTGTCGTATAATCCAGGGCCTTTATTCAACACTGAAGGACTACAAATTCGAGATAACTTTTAGGGAAGTATGCAAAATACCAGAAATCGCACTGGCGTCTATGTCGATCCACAAGGACATCATTGACAGCATGCCCAACTTCGTCAACAGAATAATGGACACTTTTGCTCCAGCAAAAGAACGAAAGGAAAACTTCTTCAAATATATTTTCTCAAAACAGGTAGGATGAAGAAAACATCTGATTTACATGCCCTTGACTATCTTCAACCTGCTTTAACCTAATTGTGCACGCCCATTTTTAGACCCACGAGCCGCCCCTGATACTCCCCCCCTCCCCCCCCCCCCGCCGCACACATTAAGACTCGCTGGGTTAAGCAAATTGTAAAGACAATGAAACTCGCTCTTAGAGAAAAAACCAAGCTTGAGGGAGGGGGTGGCATCTACTACAGGGTCGCCAACAGTAGCAACAGTAACAGTTACAACAGTACCACCGATACCGTCGCCACAACATCAACCCCCACACACAGCAACAACAAAAACTACAAACAACAACAATAACAACAACAACAACAACAACAACAACAACAGCAACAACAACTGCCACAGCAGCAGCAACACTTAACAAAAACAACAACAACAACAACAACAGCAGAAACAACAACAAAAATATCACAACAACAACAATAACTCATTACCTAAGCTATAAACGTTAGGTGAATTGGTTAAGGGAGATACAATCAGAAAAGTAAATTACAATACTTAATGTCATTAAAACCGATAGAGCTTCACAGAAGCAGATGTCAGCATTCAGCAATATTCATTAAATTATAAACCCTAATGGATAAGAGAGCCAAACATATATGTTAAAAACTATTTCCTCTGTTTATTGTCATTCATAGCAAAAGTCATCTCTATTTACATCAATTTTCAACATTAGAGTACTTATCTTTGTGTTTTAGTCTAAACTTTACATGCATTAAAATTAATTGGTACTTGGGTATGAAACATAGTCATGTCATCTAATAGAAATAGAAATGTAATAGTATGGTCTGTAAATAAATACTGTATGAAAAATAGAGCAACACAAAAACAAGCGCATACATTTATTCACTTTCATTCTTTTCCCTTCGTTTTCTTTGTGCAATGGCTAGGATAAAGAAATAAGTATAATTGGAGCAGATGTTTTATGTGTCCGTTTGCCCGATAGAGGTGGAAGTTGGAATCGGGCAGCTTCTACCCTACATGTCGGGGCTAATAAGGGTTGTATGGAAAGCTACAACAACAGAGAAAGATGAATAATTAACATGAATCTTATGTTTTGGCAAAAAGGGAGTCATACTCATGACTTGTTCCGTGCAGACAAATTATGTGCCCAACTCGTCCCTTCAAAATGATACACTTCTAGATGCTCGTAAAAAGAGTTAATTTTAATAGATATCATAGGAAAGCAGTATGCACAATGGTCATTATTTGTTGTCTTTTTTCAGCTATTGCTTGCAAAGAGAGAAGGACGTAAGATTATAGATGAACAATCTTGTTGAGTACATTATTTTAGGGACTGTCATGATATGGCTCTCAGATGGCTTGCTGAATATGTATGCTGTGGCCTATTTTATTCCCCTAAAAAAGAATCGTTAAAGATTTACAAGAAAACTAGTAATGTAGATGATTGGAGGTCGCAATGTGAAGTTCTGCTACTTTCCCTTATGTCTCTATAATAATGATGATAATATAACTGCATTTATGAAGGTCATATCCTTGATCTACAGCATGCTCTATGCGCTTTACAACTATTATTACCTCATCAAACTCTAGAATATTCAGAAACATTCTTGGCTTCCCTGGAAACATATTAGTGCAAGCAGTCGATTTAGCTTTTAAGCATCCTGCACTTCCAATGCACTAATTACCATCAATTATGGCTTAGGAGTTTTTCGCTCTACTCAAAAATTAAGCAAACCAAACGAAAATAATGATGGGACATTTCAATTGCAGTGGGGCATTTAAAGTTTTGTTTTTCTTTTCCAAAAAATCGCTTTTTTCTCTATCCTAACTGTTGATCCTGTATCTTTTCGAGTAAGTGGACCGCAACAAAAAATTCTACAAAATTATTTTTTTTAATGATCAGATCATTAGAAGCACAGACAATTTTGAATGAGAGCCGAGTACCTTGGGACTAGATATCAAACAGCAGACGACATCCTTGTCTCTGATGCATCGAAATCCCCGTCACTCACAGATCCATACCCTTGCTCTTGACCACTGTCCAGATCTGACATTCCCACATACTCTGCAGCACTTTTGTAAATGTTATTATTTCTACTGTCGTTGTTATGAAACTTTACAAATCCAGAAGGCATTGAATCTGAACTCGAGCTGTCGCTACTTTCGCTTTGCACACGGTGTCCATAATCAAGATCAGTATGGCTCGGGACCTCTGTAGCAATGTTTTCTTGCACGCTGTCACTCAGTATCAGCACGTGACCTGAATATTCTGGGCTTGAAGCAAAGCTGTAATTTTGCTCAACTTCGCTGGGTTTCAGATCAAGAGAAGTATTATCAAAATTACCATTCTGATTACTCGCAGCGCTTTCTTGGCTTTGAATGCGAGCAGGCCCACGGTCAGATGCGTTCCGAGTTTTGTGAATGAGAGCTCTTGGATTCAGAGTGACGTCATTTTCAAGGGAGGAACTGAGGTCATTGCTTGAGCGAGAAAGTCGTATACCGAGAGAAGGATGACTTATTGGTGATATGTATAATGAAGATTGTGGAAGCAGAGAGTGTGGTAAATACACACCGTTGTATGTCGAGGAGGTCTCGTCATAGTCGGCTGGTGGCTCGGCTGGGAAAACTAAATTTCCAGAACCATCTTTTCTCTCTGCCCTTGGCGAAGCTAGGGGATGGTCTCTCCTCAGAGGAAATATGGCGTCTCGATCCAAAATACTGGGAGTTCGCTTCTTTTCGTTTTCAAGTAAGCGATATATTTCTTCGGGAATCGATGGTGTAGAAATAGCGTAGAGGCCAGATGGACCAACTTTTCCGTTGAGAATTCCTAAGCTGTACGGAGACTTTGGAGTGCTGATACCGGAATTGAGCGATTTGGGTCTCAGTTTGCCGTTGATGGCGCCGTTTCGTGCAAGGTCGTACTGCTGCAAATCAGTCACAGGGAGAAGTCCTTCTATCCCGCGCTTGTATTTCTTCTCTACTGGTGAAGGCTTTTTCAC
Organism: Aplysia californica; assembly: GCF_000002075.1. NCBI lineage: Eukaryota > Metazoa > Mollusca > Gastropoda > Aplysiida > Aplysiidae > Aplysia > Aplysia californica. The sequence goes on along the minus strand of NW_004797338.1, from coordinate 950,810 downwards.
AATAGGAATATCAGCCGTGGTACTGTCTTGTCTGGAGTGTTTTGCGGATCCATTCGCCTGCTTGATGTACATTCCTCTTTTGGTTTGAGAAGACCCAGAGTCGGAGTTGTTGAGGTTCGTTGTGCCTGGCTGGCTGTAAAGACCGTGATAAGAATTGGCGTGTGACATGTCTCCAGCTTTCAGAAGTCTTGTCGCGTTTCCGTTTGGTACTGGAGCAGTCATATGACTACTAACTTCGTCAGCAACTTCATGAATGCTTTGGTACAACGCATATCTGTAGATAAAATGTTGGACAGTGAAAATGCATATGCATGTGTTATTGTTTCTTTGTCTCGTTTTGTCGTTTTTTACAACTATTTTACAAGACTGCAAAAATGATTAACGTTAGGGTCACTTTTAAGTAAAAGTAATTCCCAATCTTGACGTTGTCCCGACAAAGAAAAACAATTAGGGAAATCGCGAACAACCAAGACATTTTTAGAAGAAAATAAAATTATGCTAGCTATCTTATGTAATAATGCCAGTTGTATTTTTGAAGTGTAAAGTACATGTATATTGAAGCAAATTGTGGAAACTGCACAATCAGGTCTGGCGAGTTCATACAGTTTTTAAAATTTCGTCATGCTCATAAGAATGCAAAGTCATTTTAGCTACTTTGAAAAAAAAATGAGAAAAAAGTGAAACTTCTGAATTTTGGTACATGCAGTTTATTTCAAATTTGGATTATTCTTTTGTCAAAGTGAACTATATTACCAAGCTGACTCTGCTCTTTATTTCAGAACCAAAAACTCCAAACCGGCCAAAACACGACATGCAATTGTCTTATGAGCTTAACTGTTTGAATGTGTTCTAAATATGGAGTCGTGGTGAAATCAAGCGCTCGTCAAAATAATGAAATCGAACAAATAGGCACCTATCCCTCTGTTGGGCATTTACCTTTCTTTTCTTTTTTTCTTTTTTTTTTCCCAACACCTTATGTGTGCATTTTGAAACATAGTTTGATTGTGGATTTTACTTGAAAAACGTTGCCGAAACACACCTCAAAAAATGTAAATTTGCAGTTTCCTCTTCACCTCCACCTTTGGTAGTCACTAAATTTTGACAGCCCCTTTCTTGCTAATTTTACCTCGAACACGGGGCAACCCCCATCTCCTTTGATCGCAACGTCTGTTCAAGATGGATGGGTATAGTTTTCATCAAAAGCAAAACCTGATACCAACAAAGTGTCCAAAAACTGACGAGAGCCTGATTCCACCGTGTCATGACAATCATACATACACCTAACTGTGTCTGTTTCAACATAGTATAGATCTACGTTAATAACTATAATCATAATTTCTATTTCAAGCCTTACATACACGACGTAGGGGTTGAGTAGGCGTGTCTTAGGTGGACGAAAGGCGAGAGTTAACGTTCATGAATAAAATAAAACAACGACGATGTCACGAATGTATATAAAGTGAATGGATAGATCTACGGAAATGAATCTTTGAGCAAGACAGTAAGACGAGTGACAGGAAGGGCACATCAATAAGATGACGACCAGCATTAGTGTGTTTGTACAATTTAATTGTGGAGATGTTGGAATTCGTGATATTGGCGTAGCGTTTCACTCATTTTTTGTTTTAATCTTCATCATTGTACAGTCTATCGTAACTCAGATTTTCCCAAAGGGGTGTCTAAAAAGGCTGTGTTGTGGTTTCTGTGTTTGTGTATTTGTCTTGTTTTGTTGTGGTTGTTGCTGTTGTTGCTCTTCTTCGTCTTCTCCTTCTCCTTCTCCTTCTCCTCCTTCTCCTTCTCCTCCTTCTCCTTCTCCTTCTTCTTCTTCTCCTTCTTCTTCTCCTTCTTCTTCTTCTCCTTCTCCTTCTCCTTCTTCTTCTTCTTCTTCTTCTTCTTCTTCTTCTTCTTCTTCTTCTTCTTCTCGGGCACTGGTGTTTTGTTCATTTGGAGGTTTTTGTTTGGTTGTTATTTTCTTTCTGTAGTGGTTTGTTTAGTTGTTGTTTTTTTCATTTGTTTATGTATGATTTGTTGTTGTTTATTTTTTTTAAGTATTGTTTTTTACTGTCTTTGTTTTTTAATGTTTTTTATTTGTCTGTTTGTGTGGTTTTTTGTTTGTTTGTTTGTTTGTTTGCTTGTTTGTTTGAGGTTGTTGGGATACTTGTATCTTACCTGTCTTGAATACTGCAAACGCTACTGTACAATTCTCTGTCGGCTCCGTCCTGCCCCTAAATAATAACACATCATAAAACAAACAATGAAAAACCGTCAAAGTCTATGATTGTCTCAATAATGATTTTCAATAATGGCATACGTCTTCCTGCCAACACGTTTACTTATAGTATAGCTTTGTTCATCTCTCTCTCTCTCTCTCTCTCTCTCTCTC
>NW_004797338.1:946440-947832 GCF_000002075.1 Aplysia californica | reverse complement strand
GGGGGGAGTCAGTTGTTGACACAAAAAAATTGCTCTTGTATCTTCTTGGTGCCTTTACACTTTACAAGTTTTTATCCCAATTGACTCTTGTACCGCTTGATGTTTGGATGATATGGACGGAAGCAATGACTACTTAACCTCTGTGTGTAGATAAAATGTGAACTCCACATTTTAACCGTTCTTGAAGTTGAAGAGAATCTCCTCGAAAAAGTAAAACCTGACATCGGCTTTTATCGCCACATAAATATGGTTCTTTACGAGCCAGTGGTTGTTTGGTAAACGGTTTTCTCTTTACAAATTAAATATAAGTCGAGGAGTTTCCAATATCAAGTACCTGTATAGCACCAATTATCATAGTACACCTTACGACCGATCGCAATGTTTCCCCAAAGTAGCTTTTCTGGAAGGCCACTTTACGGGTAGTTTCTTAGATTTCTTAATCACACGTGGGATTTTGAACTCCAAATAGTCGACTGCGTTTATTTCGGCTGGTTTTTCGAATATGGTATGATATTTGCACATTAAACTACACTATGCTACACCAACTTGTCTTTTCATTGTCCCAAAATATTTAGGTTTGAACTTTTAGTACTTATCAAAATCTTACCAGACTCTCGTAACTCACAACAGGTGCTCGCAAGGTAAAAGTTGTGGATTGCATTAAAGGGCCAACATGTGAAAAGAAGCGTAGCTTACGAGGTTACTTTTAGTGCGTTATTACGCTCCTGTAGGTGCGCTCAAACGAACATCAAAAACTATTCCGTTCTACTTGAATCTCGTTTTTCTATTTCTATTCCTGACCTAGCACTACTTTGGAAAGGCAATATTTTTAGTTCATTTGTTTTGCTGCAGAAGAAACTTCAAACAAGTATATTTTGTAGATCAGGGTCAATCTTCTCTTTTAACTTGCTGTAAAGAGTGAACTTAAGTTTGCCGTACAACTTTCTAAGTGCCATGGTATGGCAAAGTGGGATACATCTGACTGATAGCTCATCTTTCATCTCCGATGTACAAGGGCTCTTCCAACCTCTTCAGAGCGAAGAGAGAAGAGAATAAAACAAATCAAAAGTGGGGATGAGACATGTTCCGGAAAGAGGAAGCTGTTCTATCTGATAAAGAAATTTAATATTGAAAACAGCACATGGGGTTGCAGGAAGAATGCTCCTTGAAATATGAATGAGAATGTGTTTTAACGAAAGAATTTTTACAGAGGCAAAATAAAAAGATGTTTTTTAATCAAGTAACAGGCCAAAAGATTGCTCTGTTTTGGGGATGGTCTGTGGGTATGAATGTTTATGGGAAAGTGTGTGTAAATCTTTTTGTGATTACGTGTGTGTGTATGTGTGTTTGTATGTGTGTGTGTGTGTGTGTGTGTATGTGTGTATGTGTGAG
>NW_004797338.1:944124-946280 GCF_000002075.1 Aplysia californica | reverse complement strand
GGGGGAACAGAGACGAACATAGAGATTAAGGGGGGGTAAGGGTGTGTCTGTAAGTGTGTCTTTGCAAAGTACATAATAAATGTAGTTGTAACAGTCCTTACTTTGTTCACCTGGGCAAATCTGTTTGTGAGTATGTATGTGCTTGTTTGTGTGTGTATGTGTGTGCATGTGTTTGTATTTGTTTATGTGTGTGCGTACGTGCCTGTGTGCGCACCTTTGCACGCGTGTGTGTGTGTGTGTGTGTATGTGTGTGTATGTATATGTGTGTGTGAGTGTGTGCGTGTGTGTGTTTGTGTGCATTTGTATGAGTATATTTCTTTTACTATGTTTTAGTAGTAATAATAATAAAAGACCTATTGATTATAATTATAATTATAATTATAATAATGATAATAGTAATGATAATGACACTACTACTACTACTACTACTACTACTACTACTACTACTACTACTACTACTACTACTACTACTACTACTACTACTACTACTACTACTACTACTACTACTACTACTACTACTACTACTACTACTACTACTACTACTACTATTGCTACTACTACTACTACTGCTACTGCTACTACTACTACTACTACTACTACTACTACTACTACTACTACTACTACTACTACTACTACTACTACTACTACTACTACTACTACTACTACTACCAATACCAATAATAATAATAAGCGTTATCGTATGTACCATCATCAAGATCGTCATCATAATCATTATCATCATTCTGTTATTATATATAGGTATACCACTACTTTTAATAAGATAAATAAATAACAATGAAAAATAATAAATTAAAATAAAATCAGAATGGCAAATCCAAGTAAACAAGAAATCGCTAGTTGTACGCAACCTGTGTTGGTACATGTACCTGTACAAAGACCCTGAGAGAAGGTAAGACTAGACTAGGTCGCTCAAACCGAAGTCCGAGCCAACAGACAAGAGCCAAGCCGGCAGTGAGTGGCCAGGTTTTTGTTACGCGGGCACGCCGGCCAGCTGACCTCGGATACCGACCTTTGCGCTTACCGTAAGCCCACTACTTTTCTGTGTTATTCAGTAAGCGTTAAAATGGTTCTTTTTTTTAATTGTTTTGTTTTGTTTCTGTTTGTTTTTTTGTCCTTGTTTTTTTTTGCTTTGTCTCTGTCTCTGTTTCTTTTTTTTTTTTTTTTTTTGTTTTGGTAGTGTTTTACGGCGCTCGCAACTGCTAAGGTCATATGAGCGCGCGAAACACAAGTTGTTCACCTCTGCGAAAGTTCACTTCACGACTGGTAACTAATTTACTTTAAAATGCTAAAAAGTTAAAATATTCAAATTCGGTGTAAATACATTTGTTATCTAAAACAACTTTTAAGTAACAATAAAAATTTTAAATAATATCAGATTCACTTTACAACTCGCCATAAAGGCCAATGGCCTTTATAAAATTTAAAATTCTGCTGGGAACAACGACGGAGAAAATATCCTGCAATTTCTTGCATTTATAAGATTTCCTTCGGATCTCTCCAAAGTCTAGACATTCTGTTAAAATGTGTCTAATGGTAAAATCTGTGTCGCATCCGACACAGAACGGCTTCTCCTCTCCCTGTAGTAGGTATTTGTGGGTCAGGGCCGTGTGCCCGATGCGCAATCGAGTAGAAATGACTTCGTCTCTTCTGGAGAGATCCGAAGGATTTCGCTGTTCTAGTCTGGGTTTAATTTCATATAATTTATTATTTTTCTGGTTTTCCCAGTGGCTCTCCCAGAGACTGGAGGTGTACTTTTTTACTTTATTTCTAAAGTCAGTCTGTGGGAGAGTGTTTGTCGTTGATCCCAGCAGAAGGGATGAAGCTTTCTTCGCCAAGTCGTCTACCTGCTCGTTTCCCCGGATGCCCACATGGCTGGGTATCCATGCGAATATGATGTTTTTTCCTGTTTCGGATAGTGTATGGATTTTCTGTTGTAGCCTAACTATTTTTGGGTGTAAGAGTGTGTAGTTTGTGAATGAGGTGATGCAAGACAGAGAGTCAGAAAGGATAAGGAAAGATTTGTTAGGAGAATTTTCTACAGAGTCCAGTGCCATGTCAATGGCAGTGGCCTCCGCAGTGAAAATGGAGGCTTCAGGATGGAGTCTCCTCTGGTGTGTATTGTTGGGAGATAGGGC
>NW_004797338.1:933834-944024 GCF_000002075.1 Aplysia californica | reverse complement strand
TCTACTACTACTACTACTACTACTACTACTACTACTACTACTACTACTACTACTACTACTACTACTACTACTACTACTACTACTACTACTACTACTACCAATACCAATAATAATAATAAGCGTTATCGTATGTACCATCATCAAGATCGTCATCATAATCATTATCATCATTCTGTTATTATATATAGGTATACCACTACTTTTAATAATATATATAAATAACAACTAAAAATAACAAATTAAAATAAAATCAGAATGGCAAATCCAAGTAAACAAGAAATCGCTAGTTGTACGCAACCTGTGTTGGTACATGTACCTGTACAAAGACCCTGAGAGAAGGTAAGACTAGACTAGGTCGCTCAAACCGAAGTCCGAGCCAACAGACAAGAGCCAAGCCGGCAGTGAGTGGCCAGGTTTTTGTTACGCGGGCACGCCGGCCAGCTGACCTCGGATACCGACCTTTGCGCTTACCGTAAGCCCACTACTTTTCTGTGTTATTCAGTAAGCGTTAAAATGGTTCTTTTTTTTAATTGTTTTGTTTTGTTTCTGTTTGTTTTTTTGTCCTTGTTTTTTTTTGCTTTGTCTCTGTCTCTGTTTCTTTTTTTTTTTTGGTAAGTGTTTTACGGCGCTCGCAACTGCATAAGGTCATATGAGCTCGCGGGACACGTTAAACATTTTCAGTTGGTGGGAAATTTTGAATTTTGCCCTGGTGGCAGCTAAGCCTACTCGAGATCTTATCGATTTTGGACCACTTATGCATCTTTAACGAGCACACCTTGCACTCAGGACCTTCAAGATTTTTTTACCTTTATCCAAGAAGGCTAGGTGTTAGATCTTACCTACAATAAAATCAGGGGTGTTGCTGACAGACAACAGTAAGAACTTAAGAAGGAGCCAAGGAGTAGCAGTAGAAAGCAGCAGAAATAGCCAGGACCCAGAAGAGGGGGCAACGGAGGTGAGGGGCTGAGGGCAGAAAGTGGAGATGAAAGCAGACGACAGAACATTGTTAGAGACCAGGAAGGGAGGTGAAAATAGAACATTTTAGAGAAGAAAATTTTCTGTCGCTGTCCGGATTCGAACCCAGGACCTATTGAATGAGAAGCGAATACCGTATCTTTCAACCACAAGAGCCCCCTTATTATAGGTTTAACGCCTCTATCAATAAATTGGGTTATTGAAGAGACGGGACCTCCGAGTTTAACGTCCATCCCCAAAAGGACCAAGCCAAACGGTAGTTTCATGTAAACTAGGCTACCGACGCACTCAGCAAATTTAAGCGTTTTACGACACTTTCAACTCAATTAGATCATGTTAGAACCGAAAATTAGAGGTGTTGCAAGAGAGTAGCAAACATAATCAAAATAATATGAGAAAAAGAGTAGAGATAAGGAAGGTTGATGTTTGATGGGAAATAAAGAGAAAACCGACCACACCATAGCACCCTCCAACCACCAACTTTCCGCTCAATATGTGAGCCGCAAATTTCTAAGAAAGGTAAGCAACTTGTGTTAAGAGGGAAACATACTTTCTTTAAAAATCGAAAGATCTTTGGAGAGTGGAGTTTTTTCACTTTGTGTTACCTGTATGTTTAGATATGAGCACGCAGAATAATATTGTGGAGATTAGTTGCTCCTAAAAATGTATGTGTTTACGGTAACCCTCGCCGGGGTTTTTTTCCTTCCTCACCTGTCTTCGGTAACTTAGATATTATATCGGTCAACTACTTTGTGAGTACGCACCGGTTTCCTTTGCCCTTGGTAGCTAACGAACTGCCTAAGTGGTTACTGGGGCGAGTGAGAGAGAGAGGGCCAGGGAGCGAGAAACATCGAGAGACAAACTCACACAAGCACAATATAATATACTCAGAGAGAGAGAGAGAGAGAGAGAGAGAGAGAGAGAGAGAGAGAGAGAGAGAGAACAGGAGAGAGAGATAAAGAGAGAGCGAAATAGAGAGAGAGAAGAGAAAGAGAGGGAGAGAGAAAGAGGGAGAGAGAGAGAGAAAGAGAGAGAGGGGAAGAGAGAGGGAGAGAGAGAGAGAAAGAGAGAGAGAGCGCGCGCAAGATAAGAGAGGGGAGTGGGGAAACAAACTGAAAGAAACAGAGGCAGACACACAGTGGGATGTAAGAAACGGGTCCAAACTGATGGAGAGAAAGAAAGAAAGAAAGAGAGAGAGAGAGAGAGAGAGAGAGAGAGAGAGAGAGAGAGAGAGAGAGAGAGAGAGAGGGAGAGATGCAACAATTTTGAAATTTGCTCAGACTGGCATATTATTATAGTCATAGTTGCCCCTCCCCACCACCCATCCATCCGCACCCCTACTTGCCAACCCTCTTCCCCGAAGCCAGAAATGACTAGGAAAAAAAAAAGAACTTGCATAAGACAGGTGAGAAACAAAAACCAAAAAAAACCCCCCCAAAAAATCAGATCCACAGGTAGTCAAATGGCAGTCCGGCGGAAAATTAGTAAATACAGTTTAGAAACAGTTAAGGCTCTTATGCTGTGTACCCGCAGAAAGAGCAGACAAGCTCACAGAAAACTTTGGCCAGCTTGTTCATTGTAATAAACCAGGCACGGCATTATAGAAATGAGAAGACAAAAATGCGCAACAACCCCCCTCCTCCCCCCCCAAAAAAAAAGTGAATAACAGGAACAACTTCAGAAAAAAAAGAAAAGAAGAAACCTTTCGCACCACATTGTTTTATATTTATAACTCATTATAGCATATACTTTTAAACCGCTTGTGAAGTAGAATAAAACTTACATAAAATGATTGCTCATTAATTTTAATAAAGCGTTGGCAAAGCTTATCTACTGAACTAATGACAAATAGAGTTATTTTGTTCATTGAACTTTCAACAATTATAATGTTAATTATTGTTTATAATGATTGCATGCAAAATACAGCACATCCCCACGTTCATCAGCAAGGTCTATGTGCTATACATGTATTATATTCCCACCCTGTTGAAGTGGGGAAAATAACAATATGCTTAAAAATGCCTTTCCCAAAGACACAGCTTCGGGCCCAAGACTGGATTCGAACCCCTAAACTTACGAAACTGGGTGTAAAGATTCACTTCTTAACGAAAAGGGGGTTTTTCGACATAAATGTGGGGGAAAAAATTAATCGTGGTCAGAAATACAGGAATTGTCCTCACTTGGATCACCCTTTAACCTTTGTGTGTTTGCGTGATAATAAGATATCAATATGTGAGCGGTTATGTGTGTGTGTGTATTTGTGTGTGTGTATGTGTGATTGTGTTTTTTTTTATGTATGTGTGTGTTTTGTATGCGTGCGTGTTTGTTTCCTTTTTGTTATTGCATTTAATTCAATAGTTGGTTTGCTGTCTAAAACTCAGCTCAGCTCTACTGCACACTTCACAAACTGTCAGGTCAGTAGGACAAGGATAGGGAACAGTATTATGGCTCTCTCTCATTCTGTTGATGTTATTTACAGTATTACAGGTAATGTTATCAGTCCCACTGTAAGTCCCATTATTAGCAAGGCCAACGTAATCGAAACGGTTCTAATAATATTTTCTATCAAAATTAATATTATATTATTGTTATTATCATCATCGTCATCACCATCATCATCATCATCATCATCATCATCATCATCATCATCATCGTCATCAGAGATAAGTGAATCAAACAGAGAGAGAACAGAACGTAAGATGTAATATACTATTGATATAGAGAGATCGACAAACAGAGAGAAAAAGGAGTATAGAGACAAAACGGGCAGGAGGGAGAAAGAAAGGGAGAGATTGATTTACAAAAAGGACAAACATACAGACAGACAGACAGATAGACAGGCAGATAGACAGAGAAATCGAGTGGGAGAAGCACATAAACACACAAACACACACATACATACATACACAAAATACACATACGCACTTATACACACACATATTAAAATGTCAGAGAAAGAGAGAGAGAGAGAGAGAGAGGGACAGACATACAGACAGACAGTCAGACTTACAGACACACAGGCAGACAGAGAGACAGAGACATAGGGAGAGGGAGAGAGAGAGAGAGAGAGAAACAGAAAAGAGAGATAATAAAAGTGAACAAGTTTGAAAGATAAGGGAGAGAGAGACATAGTGACAGAGAGACAAAGAGAGGGAGAGGTCAAAGAGAGATAGAAAGGGTGAGAAAGACAGACAGACAGACAGACAGACACACACACACACACACACACATACACACACACACACGCACACACACACACACACACACACACATATATATATATATATATATATATATATTTATATATATATACATGAAGAGAGAGAGAGAGTGAGGCAAAGAGGGAGAGTGTGTGTGTGCATGTGTGTGTATGTTTGTTTATGTGTGTGTGTGTCTGTGTTGTTGAGGAAGGAGCAACAGAGCCTTAGACACTTCTGAGATGAGGAACGATTAAGGGGGCGGGGGTAACACCCAAAAGTCCCTATTCGTCTCAAAGCTATGGATTTTAAGTTGTGGGCCTTTTAAGCTTCTTCAACCTCTCTTACAACTATTTCATCACATAAAACCCCCCACAAAGCCTTATTTCTTCCCATACCGGCCATGTATGTCACCACCATTTCCTCATGAAGTCAATGTTTTATTTGTCCGTTTTCTCGAAACCTGGTTTTTCTATATACTTTTAAAAATAACTCCATCATTTTTGTCCGGAATTCATGAAATTTTCACAGAATGAAGAAAAGATGTAATACTGTGTGATGAATTTTTTATACATGAAATACTTTTGTTTTTCTGGTTTTTGGAGTGTGGATTTTCACGGAATTTTTGCAAACGTGAATACTACTTCAGGAAAAATTTTATAAAACTTTTTCTAGTACGTTTAGGAAAAATTCATCAACCAAATTTTTATATCCATTGTTTGCTGAGATGCATCCAAAAAATAATTTATTTCCTTGAAAAATAAGTGCTGTATTAAATACATAAAACATGTCAACAAAATCCAATATGGCCGCCACATCCATGGAAACGAAACTTTTTTCTCAAATTTGATTACGGATCTTAAGACTCCTTAATATGCTTGTTATATGTGTGAAATTTGGTAAGAATTGATCCTCTGATAAGCGAGATAACCTTCAGCTATAGCCCCTCCCCAAAATAGGCAGACACCTTTGTTATACTTTGTTTTGTGATAACAGCTTGCCTGAGAATGATAACTTATCTGTGGGAATACCAAGAGAGCTACCCAACATTGTTCATCGTGTGCTCGTGGAAAGGGATGAGAACACACATAAAACATGCTCGGAAAATTAGAGAATTTGATTGACCAGAAAGGCAGCAATATTCGCTTTGTGTAGCTATTGTCATGAAATGGCCGCATTTGGTCTTTTATTATTCCATGATTATAACCGTTATGCATGCTCATATATTCACAATGCTAGGAGGTGGGAGTAATTTATTGGTGTCCGGGGGAGGGGGGGGGGGAAGATTGTTTCGTTGTGACCCATTAATATCTGTAACACATCAAATCTGGTCTAACGGCTACCTGTCTAAGACAATCACCTGTAAGAACGACCGACGATTTCCCATCTGCCCACATGTGTGTTTTGCACATCATAATAACCCTATCAAAGCATCCACCTGTCTGAGACAACCAGTTTTCTCCTGGACTATTGAAGACTGTCTTGGACTATTTCGACTGCGTACATCGAATCTGCTATAACGAACACCTGTCTAAAGCAGTTAAGTGCACAAATGACCACTTGACAATTTGCTCTTTGCGTCACTCTATTACTGTATCTCTATACTTGCAAGACTACCACAGCCTAAGATGCCAATTTTTATGTACTCGTCAATGGGTAGTAGTCTTGGGAAAGATATTAATATTTTATAGATACATATTGTTATGTATATTATTATAATATATGTATATAATATTATATATATATATATATATATATATATATATATATATGTATATATATACATTTAATTATATATATTCAGAGCGAGAGCGAGAGAGAGAGAGAGAGAGAGAGAGAGAGAGAGAGAGAGAGAGAGAGAGAGAGAGAGAGAGAGAGAGAGTTAATGATCTTGCCTTCGTGTGTGTATGTGTGTGTGTGTGGGGGGGGGGGGGGTTCCGGGTGGGGGTGGGGGCACGTTGAGTTAGGGGGGGGGATCCATGGGTGAGCACAAAAAGGGGGGGAGTGTAAACTGAGGAAACTTTTGTTAGATCTGGCTTCGTGTTATAGGGGGTGCCCACATACACGATCGGCTCAGATCGGGTCGGGTCAATCTGGTAGTCGGGGCTAGCCAAATTGAGAGCGCAAAGCAGTCATCATGGAAAAAACCGATCGACTCGATCGGTGACCTACAAAAACAAACGCGTTTGTTTTCAGGCCTGCGAATCGCGCGAACGTGTGGTTTGCAGCCAATCACAACAAGGCTGAGTCACGTGTCCATGTTGACACTCAAAATCCGGTGGCGCCCTTTTCGAAAAGGTGCAGATATTGCGAACAGAGTTATCCTTCTTGTGTGAAAAACAATACAAATGAAACTAACAAATTGTGCTATTCTTATTCTTCTGGAGAAACGAAAGAGAGCTTCAAAACAAAGACTGCTGCACCATCTGAACCAATTCGCGGACTTCCGCAGACTCTTTTTTGGCCTTGTGAACTAGACCTATTTTCTTATGAACGATCTTTGATAATAGAAAGTTATTGATGTAACTATTGTAACAATGTTTATGGGATTCTAGGCTGCCGCAGCACTGCAACAGGGAGCTGGAGAGAGGAGACCTATAAGCCATTGAGTTTAAAGGTTTCTCTTCTTTAACTTCCAGGTCGTCGGGTACAATCGCGGCGAGGTTGTAGATCTAGTGTGAACTGAAACCAACAGAAAAAGACTCGACCTGATCTGCTCTCGCTAGTGGACACCCCCTGTTAATAGATTTATCGTGTTTGTCATGTCAGAGTGTTGACACTTTGTTTTATCTAGTTCAATCCATTTAGCTGATCATAGTTACTTTTGATTCAGAGTTCTATAAATACACTGCATGAGTTTGACATCTTTTTGTACTGCATTTTATTTATATTTTTACAACTCAGAGGCTCTTCTTTGACAAGGTTTATTTTTTTATCTTACTGTCACGTAAGGTTGCTACATGAAGTTCTGAATATTGAATTTGGAACATTTCTTTGGTTATAATTTTGTTCAAGAAATATACGTATTTTTGCAATAGGAAACCTCAAAGATAGATGTTCTCATCTGCTATAGGGCAAAGCAGAGGAAAACACTGTAACCCTAGTAAGCAAATATACGAGTTGCCAAGACCAAATCTTTTTGCTCCATAATGTGCATTTTTCAAGATAATGTTAATTAAAAGTAAAACGCCTGCCTCGATGCAACCGGTGTTTTTGATGAACACATCAAATTAATATGGTTAATGCTATTAGCAACGATCTCTGAAATATATCTTTTTAAGATCCTAAATTGAAACATATGAGTTAGCCCAGATGGCCCTGGTTTGAATCCCAGACTGAGCAATCTTGAAACTGGATTGTTTTGAGGATTTTTCAAGGCTCTTAACTGAGTTGCTTCTTACCTATCAGGGGTTGACGTTACATCTGGAGGTCCTGCATTTTAATGGTGTTGTAATGCGCGTTAAAACCCATTACACATGCTTACTTTTAACTCAATGAGATGGCTTGATTCTGCAGGCTTAATGAAAACTATGAGCCTAACAACCTGGGAATCGTATCATTTCATTTGCAAAGACAAGTGTCTTCAGAGCGTAATTGTGAGTCGATGTAAACATTACAAGACGATTTACCGACTGATTTAAAGATATTGTGTAAGCTCCATTTCATTGTTGAAAACGAGCTTCGTTTTTTTTAGATGCTGCAAAGATTCAGAGCTTGTTGATACTAGTTTGTTGTATGTAGCCCGTATTAGCAGGGCATACTGGAATGACCTTCGCTTAGTCACTGAGTCCTATCGTTCATTTTGCTTGTTCTGTCGCGCACTCCCCTCCGACGCTCGGGTTGAGATGAGAGGACAGTGTTCTCCGCTCCTGAACTGACCACGGCCCAGCAGCAGCAACTACCGCAGCACCCACCGTCTAGACCGTTACCATCACTCTGGGGTGCTGTTTTGGGAATTACATTAAAAAAAAAAAAAATTATATTATTTTTATTTTCTTGTTGTTGCTTTTGCAAGGATTAAGGGAAAGTGAACACTTATTACTGTCTAACAGCTTACTTCAGGACGAACGTATAATTATGATTATCATTAGTGAAATTTGCCGAAGAGTAAGCGAGAGAGATCCTGTGGAGGAGGGGGGGGGTTAAAGAAAGATTGGAAAAGTAAATGGTCCAAGGGAAAATAATAATATATTTGTAGGAGAAAAGAAGCTTGATGATTGTATCGTAACATCCTCTGTTGACACTTGGCGTCAAGAGCAGCACAACATCCTTAACGGTTACATTATTTTATCCTATCCTCCTTATTATCATCCCACCCCTCCTCCTCCTCCTCCTCCTCCTCCTCCTCCTCCTCCTCTTCCTTCTCATCCTCTTATCCCGGCTCCTCCTCCTCAACCAACACCTTTATGCTTCATCACATCAAGAATTGAATTGTCTAGTTGTTATTTTTGTTGGTGGCGGTGGAGGTTATAGTGTAGTTGCCGTTGTCGTTGTTGTAGTAGTTGTTGTTGTTTTTGTTGTTGTTATTGCTGTTGTTTTGTTTTTGTTGTTGTTGTTGTTGCTGTTATTATTGAAGATGATGATTCTTGGTCTTGTTCTTGTTTTTGTTCTTGTTCTTGCGCCACTCCCATTCGACCTCATAACATTCACCACCACCATCACCACCCCTACCACCAGCAGCGTTACCGCGACCACTGCACCACCGCCTCCGTCTCGACAGGCGCTCTCTGACTCCCCACCCGACCTTCCCAAGCCCCCACACCTCCACTCTCCCCCTCACCCCACCCTACCCCCACTTCCCCGTGAGCGCAGAGCGTGTGTGCGGGCCGGCAACCCGTCTACCCCACTACCCGGCCAATTATAAATTGCCTGGCACAAGTCCCGAACGCCGGGGCACGTGCTTTCAACGCCGAGTTCCATAAAGAGGGGAAGAGGGAGATTTGGAATTTCATTTCTCTGATAACACAAACTCGCAAGCTAGCCAGTGAGTCCGAATCCGGACAATCATTTTCCGTTGTCGGTCGTCAAGTCCATTTGTGGTTTTGCTTAATCTTCACTTTTCAAATACATTGATTTGATCTGGGGGGGTTTTCTGGGTTTAAAAAAAAATCCTGTTCAGACATCAAATTGCATACACTGTGTTGAGATATCTCTGTCTGTCCTCGTCAAAGACGTCAAAAAGTGACCCACATTTTCTCAGGACTTATGCGGAGGTCTGTCCCCCAGGCAAGCTATTCCCTCTGATAAAAAAAGCAGTTGTGAAAACATTCATTCCTCTGTTCAACCGTGTGCAAAGAAACAAGAAAATGTTAAAGGTGAACTTGTGCAAAGAAACAAAAAGATGTCAAAGGTGTTTTGATTCGTGTAAACCGTGTCCTGCTGTGTCATCAGTCTGGGCGACAAGGCTGTCTCCTGTACCGAGAACTTCCGAGGAACTGTGAGTATATTATTTAGGTTAGGGTTGTTTCTGTCGCCGGTAAATATAAGCTTATTCCTTGTGAAGTATTTGAATAATAATGTGAACTACCTTTACTTGAGCGTATAGTCCTTGACTTTATGTATTGGCGCTGTGCAAGTCAGCGTTTTTCAAGCACTTGCGGTTTTTTTTCTTTTAAAACTTGAGAGTTTTCTTTAGAAATGTGGGTTCTGTTCTTCTTCTTCCCTTTCCGTCTGTTTGCTTAGAAAATCAGAAAGTTTTAAGTGCGAACTGTATTTCCCTTTATACAGTAGTCTGGAGCAAAAGTTTTTACCTGCACCGCTTTGCCCTTTCGGTAGCTTCACGTAAACATCGCTTTGGGACATCCCGGGCTGCACCCACTGTTGTTTGTAGATGGCCAATATTTTGCAAAACAATGCCAGCTGCAGCGGTGTTTACTTAGCTACTTACAAACTTGTCAGTGATTTTCCGTGCTCCTCCCAGTTTCACATGATGTAAAATTAACTTGCACTCTTGCTCTCGTTCGTGTTTCTCTCTCTCTCTCTCTCTCTCTCTCTCTCTCTCTCTCTCTCTCTCTCTCT
>NW_004797338.1:925985-932383 GCF_000002075.1 Aplysia californica | reverse complement strand
TGTGTGTATGTCAGTGAGTCTCTGTGTGTACGTGTGTGTGTATACCTTAGTGTGTCTGGGTGTGGATGTGTGTGGGTGCGTGTGGCTGTGTGTGTGCGTGTGTGTGTGCGTGTGTGTGTTTTGGGGTGGAGTGGGGTTGGGGGAGGGGGGGGGTAAAGAGGTTTAAAGAGCTCTTGGGGCTTTACCATAAACCCCTGACTAACCCATCCCTCTGGTTCAGGCCGGTACAGCTGATCACGCTATAATGTCAACGTTGCTAAAAATCCATGGTCCACATTCTCAGTTTACCTTTCCCGTTTTCTCATCGTAGTGAGCCCTAACGTGACTGGGTAAAGGGTTTCTGATAGCCTCAACAAAATCGGAGCGATCGGCGCTTCAAACTCCTTAGATTTTGTGTGAGTGCAAAAAGACTATTATGTTATAGTGTTTAACTATAGGTGAACTGGTTAGAAAGATATAAGGCAGTGGTGAACAGGTGTGTGTGGCGAATATACACTCTTACGTGAACGCAGGCTTTGTAAGGGTTGAGGTCGTAATGGACTATCCCCAACAAACCCCCTGCCGACGGTCATCGACAAAATATATGGTCCCAAAATAATCGAAACCCAGCTACTCAAACCAAAGAAATGAAGGGAAAAGTGTGTGCATTTTTTCAAACTGATTGGTAGTCAGTATGTGTTAACTTCAGTGAGCGATTATAATATGTACTGAAGTTGTAGTTTCCTTTTATTGTTTCTCAACGTGACTTCTTTCTGATATCGTTAACTTGTGGTTATCGGCATACCTTTTTGAAGTCAGTTATATAAAGCAAAATCACAGAATACGAGGTCTTCTTTTGAGAAGCATAACAAGTTATATTTAAGAAGGTCTATCTCCTGCTGCTGGATACAAATATACCATCAAAATAGACAACTACGTCATTAGATCTATAAGTCAAAAGGGGATCGCAGCAAGAAAAAGGGCAAATAGAACCATATCTCAAAAGGAAATAGAAATTACAACAAGGATCGTGATGTTCAGCCCCTTCAGATGCCTAAAAAAGACTTCAGTTCGAAGATGTTATCCCAGTAGTTAGTGTAATCAATATTCACCTGAGGAGGCTGCTAGACCAGGGGGTATCACGAAAGACTCCGGTGTGGCCACCCCCGATCGACCGTTGCTATTTAATTAAATAAAATATAATACAATATCGTATTATACAGGTATAGTGCGTGTCTACCAGGAAAAAGTTCAGTTTGCTTTACAATAGCATAAAGAAAATAATATAGTTCCAGTTATGATCCTTTCACGCCCACCTCTTTTTTCCTCTCTCATTCACCCACTTTCTCTCTCTCTCTCTTTCTCTCTCTCTCTCTCTCTGTCTCTCTCCCCCCCTCTCTCTCTCTCTCTCTCTCTCTTCTCTCTCTCTCTCTCTCTCTCTCTCTCTCTCTCTCTCTCTCTCTTCCTCATAATCTCTATATATCTGTCTATCTATTCTATTATCTCTTGCCCTCTCTCTCTCTCTCTCTTTCTCTTCCTCCACCCTAACGTCTCTCTCTCTCTCTCTCTCTCTCTCTCTCTCTCTCTCTCTCTCTCTCTCTCTCTCTCTCTCCCTCTTTCCGGAACAGTTTCTTACTGTTTTAACCCAAAATTGAGGTCATACCAAACCAAAACATCATTGTTGCTGTTGCTCGTGGAATGTGTGTCGCTCTGTTAGACTATACCCACATCAAACGTCACTTCAGGGTATGGAGCCTTTTGTGTGTATCTTGCCTGATAATAAGCTGGCTCTGGGGTTAAAGTATGCTTTTTCAAATGATCTCTTCAATTCTAAGGTTCAGTTACCATGTTTTTAATGTTTTGGGAAGAAAAGAGAAAAGTGCTTGCAAAGTAATTTTTTTTCGTCGAGTTTTGTCATTATATTATTTTTCCTTTTTTATTTCTTCAAACAACCCCAATATTCATAACTTTTGTCATTGGTGGCAAACAGAAGACAACTGGGTATTCCTCCTTCTTCCTTTTGTTATCTTGAGATGCGCCCTCATTTCCAACAAAAATGAATGGCAGGGTTGATGTAACACGAAACCACCATTATGGGATTCGAAGAATTTGGGCTACTAATAGAAAACTGCGACCTAATTCGTGACGGCAATGAAAACGACAGCTTTATCCAAACCTGGGGACTATCTGGCCTCTTTTTGTTTCTCTTTTAGGGCTAGAGAAGGGGAATCGGACACGCGTCTGTCCGGCCGGGTGTTCGCCTCTGTGTCCACTTGACCCCGGACCGTTGCTCGTGTGACCCCTGTCCTAAATTTATGAGGATAAGGTGGCGGTTCTATTATATGTCTCTGGTCTTTGGGTCGGGTAGTTCTGTTGAGATGTGGAGAAAGAAGACTATTGTCCCACAAGTTGCAAACAATAACCCTTTTCCCCATCCGCACGCACCCTTCCGTTCTCGGCCTCCAGCGACAACAGGCTATAGAATGAGAACTCGTTGAGGTGCCTCCGTGTGTGTGTGCGTGTATCCTTTTGAATCCAGATCCACCCCCTCCCTCCCCCCCACCTCCCCCAACCTCTCATCATCTGTTCCCAGTTTTAGGGGAAAAAACCAAGGGAACGTGTGACAGCTGGAATATGTCATTGTTCCAGTGGATTGGATGGTTGCTTCCTCGGTTGGTTGTCCTGCTTGCACCTGGGCCGACATAATGATCTGTGTCGCATACGGGCTAGCATGAGGGGAATGGTGTATCCCTCTCGGATATTTTGGGTTTTCTTTTTATGACTTATGTCTATCTGACCGTTATTTTTGACACAGCACATGGTGCAGCGACATTTCGGGAGAAACTTTCGTCGTTGCCGTTCGCTTTCCGCGAGTAATCCAAAATCCCTAATTTAAGTTTTTACCGTGTTTGAACTAAAAGATCCCTTCTATGTAGATCTATGTTCTATTTTATTTGGGAAGTATTTATGACCAGTGAAAGTCATGATTGTTCTTAACCTTCTCCAGTCGAGGATGAAAGGTTTCCAGTTTCCTTTTCTTCTCTTTTTCGCTCTATTCAACACATTTAAAATGGATTATACGCGGATAGCATTAATTTAGAGTTTTACGGTATTTGCAACGTTAATAATATATAGTAGATTTAAGTTATTACTAAGAAAAGAAGAAGGAGAGATAAGGATGAGAGGTGTTTGTTAGCAAAGAAGGAGAAAACAAAACCAGAGCACCCGCCAACCGCCCTTTCATCTATATGGAATTGTTTACAGCGAACTACATCTACAGTTTTCTATCCTTCCTTATGTCATAGTATTATGCTTCATAGCTTTCCGTTTTGTACTGGAACAGTTTGGCTATCATGATTTGCTAAGTCTTTGCGGTCGTACGAAACCGGAAGGGAACAACGCTTAGTCTTCAAGAGGAAGACAGATTTTAAACTGAATTATTACCCGCTATTTCTGGAAGTCGAGAAATCAACACTGAAACGACCCCTTACACCCCCCCCCCCCCCTTTTCAAAAAGAAGTTCAACCAGCAGCAACAACAAAACAAGACACAAAACAACAAAATACAACCCTTGTCCGCAAACAGAAATAATGCATATTTTTTTCTAGTAGTTATGTTTTCTTTTTATGATATTTCATGAACTTCCTTGTGCCAATTTGTGATTGATAACTATTCTCCGCATTGTTTTGAAAATCTAGCGTCTACAATTCAGGCGAAAACAAATCGGTCTGTCTGATTGTAAACCAACTGCTTAGTTTTTTAATCGTCTGATTGCTTTCGTATTGTATTAATTGAACCCAAGCATGTCCCGTTCAAAAATGAAAAATAAAACCATAGTTCACGAAACGTGTTTTCATTATCTGATTTCTCGTACCCTTGTCTTTTTTATTTCTTGAAACCTAAACGAGTTTTCTTTTTCAACTCTTAGTTTGGGCTTGACATGAGAACCAGCGTGGTGGAATCAGGCTCTCGTCAAAATAATCAAAGTGAAGAAATTTGCATTTTTCCGCAGGTTTGTTAATTTTTATAATTTTGGTTTTGGTTTTGGTCTCAACACCTTTCACTTGCATTAAAGAACTCTTTTATGTATGGGTTTTTCTGAAAAACGTTTATTAAAGTCACCAAAGAATATACATTTTCAGTTACCACGGACTCTTAAACTAAGGAAATAACGAAAACAGGTGACCCCCACCTCCTTCTTTCGCAAATATCTCGACTTGTATTCAAGATAAATGGATATATTTTTTAACCCAATAAAGACAAGTGAACAAGCTTCAAGATGATACCAATAACTGTACTTGCCCAAAAATTGTGGAGAGCCTGATTCCACCACGCTGCCTCACGTGCTCGTGGGAACAGGCATGTGCTCGTGGGAACAGGCATGTACTCGTATATACCGATGTACACGTACACTAATGTATTCACACAAACGCATACATACACCGGCGTTTGTGGTGTAGTGGTTAGGTGTTTCGCCGTTGCATGCAGTAGACTCGAATTCGATTCCCGAGGAGTCGAGAAAATTTTTACTGAGTATCTCTCCGTCTTTCTGCTGAGATGTTATATCCGTCTCAACCCAGTTTGGCCCTACAAGCAGGGTCGAAACCCACCCCCTAAATCCTAAATGACCCCTAAACAGTGTCGATGGGGGCGTGAAACACCTAACGTAAAGTGAACAAACAAATGAAAATTAAACTCGGGTCTCCTGTGAGAGACAGGGAAGCACCAAACCACTGCAATACAGACACATGAGTAACGAAATAACCCATTATATATAATTATATAATATAATAATATATGCATGTATATTATACGCACATAATACACAATATTATATACATACATGCAAACACTTATATGTGTATGAACTAATAATACATTCATATATTAAATGATGCCCTCAAGACTAATTAATGATATTACGTAAAATCAGGGTTTTTTTTAGCTGACACTAACAGAGACCAGACGAAAGTACAAACCTATTCTATAGCATCTCTATATCTGAAGAAGATGTTAGGGATATTCAAAATTCAGTGGGATACGTTTAAATAGTTTACTAGCACGTTTTCCTTTCGGTGTTCCTGGAAGAAAATGACTCCATGAACATAATTAAATATGACACATAAATATTATCTAGTACTCCTCGTAGCCAAGTACACAAACAAATAAAAAGACAAAAAACTATAGTTCTAACGACACGCCCTGGATAATACGATCTTGTTCCATAGAGAGCAATGGCCTCTCGTGCTCAGATCGCAGAGAGAGACAGACAGAAAAAGAGAGAGAGAGACAGGAGATGAGAGAGAGAGAGAGAGAGAGAGAGAAAGAGAGAGAGAGAAAGAGAGAGAGAGAGAAAGAGAGAGAGAGAGGGGGGGAGAGACTGACAGACAGACAGACAGACCGACAGACAGACAGACAGACATACAGACAGACAGACAAAAAGACATAGAGACAGATAGAGAGGAAATATAGATTCAGCCAGCAAGTAAGCAGCAAGCCAGCCAGCAGACAGTTAAACAAACAAACAGACAGACATACAGACAGACAGACACACAGACAGACACACAGACAGACAGACAGACAGATTGACAAAAAAATAAAGTTTTGCATGGCTAACAAAAAGTATAAAATATGTAAGTATAAAGTTAAAGGTGTGCAACAGCTCACAGTACATCATACACGTCTTGTCTTGTACGCACATACTCATTAGAAGCAGCGACTTCTTATTTCCTCCAATTAGTAGTCGATGCATCTCTCATACCATTTTATGTGGTTATTCAGATTAAACTCCAGTGTATGCGTCTTGCTCCTTGTCTGTAGTGATAAGACGTATGTAGACGAGTAATTTCACAGGCGCCAAAATAGAACTAGCCAGATGACGATGTGAGAGATTTTGCCAGGGAGACATTGATAAATGAGTCTAGAGGCCAAAAGCGCGCGCATCGTGATAAATAGCGGCAAAATCAATGAGAGTCCGGCACATTTGGCTGGGGAATATTTGTAGAGCCTTGGTCGGACAGCTCGTAAGAACACATTAAATAGAGCTCAGTAGCTGGCCTTCGAGCCCGTTCTGATATGCAGAGGAACTTCAGTTTATATTATACGTTTCCCGATGGGCAATCGCGCCGGTCAGACATGGCACTTTAGCCCGAGGCCATAAACCAGCCTCTGTCTACAGTTGGAAACAAGACGTTGACCTAAAGACATAAAAATCCCAGCCTGTAATGAAAATAAAGTCTTTCGTCTTCTGTCTTTCTTTACATTCTCTTCAGCCATTACCGTCCATCTCAGGTTTCTCCTACTCTCTCTCTCTCTATCTCTCAATCTTTCTCTCCCTATCTCTCTCTATCTCTCTCTATCTTTCTCTATCTATCTATCTATCTATCTATCTATCTATCTATCTATCTATCTATCTATCT
>NW_004797338.1:922920-925194 GCF_000002075.1 Aplysia californica | reverse complement strand
AAAAAAAAACCAACAACAAAAAAACAAACAAACAACAACCCATAAACAAACGCAAACACAGACACAACAACAAACAACCCAGATGCAGTAACATGTATAGTATGAAAAAATATAATGCAAATT
This sequence comes from Aplysia californica, assembly GCF_000002075.1. Lineage (NCBI taxonomy): Eukaryota > Metazoa > Mollusca > Gastropoda > Aplysiida > Aplysiidae > Aplysia > Aplysia californica. The sequence continues at coordinate 925,071 of NW_004797338.1, read as the reverse complement.
CGTATTTCTGGTTTGTGTACGGTGGTTCTAAATGCACCACAGCATGACGTTGGGTATGCTACAGATCTTACATACTCGTATGTAGGGCCTATCTGCTTCGTCTTTAGAGAGTAAAGACATTGGCGTTACGAGAAAAATTAAATACGCTCTTTCCGAATTAATGTCGCTTGTAGCACTATTTCTTTTTTCATTTGCGTACTTAAACATATCCGAGTGCGCTAACCAGAGGTTTTTGAGATCGCTAGGATGGCACAGACAAAAGCTGTGAACAGTTATGGGGTAATTATTTAAAACTACGCTTGTTTGCGTCCACAGCGAATTGGTTTATGGGAAGAACCAGAAAGAAAGGACCCTTCTTACTGTCTGACATGCTCCTTCTTCTTCAGTTTTAAAAAATCACACTCAGAAAGCCCCCAAAAAGTAAGAACACTAACAAAAGTAAAGAGTAAAATGAGTCCACAGATCTGTACCATTGTTTAAATCAAGTCACTTTGAACTTGATTGAAGGAGCCATGCTATTTTTTCTTGCTTTTACTTTAAAGAGAGGCGGGTCCCAATACGTTTCTCTTTATTATAGTTGAGATGAGCACATTGAATCAACAACGATAATTTAGTTCTGGGAAAAAACACAAGGCAGACAGACAGAAACAATAAAGGGAAGGAAATAAAAACAGTATGTTGTTGGGGGTGTCCTCGAACTATCAATGAATGGTCCAATCTGGATGACGGGTGTATGTGAAAACGCTACTATAGTGTGGTCAAAGATTCGTGGCGCAACATATTGTCAAATATCTCCTCAACTATCGGACATAAACCTCCAGCTTTCGCACAGTGACTTGTATCAATTTGTCTTAAAAGATCAACATTTTGGTAAACACCTGTCATCTCTATTCTAGAAATTTCCTTAATAAATACAAATAAAAAAAACCTCAGTGGGTTGTTTCTACTGATTTTTAAAGGTTTACAGCATGGACAAAGTGGCTATTTAAAGCAAGTCTGTCATTTTCTTTCTAATCACTAGATTATCTTTATAAAACACATGTTTTGTGAACTTTTGGTTCAAAAAAAGGTTTACTATAAAATTAATTTCTTGTAACTATCTAGTTTTTTTCATTAAAAGGGTCTTAGATGAGTTGTGACGTAAGCCTTATGCATATGCAAAATGTGTGTGAGAAGCGGAAGTGCTGTGAACATTCCATTTTCTGCGTGAAGGAGATTTGTTGTATTTTATATAAATTAATGAAGGAAAGTTTTTTAATTTGTGAAAAAAAATATGATTCAATTACGACAAATTGATACAAACGGCTGTGCAAAGTATGGGTCACAATGATTCAACCGTTAAAAAGATATTTGAGGATAAGTTGCACCACGAATTTTTGTCCGCACTATAATGTATGTGTGTTCTGCACATCGACTTTTGTTCATATTATCTTAGACTATGCACTCAGACGTATTTCCGGTTTACAATGGAGAGCACAATTTGACTCAATTTTAGCTAAACTGAGGACAAGGATGAAACGATATCGCAAGCATTACTTTTCTTTTTACAAGACTGGTGTTTTGCCCTTCATTTTGGATGAAATGGCTCGGCACGTATTCGCATGGAAGTTTTTTTATTTTTTTCACAGGGAAACAATGGTGGCAACCATGGCAGTGTGAGGTCTAGAAATAATATAAATGTATGGTTCTGTGCGTCAATAAAACGATTCAAGTTGGAATCTGTTTAATTTTAGTAGGCGTTGATCTAAAGACTTTTCGTTTATTTGTTATGCAATTTACGCTAAATACTTTGAAACCGGATTTGTAGTATTTTATCTGAAAAAAACACAATAAAAGATACACGCTCACGCAAAGACACACATGCCCATACACACACACACACACACACACACACACACACACACACACACACACACACACACACACACACACACACACACACACACACACACACAGACACCTTGTGTGAAGTCAACAATTTGGGGCTAAATCCAAAGATGAATTCATTTAAAGAAGAGATATTTAGGTCCTGAGCTAGTGGTGTACACACCTCCAATTACTTTGTTCACTCATTATCTCTTGTTTTGGTGCCAACTTAGGGCAATTATACTCACTGAAATTGAGCTAACATCTTGTTACCAGGTACTTTGT
>NW_004797338.1:917776-920268 GCF_000002075.1 Aplysia californica | reverse complement strand
GGGGGTCAAGTTACCCATCCTTATTTCGCGCGTTTTTGCTGCCGAGTATTGTTTGATGAACACATTGATGCTATGCTTTTTTTTAGTCTCTTCCATTAGCCCATTTGTGAATCAACGTGAAAGGATAAGGAGTGTTTTGTTTTTGTGTAAGTTCATTGTCCTGTGTTTGCCAAATAATTTTTAAGCAGAGTTTGCTCAGGTGGTCTGATGGTAAAACAATTATTGCGTTGTATTATTTGAACCGGTTCTCGCTTTTGGCTAAGCATAGGTGCACGTTGGTATTAACATTTGTTAAAGCGGAACAAACTTCACAAATACTTCGGTCTTTCGGATACTTTAGAACATGTTTTAAACTACTGGGCCGTTTGTTTCGAAGCTAGTCTCTTTTGGAAGTATGGATTCGTCAAGTAATCAGTCTGCGCTTTGTTGAGAGGAACATCTCTCCATACATCTGTAAAAAGTATGTTATTAGAGGATCCGTGGGGCTATCTCAAGCCTGACAATCATTTCTAGAGGGGTTCCAGAAGATCCCTTCTTTCCCTCTGTGTTCCGTTGGAACGTTTACAGGTAAAACGACTAGTTGTCCGCACTGGCCTTATCAGCCACGAACGTGTCTGCGGCCGATGTGGACCATCCCCTTCACAGACCTTCGGTCACGAAACAAGGCCACGAGGACACTTGAGTATCCATGTGTTATCTGTTTTTCTTTCTATAGAATCGAGCTGTGTCTCTACAAGGACACTTTCGTGACTCCAAAACTCCGAGGCGACAGGAACCTCTTCACTACAATTTACTTTTCGTGTAAGTGTAACGGTGCGAATACAAACACGCTTGTTTTCTAATAGCCAGGATGTCTCATGCTTTAAAAAAAAGAATGGGGGCTGGAGTGGGTGAGTAGAAGAGGTGCAATGTGGGGGTGAGGGTAGGTGCACCTAGTAAAAAGAGAACCCTTTTCAGTGTAATAAGGTGTGTGTGAATGGCTGAATCCTACTTAAACTTTTGCCACCTAGAATTCTGCTGAAAATGTAGCAGTTTGAGGGAAAAACATAACATCGTGACAATTTCCTTATTCATAGCAACATACACTCGATGAGGACAATGACACCTCTGTAAGTGTCATGTTCATCCAACAGTATCCGTTTTGGGTCGTTCACGTTATGCCATAGAGTACTTGAAGGACGTTTTTTCAGCCTCGCACAAACACTAAGCTGTTAGAAACACAAACAAGATGATGTCGGTGGCCTGTTGGAGGCTCTCGAACTCGCAACCGTAAGGTCGTGTTGTCCTTTGAGAAAGGCACTTTACACAAATTGTTCCCAATTTACTCAGGTGGGAATAGGCACCAGGCTACAGACAACGAAAGATATTAATTTGGTTTTTGAGTGCTTGCAAACCGCAGCGTGCAGTGTATGCTTCCAGGAAGACCGAGAATGGCTCTGAGATTTCTACCGTCTGCTGGGGTAATAAATTATAAAGTATAATATGCTGTATAACGTGGTTATGCGATATATAAATGCGATTATAATGAAAGTAATAAACAATTAGTATTATGATGATGATGATGATGATGATGATGATGATGATGATGATGATGATGATGATAATGATGATGATGATGATGGTTATTATTATATTAACAGTGTAAACAGTATTAACAATAATAATAAGAAGAAGAAGAAGAATGATAATATCAATGATAATAATAATGATTTAATATGATTATTATTATCATTATTGCTATTTTATTATTATTATTATTATTATTATTATTATTATTATCATTATCATTTAAAGACAAGATCTGTATGCACATTTCTTAATGCGCAAGATTCAATGATATATTTACGTACGAACGTCGACAGGGGCTTTTTGGGTTTGTCAACACACCCTTAAATACTTAACACTTCCGTTTCCCACGTCTCTTATCCTGCTCTTACACCATTGTTTTGAAGTGTAATCCTTGTATTTTCAGGATGAAAATGGAGAAGCCACAAGAATGTCAGAACCTTGTTTAAACGAAATATGACGGCCACAAGTATTAACATTCCGTTTTACACATCTGCTGGGACTTACATGTTTATACCCATTAATGATATTTGTTTTCAGGATGTGAGGATTGGGTAGGCTTAAGAAAGTGGATTTTTGTGCGTGTGTGTGGCCCGGGAAATGAAGATGGGGTGATGCACATTTTTGTCATCTTGTGACGAGGTTTTCTTTGATAGTGGGACTGGCGTGGTACAAAGATCCATACATTAATTATTACTGGAAATATTATTCTTTAGTTACTTTTGAAAGGCTGCTACATGGAAATGTAGTTGTCAAGTAATAGGAAAAAGCATGCACGAACCTTTCGAATTGACTTCTTTTACTTAATTTGGATCCTTTTTCCTCAAATGAGATTCTTGCTTTTGGGTATTTATTCCATGGAATCATTTACGGTGACTAGATTCACTTTCGAAAATTGATTAGATGGCTTAACGGACCTCCCCCCC
>NW_004797338.1:915616-917649 GCF_000002075.1 Aplysia californica | reverse complement strand
CACACACACACACACACACACTCACCTATACACAAACACATACGCAGAGACACTTGCTTGTCATTGCATTATACTTTCAAAATATTTTTGCATGTGAAATTTTAATTGCAAAAATGTATTCTTCAACGGTTTCTTCTCCTACATTGTTTAAAGCAAATAACATTGCTGTCGCCTGGATTCTAATAGCATATGTTTTAATCATGAATAGCATTATTATCATAATCCTCTAGAATTATCTAGCTTTTCATAACGGTGAAACAAACATCACTGGAACGTTGACTCTTTTATCTAAATTTGTCATGTTTTTTAATCAGCATGTGTCATCAATCAATGACCTTCGTATTGTTTTTCAATATTAGGTTCTGGAGACAAGACAAAAATACGTATTGAAGACAATACATGAAACGTCTTGGGGTTTCGTTAGACTATAACTAAGTAAAACATGTGGGGGCTAAAGTAAGGGAGAGTTGAGCCTATTGCGATGTTCACGCTATGCTTGACACCCGAGATTAAAATGAATTTTATCAAAGGGACCAATTTTCATGTTATCCCCCCCCATTAAACAAATGTCTTTCTTATATAAGTTTTTTTTTTACAAAATGCGTTTACGTAAACAACATGCACTCCAGGTTTGGAAAAATTATTTTCCAAGAGTAATTGATCGAGTGGGTCAGCACATACAGCAAATTGATGAGCAATACACGATTAAGAACATTGTTTAAAGTACCTAAATGTTAATCGTTGTATTATTTGAGGCCCGTCTGTGTCTTGAGCTGTTTCAACAGTAGTAAAAAGAACATTATATCTGTCACAAATGCACAACGTGTCAACAGGTCGCTGCTTAAAATAGGAAATTCGGCCAATTTTATGGCATCACACCCATTTACGTAAAGCTGGGATTAAGCTGCTCAAAGATCGCTGAACGATAAAAGTGTCGGAATGATGATCGGCTTCGATAGGCTTATCCCATCTCCACTGGGGGCGCTTTTGTCGCTGTTGATAAGACGCTGGATCAGCGCGCAAAACATCCAAAGATCGAAACCATTCCAGCAATGTTCGGCACCTACTAAATGCATCTTGTTTTGAACTGATGTTTATTTTTTCGTGTTGTTGTTTTGAGGGGGAAGGGGGTTATTTGTTTATCTTACCACCCGTTAGTTTTGAAAATCATTTATCTTAGATGCTTAAAATAAAATTAAAATTAACGCCCATTTGTATTGAAGACGGGTGGTACATTTTTTTTGGTGTTTGAGTCATTTAAATCATCTTCTTTTAGGGGAGGAAACTAAGGCAGTGAATATTGAATGAAATGCAGCAAACATTTCATGTGAAATTTTAATATACAGATGTCTATGGTGTAGTGTTTAGATGCTTGGCTGTCGTACGTAGAAAACCGTTAATTGAGTCTCGAGTGGAAAGAGTTTTCGTCAAGTATCTTGGTCTTTCTGCTGAAATGCTGCCTTCTTGTCTTCCCTTATAGACCTTAAAGGCAAGATCGAAGCCCGCCTCCTAAAAAATCTAAGTTATGTCAATTCGTGTGAAAAACCTAGGTCTACGTAAAAAGTAACATCCTTCAAAAGAGCTAGGTATTTTAGGACTGTCATCAGGGATTTAACTTTCTTTTTTTATGAAGGTGTTTTTACGCCCCGTCGGCATACTTTAGATCATTACAATTTAGAAAGCGGGCCACGGATTTAGGATGCATTTATATTGGATTGGTAAAGAATATAATTTGGGTACTTTGATTACTTTACAAAGCCATCTGTGCCTCCAGGAAGGTTGTTTACCTCATATCGACAGAGTCTACAGGGCCATGCTGAGGAAATCTCAGACATAATAAATAACCCTGAAATTACCTTCCCACATTCACACAGATCTCCTCCTACGCAATTTAATGTTACGTACAGCATGTGCTTGCTGTCCCATGTCACACGATTTTCGTTGTGTATCTCTGTGTGTGTGTGTGTGTGTGTGTGTGTGTGTGTGTGTACGTGCGTGCGTGCGTGCGTGTGTGTGTGTGTGTGTGTGTGTGT
>NW_004797338.1:908880-910928 GCF_000002075.1 Aplysia californica | reverse complement strand
TAATAATAAAAAGAAGAAGAAGAAGAAGAAGAATAAAAAGAATGTGTGTGTTGTTTTGTGTGTGTGCATGCGCGCGCGCGTGTGACAGAGGCAGGGCTGTGTAAGGATTCATGAAATTCACGTGACATCTGTTTTGTCACAAGAAGAAAATAGAATTTGCCTGTTGAAAATTCGTTACTCACATCCAAGTCCTAGGTCTCAAAGTAAGTTAATTTTGAGAAGAAAAATTATCAAAGCCCGAGTATGCAAAGTCCCATATTTTGAAGTAAAAAAGAGTGATTTATGCTTGCACGATCATTAAGGAAAACGATCAGAGTGATGGAAACAATGACCGGAGTAGTAGCACACGCATACACACATAGACAATCAATAAGCATGGGAGAGTAAGAGACCTTGGGAAAGGTTAAAGGTTTTCAAGTATCTGAGAACTGAGAAGAAGATTTTAAAAATTGCACGGGCTATTATAACTGGGTATACCCCCACCCGCTCCACAAACTCAAAACATCCCCCCCCCTTTTTTTTCTATCACCCCCTTCCACCCCTCCCCTCCCGCAAAAATCCCCTTACACTTTCTAAATTAAACGGATGTAATAATCCCAGCGTAAAGCAAAATAACACCAATCCCCCGGGCACAAAACTTCTTTTTCCTGTGACTTGACCTTGGACTCGCATCAGCATCCTCGTAACTTCCCCTCCCACTTCCACCCCAGGCCCTCCCTCCTAATCCCCCCCCCCCCCACACACACACTCAAACACGTACAAAGCAAACTTCGATATCAAAATAGACAACAAAACCATTACAACCGATCGGAATCATTCTCCGAACGCTTAGAATAACACCAGGTGATAATCCAACGCGTCGCAGTAAAATAAGGACTAAAATAGAAATCAAACTTGAGAGAGAAAAAAAAAGAGGAAAGATTATTAACCTTGTTTCCGGACATAGCATTCTAGTAAGGATCTGCCCGAGCCAATTTGTTTTCGAGTTGTTCAATCGTTGTGTGTCTGGGGATGACATATGCCGTTGTTTTCAATTTCTTTACATGCGCTTATATGGACACAACCTTGACTTTTACAGCATTAGTTTCAACAGCAAGGTTAGTTGAGGTCGTAAACATTGTTGGGATAAATACAAACAACTATTGGAGGGGGGGGGTGATAGGCAGCCCATACTTAAGCAATATCAATATTAAAAGCTTGTAGACTCATGACTTCAGCTCTCTTTAGCTGTAAGTTTATTATTATTGTTAGTTGGGTGAAAAATCAAACACAACCGAAAAACATTTTTTAAAAATCAACCAACAGTACAGTAGAAACGAATTTATGAGTCTATAAACTTATTTTTAACGGATATCATCAAATTTCCATTTCATGAGAATACCCGTTTTATCTGAGGGACCACAATACAAGCACATTTTCATATATAATAGAAAATTCGTTAGTATCATAACTCACCCACGAACTAAATATCTAGGAACTAACACACAAAAAGAAAAGACACAAACAATTAATGCAAACCAAAACAACAACCAAATTACAACAATGAAATGCATGCAAGCAATGGGATTCTCCGTTTGTTTCTTTAATTTCAAACATCCACTCGTCTGCCGCCCCATTACCTTTCTTAATCTCCCGCCTCTGTCCATTTCTCACAGTCATCTCCCAACCCCTCCCCCACCCTCTCTCTCTCTCTACCTCTCTCTCTCTGTATCTATTTATATATCTGTCTATCTATCTATCTTTCAACCTATCTATCTATCTGTCAACCTATCTATCTATCTACCCCCCTCTCTCTCTCTACCTCTCTCTCTATGTATCTATCTATATATCTGTCTATCTATCTATCTGTCAAACTATCTATCTATCTGTCAACCTATCTATCTATCTACCCCCCCACTCGTTTCCTTTTACCCATTTAAAAAGATGATAATTCTTTGGTCAAATAGCCTGAAATCTTGCCAAAGTTCATTATTAGAAACAGATTCACACTCATGATGTTCACTCATGCCCATGACATTGTCACTAACCGTATACCAGATAATTTTCGA
>NW_004797338.1:900278-907622 GCF_000002075.1 Aplysia californica | reverse complement strand
ATACACACACACACACACACACACACACACACACACACACACACACACACACACATCCCTCCTTTTGGGTCCTTCATGGTTTGATGCCTCAGTCAAAACCAGAGAACAAATGAATAGTGCGAATAGGATTGTGGAGGGTGGGAAGACTTTATTGGATACAGTAAAACAGACCAGGATAAGATGGAAGAGAGGCAAAAGAAAGAGGAAAGGAGAAGGACGACGATGATTAGGAGGAGGAGGACAATAGGAAGAAGACAAGATGGAGAAGGAGAAGAAGTGGCGGTGGAAGAGGTCCAGGAAGAGATAGAGGAGGAAAAGGAGAAGGAAAATGGGGAGGACGAGGTAATGGAGAAGGAAGGGAGAAGGTACAGATGGAAAAAAAGAAAGCCAAAGGTGGAGGATGATGATGAAGAGGAGGAAGAGAGGGGAGGAGAAAGAGGAGGAGGGAAGAGTGGCGGAGTGCAAGAATGAGTAGTAGCAAGTAAGAGGGGACACGTAAAAGAGTAGGAGGAAGACCCACAGGAGGAATCTAACGATGAGGATCGAGTGCATCGATATATGTCGTTGAAGGGAAACTGGTCTTTGAGGGCAATACGTTTTTTGTCGTGTTTTCTTGTTATTAATTTGGGGTTTTTTGGTGGTTCAACGTGCATTCCAAAAGAAGTGAAGATGCAAGAACAGAACTTGAAGAGCCGAAGCCAACGGTTCGAATCATGTAAAGTGTCTATTGTTTCCATGGGAATGATGGTTAAATGTCTACTCGTCAGTAGATAAATGTAAAAGTGTGAACCCGAAACTCTGTACTATTCATCTCGCTAAAAAAGAGCTCAGAAAACCAGACAAAGTACTAAACCTGAATTATTTTTGTCTTTGACCCTGGTAAAATCATCCGATCTTATATGAAGTTGAGAAGCTGAGAAGGGGTTGGGAAGCGGAAAGGGGGGAGGGGTGGGTAAGAAATATCTTGACTCGGTGAAAGATCTTAAGAATCAATACTTGCCTGTACTGTGTCAGTATACGCACCGGGAGATGGCAGAGGAGAAAGTAGTTCTGTATCATATAGACGAATCAAAGACTTTGTGTGAACAATTTGAGGGAGTCGAAGGTCGCTATAAAAATGTATACATCAATATTGATGAATAAACGCGTCTAATATGATGAAAATAGTTTGTGTTCTTGATATGGAGGAATCAGGCGCACGTCAGTTTTTGGGCATATAGTTATTTGTATCATCCTAATAATAGCTTCTTCATTTGTCTTGCTTTTGACAAAAAAGTATCAATCTATAGGAATTCAGATATTTGGGATTGAAGTTGGTGGGGTCACCTGGTTTCAGACGCAAAATTAGCGAGAAAATGGCCTCCAAAGTATGGCGACTGCCATTGCTAGAGAGTCCTCGGAAGCTTTAAATTTACACTTTTGTGTCTTAAATCAAAGTTTTCCAGGAAAATTCACACACAAATATATTTTTAACGGGCCCATTTATTTAAATTCGAGAAAAATTCCGAAACCTGTGGAAAAATGTGGGTTCCTCTGATTTTATTATAAATTTTAACGAGCACCTGATTTCACCACGATGCCTCACATTTGATCTTTGCCACCCTTCGATTTTCCGCAGTATGATTTTACTTTATGACACGCACTTTGGCCCGCATATTATGTTTTCCCAACTGAACCTTCTTTGTTACAAATGTTTACTTGCCCTGCCCAGTTTTTCGGGCCCCCTTTTTTTTTGTTGCTTTTTTTCTTTTTGTTACTTTCCCCCATTTTTGGACACTTAGCATTCCCTGTCTCGATTCCTGAATGCTGATCAGTTTGTGCCCTGTTTGGGGCTGGCAGCGGTCAATGCGGACAGATACTGCCTCCTTCCTCGTTAGCTGTTAACAACAGCTGACTATGATTTTCAGATCAAAGGGAATGAATGTAGACAACACGTTTATCTTCAAATTACAGTCGAGTTGGTTCTAGAGTTGTAATTCAAATGTCGTCAAGATATTGCTAGAAAAATGTAATAGAACACCTAGTTATATGGCCATAAACTATTTTTACCGATGGTACGAATTTGATGATACAGCTGGCATCAGATTTTTTGTCTTAGTGTCAATGTAAAAAAACGTGCAATATTGAAATTGAACTGCATAAAGCAAATATTGTGAAAAATGCCGAATAGAGTAACCTAGTGTAAATTCTTGGAGGAAGTCAGATTATGTATTTGCGTCCATAACAAGAAATTATTTGTTTACGAAGTCGTCTTGAATATATTGGTGAGCCAAGAACATGCACATCGTTTTCAGCCGGATTTCATAATAATAATAATAAATGACATTTATATAGCGCTCAACCCCGAATAAAGTATACAGGCTCTGAGCGCTTTACAATACAGTACAACATACAACACTAACATGAAACGTTGTGTTCTGACTAAAGAAAATTATTCCAAATATTCATCTTATTAATTTAAAAACAGAAACGACTTCAGCTGACATTTCAATGAATCAAAAGATTTGATTTCTCTCAACGTACTTGGTAAAGCATTCCAGATCTTAGGGCCTTGGTATTCAAATGCCCTTTCACCCATTGTTTTAAGTTTCATAGATGGTAAAATAAATTTCTTTGTGTCAGCTGATGATCTTTAACTGCGAGTTGGAATGTACAGTCTTAACATATTTGATAAATATGATGGTGCATTATCATTCAAACATTTGTGACATATGGTGGCCAACTTGTACACAATCCTTTTCTCAACAGGAAGCCAATGCAAAGTTCGTAAAAGAGGTTTAGCAGAATCTCGCTTTTTTCCCCGTAAAACTAAACGTGCTGCATTGTTTTGGACAGTTTGAAGTCTTTTAACTTTCTCCAGTGATATTCCTGATAACAAGGAGTTATATTAATCGAGTTTTGATAAAATTAAGCTAGTTACTAGTAAAGCAGTATACTTGGTATTGATCAGATGACGTATTTTACTAATTTTTCTTATTTCTAAATACATGCAGCTGATCAGATGATTTACCTCAGCCGACATTGACAAACTAGAATCAAAATAGATGCCAAGATTCTTAACTTTTCTTGAAAATAAAATTGTTGCATTACCAATTTTAATGTGATCATGGTCAACCTCTTTAACAGACTTTGCATTGCCTGCCAGAATGACTTCTGTTTTATTATCATTTAACATCAATTTATTTTTGTTCATCCAGTTTTTCACTAAGGCAATACAATTTTCAGCACGATGGACAAGTTCATCTAAGTTGGTAAACAATGTTGAACCATAAATTTGGGTATCATCAGCATAGAAATGGTATTTTAAGTCATATTTAACTATTTCCTTGACAAGTGGTTGAGTATAAATGGTGAACAAAACTGGACCGAGGACTGAGCCCTGGGGGACCCCATACTTAAGAGCATGATCTGATGACTTAAGCCCTTTAATAAAAACAGATTGGTAACGATTTGGCAGGTAAGAAGAAAACCAGCTAAGGGCAGTCCCGGATAATCCAAAAGACACTTCCAATTGCTTCAATAAAATGTGATGGTCAATTGTATCAAAAGCTGCTGATAGATCTAAAAGGCTCAGCAAAACAACTTTTCCTGAATCACAATCAGTAAGCATGTCGTTCATGACTTTAAGAAGTGCTGTTTCTGTGCTGTGGTTAGCTCGATTGGCAGACTGGAATGGCTCTAACAGATTGTTTTCTTGTAAGTGATGACGAAGCTGCTCGAGGACAACCTTTTCAAGGATTTTAGACAAAAAAGGTAGATTTGAAACAGGTCTATAGTTCTTTAAGACAATCTGATCTAAGTTTTGCTTCTCATCATACAACTCAAGCTCTTACCAAAGATTTATACACTGACTGCACTTCCAGAAGAACTGTATCTTCAGTATTCTACGTTCCGAGCACATCGTCAGGATGGTGGAGATATCTGAAAAGTGTTTTATAGAATATGAATTATATCACAACAAACTTGGCCCTTTAGCCATCTGTATAAACCATAAACAAGAACATAACCAGAAAGTGGCCCTCAGCACGACTCGTAGCTACTTGACCACGGGCTTCGACCCCGGTAATGTTGACCGATCAATCTGGACTGGTTTGCTGACTACGGGAAAGGGGCAAAGAGCATAAATGTTTTCTTTTTCTGCTGAGGACATTGTTGTATGTGAAATTTGCACCCGTTGAGGTTTGGCAAAAAGTGTCTACAAAATTGGAAGCTCGCAGACATATCAACATTTATTCTGTAGCTCTGGAGAAGTGACTATCCGTTTGTCATATTTCTATTCATATCCGGTCGAACACATTTTAACAAATACTTACTTTGACGTTTTGTCTCAGACTGCAGAGAGCAATAAAGAATTGCCCTTATCTAATTCCCTTTTATTCCCTTTTCAGTCGAAACATACCTAACGGGCCCTTTTGATCGAGCAAAAGGTCAAGATCCGGGCTCTGAAAAATTCAGCTTGTCAGCGCATCGATATAACAGCTGCAATAACGAGGCGTAGTGAAACCAGAAGCGAAATGAATTATTGAAAGTCTAAATCAATAGGGTAAGTACCATGGATGCTGGACAGAACATTTCGAAAATAGAATTTCGATTTTTAAGATAAGGATATGTTTCTGGAAAACATAATGATTGTCTTTATATCTCTTTATTTCTGAAAGAAAACCTGAAAGTTTGTAAAGAACTGGAAATATTTTAAAACTAAAATGCATTTAATCATAATATCCTGCTTGCCCACTCAAAACCACGTTTGCTGCTAAGGCATTTTATGTTTTCATTTTGATAATAAAAACAAAAAATGGAAAAGTTGACTTAAGTGAGATAGATTCCCAGTAGAATAATATCGCAATCATTATTAGCTTCTACTTTCCCAAAGAGTGACACGACTTAAACACATTTTTAAAAAAGAAAAAAGAAAAGAAACAGAAAAAAAGAGACAAAAACTGTGTCAGAGTCAAAGTAGGAGATTATAATTATAGTTAGTCAAAATTAAATGTTACTGGCGTCGTCCGTGATGCCTCCTAATTTACTTGGGCTTAATCCTCCAGCTCCTTCGTTTTTTCATGGCCCTGGGCGTCATGTCTCCTTTTTTGTTGCACTGCAAGAGATTCCTTTCTACGACGTGAGAGCAGGTAGTAAAGGCTATATGTTATCACTGGCACGAATCGGGTTTCATTTCGATGAATGGGACCGCATGAAACTGTCTCGGGGCGCCTCTGAAATGGAGCAATAGACCAGCCGTTAATGACTGTAGGAGGAACAGGGGCACTGGGGCAACGGCCGCCTTTCAGGGCCGTTGAACTATTGCAATATCGACTAACGGACCCGTCCTCGACAAGTTAACTGGCTCATTGATTAAAACTGTAGGCTTTGGGAAAACGATGTTAGAGAAAAACAGCCTCGTTCTTCGCACTTTAAGATGGAGTATATCAAAGATTGTGCCTTAAGAAAAGCAACATTGATCGTTAGTATATAAATTGGTTCTGGTCTAAGGTTTGGGTAATCTTGGTTCGAATACCCTTAGAGGTTTCCTCAGGAAAGTTTACTTTTTTCTTCAACTCTTTGTCCCGTCCCCTCTGACTCTTTCCATGAAACACACACACACACACACACACACACACACACACACACACACACACACACACAAACACACACACACACACACACACACAAACTTACATACATTTATTAAACAAAAATACAGACACACATACATACACATACACACACAAAACATAGATCTACATATTTTACCCTCACCCCCCCCCACTCTCACACACACACACACAGAGATAGACCAAATCCACCAAACTTTTTTATACTCAAGGACACCGAGACATACACGGTATAATTGAGAATTATCCCTCCCCTCTCATGTGTTCCTCCTACGCCTTCTCTACTCCCTCTCAGTTTCAATAAGTTGTTTTGTCATTACGTGTCACAGTCCTACGTTCAACAAAACATTTCGTCAATAAGGGTTGTGAGGTCTGTTCTACAAGCTGTTGTTGTTGTTGTTTTCCTGTGGTCGTAGTAAGCGAAACACAGAAATATAATCCGCCCCCTGTTGTTCTGTATAGACCAGAACAGAATTGTCCTAATGTGGAATAAACAATGAGAATAATACCCCAGGTGAAAATTCCCCACCCACACATCTATGGGAGGTGGGTAGTAGAGAGGTGGAGGGGGATTCAGATGTTGACGAGAACTCTTGGGAAAAGCCAAAAACAATAAATGAGAAAAGGAAGCTGAAAGCGATAACTTTCCTCTATTATCCCTTCGATTTTCCTCCTCTCCTGATAATGCCGCGAGCAAAATACCCTTTCTGTTAAAGGTCAGATTACACCGTTCCAATAATTCTGTCATAATTAATTCAGAGGAAAGCGTCTGGCAGAAAAGGAGAACCGTCGTATTTAATTAATTATATGCGCCCATTGTCACTGAATGAGACGGGTTTATCAAAGGCACATATAATAACCATGACGTCACTCTGATGTCACTGTCCATGAACGCCAGGGTGGACCCAGTCTACCCCCCTTTATCCCATTTCCTACCCCCCTCCCCCAATAAATTCCCCAAATCACAACTCTGTTGAAAAAAAAGACAAACAAAAACAACCGGGGAAACCATATCGTGAAGCTAACACGCGTTTCCTACGTTGTGAGGCATCGTGGTTAAATCAGACGGTTGTCAATAAATAAAGAAATCAAAGAAAAGGGCATTTTTTAAAATATTTTTTTGGGCCATTGGGCAATTTTTCTTTTTTTTTGGCTCAACACCTTTTACGTTCATTTAAATTTAAAAAACATTTGTCTGTGGGTTTTACTGAAAAGAAACCCATTGATTAAAGACACAAAAAATGTAAATTTTCAGTTTCCAACGACTCTCAGGCTATGGAAGTTACCAATCTGGCGGACATATTCTCACTAATTTTACCTCTAAAACCAGGGGACCCCGATCTCCTTCAATCACAAGTATTTCGACTTCTATTCTACGTAGATGAATATTTTTTTAATCGAAAGGTAGGCAAATGAACAGGCTTAAGATGATACGAATAACCCCATATGCCCAAAAATTAACGAGCGCCTGATTCCACCGCGCCGTGATACATTTCACACCATCTGATGCCCAAACGTAAGCGTTTCCCTGCCACAAGCTGTGAAAAGTCTATAGTGACGTCATGACAGCCATCCGGCTGCAGTCTCACCATGCTGATGTAACCAACCTTTGGCTCATGCTGTCTCGCCATGGTGAAGTAACATACCTTTGGCTCATGCTGTCTCACCATGCTGATGTAACCAACCTTTGGCTCATGCTGTCTCGCCATGGTGAGGTAACATACCTTTGGCT
>NW_004797338.1:890389-892869 GCF_000002075.1 Aplysia californica | reverse complement strand
GAAAAAGAGGTAAAAGTAAGAGTGGAGGGTAGGTGGGTGCGTGAGTGTGTATGTGTATGTGTGTGTTTGTGTGTGTGTGTGTGAATGTATGTGTGTGTATGTATGTATGTGTGTATGTGTGTGTTTGTGTGTGTGTGTGTGTGTGTGTGTGTGTGTTGTTTTTTTCAGGAGGAGGAGGGGGGCATTAAGAGTTACGTTGTGTGTACTTTGTTACAGTAGTAAAAAATATTATAGGAAAGAGCCCATAAAGAAAGGAATTGGACATTTCGTCCTTGGCCGCTGTAAATTCGTTTTTGTTTTGTTTTTCAGAGAGTCAACTTTATGGGAATCGAAGGCGTGAAAGATAAATAGGGCACTTGTAAAGAAGAGAAAGAAACGGGGGCGTACGCATTCATTTATTCTTCCCACAATCGTTTCTGTTCATTCGTAAAAAAGCGATGTCCTTGTGAGATTACTGTTGTATCGGAGCCACAAAACGAACGGGATGAACTAAAAAAAAGGGGGACACATTTTTGCTGATGCTGCAAAGTGCTTTCACGTGACTATTGTGCAAGCATAGCCTGGTTGTATGTATGTGTGTGTGTGTGTGTGTGTTTGTTTGTTCGTTTGTTTGTTTGTGTGCGCTTGTGTGTGTGAGCGTGTGTGTGTGTGTGTGTGTGTGTGAGCGTGTGTGTGTGGGTGTGTTTGTGTGTGTGTGTGTGTGTGTGTGTGTATAGATAGGTTCACGTTTTGAGGTTTGACAGTGCTGCTGAGTTGGTCGCATTTCTCTCACTGTCTCTCTTTTTCTCTCTCTCTCCCTCTCCTCCGCAGGTCGTGACAGTCGAGGGCCGACGCGCAGCACTCAATGAGGGGACCCTGCCACAGACTACAGCCCGCCGCATCTTACTACTACCAGCGCTCTTCGCGGACTTAGAAACCGTAGCCAGTCGCAACCTGATTGTGTGCTCCAGTCACTGGTGATGGTGGTGGTGGCCGTGGCGGTAGCCGATGCCTCTGTGAAGACGACGATCCTTGGTGTGACCGGCGCTATAACCAGCAACTCACCACAACTAGGTAACTTGTACTGACAGACAACCCGTCGTCTCGAACGACTGTGCTGGTGGCCGCCCTCCCGCGGCACGTTCCTGGTCCTTCCTGGTCGGATCGTGGGCCGACATCGACGTCATCCTAGACCGCCCGGTTGTGGGGCCTATCTCAGTACCCACTGAACCCTGGGTTCTCCGCACCTCATCCCTCCCCGCCTTTGTTTTTGTTCGTTGGCCGCCGAGCCCTTCAAATACAGGATCGTGTTACACTATTGTAGGAACGTGTTGTGGATCGGGGGGTGCTGGGTTATGATTTCCTCTATCTAAATAATTGCTTTAGAGTACATGGATTTAGAGACGACAGACTTCTGATATTGTGGCAAAGAGAGAAAAAGAAACCAACCAAGAAACTGGGCCCGGATTCTGTCAGAAGCGCTCACCAAATAGTTCTTTCATGATGACTTGGTCTTCCGGCTCTGGTGGAGATAAGTCGCGCCTCTCTCTGTTCGCTCGTTGTGATGGCTACTGAGGACGTCTTTACAGTGGCATTTCAAGGCTGACGAATGAGCAGCTTAGATCTGTCCGTGCCTCGTTAGAACCTCTGAACCGCGCTGGGAATTATTTCATCTCTGAGAGGAAGCAAACAGGCATCGACTTTAGATCACTGGCCTGTTTGACGAAACAATATTCCACTCCTGTGCTTTGAGGTGTGCGGGACTTGTTTCACCACCAGGGAACTCTCATTGTTGAACTGGACTATATTTCACCAAGTGCCCGCTAAAGAGAAACTCACAGCACGCCCTCTGAACACGTGGATATTTATTTCACAAGAACACCGTGAGAAGAACGGCACCATGGCTCCAATTCACACAGTGCTATCATCACATTCTATATTTCTACGAGCAACGATACATTTCATTTGAACCGAGTGCTCACTGCAGGGACAAGCTCCTCTCACCTTCCTTCCCACCGTCTCAATGTACGGCCCTGGCATCAGAATGGATCGTGTGAACTTCGTACGAACGTTGTCCTCTTGCAGTACCGTCGGCCTCATCCTTGTCCTTCTCTCAACCACAGTCCCTCCTACAGTTGACTGCAATGGCACGATTTCTTCAGCAATGCTCAATCAAACGATCCGAGAAAAAATCAGAGCCCAGCGGCTACTGGAACAAATCAAGCATAAACTAAACACTTCTACGCCGTCCGACATCTCCGTTATCTCAGGTATCCCTCGTAGGCTGCACTCCAGGCCTCAGCACCAGTCATCCTCGACCAAATTTAACCTCAACAATGCCAATATTTTGTATCCCGGAACGGACGCCCAGACACGCTACAATCAGAGTTGGCCACTGGTCAACCCCAAACCGCCCACCAAAACCGTCCTCCGGCCGGCGATGCCATGGAACAGCATCATTCCCGCGGTGGGTGTCGGTGAGTACATCATCTTTCATTTCA
>NW_004797338.1:882092-890289 GCF_000002075.1 Aplysia californica | reverse complement strand
GGGGGGATAGGGGGATTGAGAAGAGATCTGCTCTTGAGGTACCATCTGTGTAACTGTCAGTTCGTGTGTCTGTCTGTCAGTTTCTAAGCACGTTCATGTTCATCATTATACCTCTATCTTCATCTGTCTCTTTTTGTTTCAGAGGCTTGCCTACCTCTCTGTCTGCCAGTCTCACTATTTGTCTCTAGATATGTTTGCATTTTGTTTTGTCTATGTCTTCATATGGGGACGAGTTATCAAATCGTTCTTTCTTTCTCTCAGCCTCCCCATGTCTGTCTGTCTGTCTGTCTGTCTGTCTGTTTGTCTGTCTGTTTGTCTGTCTGTCTGTCTGTCTCTCTGTCTGTTTGTCTATCTCTCTCTCCTTCTCTCTCTCTTTCTCTTTCTTTCTCTCTCTCTCTCTCTCTCTCTCTCTCTCTCTCTCTTCTTTCTTTCTCAGGTATTTACTCTTTTTTTTCAGATGTACACACACACAAACACACACACACACACACACAAACACGCACATACCACTCTCTCTCTCTTTCTTTCTTTCTCTCTCTCTATCTCTATCTCTCTCTCTCTTAAGCTTTCCCTCCACTCTCTCGGTCCATCTCTCTCTCTTTCTCTCTTTCTCCACCCCCCTCTCTCTCTCTCTGCTCTCTCTCTCTCTCTCTCTCTCTCTCTCTCTCTCTCTCTCTCTCTCTCTCTCTCTCCCTCTTTCTCTCAATAGTCGTAATGCATTTCTCCTGCCTTTATATTCAATTAGAGTTGCTTATGCATTGATTTTTACTCTGTTTTACTTTAGTACCAACCCTATCTCACTCCTCTCCCCAACCTCGCTGACCCTGATCAGCATGTATGAGTCAACCAAGCTCCCAAAATTATCAATCAGTGTAGTCAGCTTATTTTAATTTCAAATTTTCTGCGATTTGTATGTCGAAATTTGTTGATATTTCACAGTATTTTGGAGAGACAGACTGGATTAATTTGATAGGATTACAACTTTGTTTTCTGAACGGAAAATGACAGCAGCAATGTACCCAACGCGTAATTTACGCAATTACTTCTAATGTATCGCACTGATATTTTTATTGCTTTCCTGACCAGAAAACCATCAGTTTTTGATGAGGTTATTTAAGAGCTTTGACTTAATAGGCCTGCTGTCATTTGATTACCGATTGCGCAAGTACTTTAATGCACACACCCCTGACGTCTTGGTGCTTGATCCTTACCTTAAAAAGCCTGCAACTCCACGGTACAGAGGCTACCCCCCCCCCCTGCCCCCCGACCTGGGATTGGAAAAACCTCCGAAATTTTAAGCTTTTTTTTTACGTGTCAGCACAAACTGCGCTCAGTATAATATTCCCAGGTTGTTGTTTTTTTATTCCTGTCAACACAAGCGAGGGATTGAACCACGATAAGCTAGTGCCTATCTTTGACAGATAAGCCCTTAATTGATATTCATACATGATGTATACACATGTCCATCTGCCTGCCTGACATATTTTGTCTCAACAGTTTATGCAGATATTATTATGGAGGGTGTACAAAAGCATAGACACCTTTCAATTATGTGCTCACGTTTTTGTTTGACGTATTCGCTCTATAAATTGACCCCTGAACTGCGTTAATCCTCAATGTAACTATTATATATTCTTTACGTGTGTATATATATATATATATATATATATATATATATATATATATACATGTGTTCATATTAAAAACAAAATATATCACTAATATCATGGCCAGACAGACACTTCCTATATTTCATTTCCTGTTGACCGCAATCCTGCCCATGGTAGTCTGAGGTCGTCTGCTACATGCCAGTGGATGTCCCCGCGGGACAACCGTTGCTAGGGTACCGTCGTATGTCCTCAGAGGGGAGCGCAAGTGATGCGGATACACGTTCGTTGTTAAGAAGTTATGGTGTGTGGGTAGCGCGGCGTTCGTATGATGTGATGAGCATGTTTACTCTGTCTGTTACGGGGACCCAGTGACTTTGATGATACCATCATTACTATTGCTAGACGTGGGTCCGTCCCTGTAGCCTTATAGTAGAACGGGGCTGATATTTACACAGTTGCTGGATCTACTTGTTTGGTCCTGTTTTTACGACGTTTAGCACTCAAGTAGACACAAACACTATTAATATGTTTGTAAGGGCGGACCTCATAGTCCGTGACCAAGCTTTGGGACAAGGGGGAAGGGGAAGGGGGAGTTGGGATGGATTTGGGGTGGGTTTTGTGGAATTTTCATTAAGTGACTGATTTCTGACAGCCATCTGCGATCATATTTCGTCTGTTATTTCTTTTCTCAGGTACTCTTAAAAAAGAACAGAAAACTATGCCATCCTGGTCTTTCCTCGTCATTTCTTTTTCTGTTGACACTTTGCCAGTACGTTGCTCTGGGTCTACCTCTGGATCGTTTGCCTTCAATGACAGAAGTGAGAATGTTATGTTCAAGACCCTTATACCGATTGAAGTGTCAAAGAAACTTCACGTGTTTCTACCTAAATTGTTGTATAATGAGAAGCCCACGTGAACGTCTTTAATACTGCTTCATTCGATTTCTTTTTCTTTAGAGAGATTCTCAGTCACCTAAGAAACCATATATTTCTGTCGTGGGACAAACGAACAATGAAATATGTCACTGGCCTTTGTTTTAAATCTCCACAGCATGGCTGAGATTGGTTTTTGTTTTTATACGCATAAAATTGGGTTGTTTCTTTCTCTCGACGTTTGCGCAAAGGGACTAAGACTAAATAATTATGAAGTTTTCTTAAAGGTACGAGCCCAGTTTGAGGCACTATGAACTATGAACCAGGAAACCTCTCTTACGACACGAGCTTGGAGCTTCCAACGCTAGACCTGCCAGATTCGCCAGTCATACTTGTTCACTTTGAGTTTGGATATTTTTGAAAGCATTGTATAGGTACTTGCCCATAAAAGTCTTCCTCAGTCTCCCTCCCCTCCTCTCCCCACCCCACTACTCTCTGCCCTCCCACCGCGCATGACTGTACACTTCACGTGTGAAAGAGATGGCAATTTGGAATGCTAGTCACGTTCATAATTGACTATGTCACAGAATCGGCTATGACGTAAGATATTACAAATTATTACTAAATAGAACATGTGACATAGTTTATTGTTATCCTTTGGCACTGAATACTTAATGACGTTCTTCTATTTTCAAATCTGTCTTGATAATAAAGGAACTGTGCTAACATATAAGAGGGGGGGGGGGCAGAGAAAGACGGAGGGACAGGGAGAGAAAAGGGAGAGAGTGGGCAGAGAGAGAGATAGAGAGAGAGAGAGAGAGAAAGAGAGAGAGAGAGAGAGGGGGGAGGAGGGGGGGAGAGACAGACAGGCAGAGAGACAGAGAGGCAGACAGACAGAAAGAGGATGGGGCATTAAGAAGTATGCCAGTTGCTTTTGAGAGCAATAGCGACAGGATAAGAAGCATTTAAGCCTTACTTACGAATCTCTCTAACAACAGTACAGTTGGTAAAAGCTAATCATCTGTTCAGGTGACTTTGTGGCGCAGATCTCTATTTCTTCCCCACGAAGACATAAATGACTTGCTAAAAGAATATGCCGAAACTCAGACACTGGCGGTCTTAAAAAATACGGTTTACACTAGGCACGGGGACGGCAAACATGTCCAAATCACGTGCCAGATTAAGCGTATCCCAGTATTATGTCAATTATGTCCAGGGCCAAAATAGAAGAAATTTAAGCGTAATCGGATGAAACACCCAATCTGTATAGGGTGAGGGTAAAACTGACACTACAGCATAATATTATTATGTCTCTCGAAAGCATTTTACGAGGTAAAATATAAGATCTATTCTTCCTTGTTGTGCCGGAAAATATTGATATTAATTTTGAGGAAGGACAGCTTTGTATTAATCGTCAGCCCACCACATTATCTATTAGGTCGACTTGGGGACCGGACTGAAATGTCTCGCCGGCTGGATCAGGTCCGCCGATCGTGGTTTTCCCATATCTTTAGTTTAGTTTTAGTAAGAGTTTTACGGCATTTGCAACACAATAAGGTCATATAAGTGCCAAAGATTAGAGGTGTTACAAGAGAATAACAAACTTAAAAAAGAAGGAGGAGAGATAAAGACGATAGTTATTTGATACGAAAGAAGGAGCCAACCGCACCAGAGCACCCGCCAACCACCCACTGCCCATGTCTGGCCTGAACAATAACACCTCACCATGATGGTGGTTACAGCTGAAATGCACTTTAGATGTCAACTTATCAACAAGGCATCCCACAAAAGCAGCAAGGGGTTCTTTTGGAGCGCAGTCCATTAGACGGAATGTCTCTCACTTGTTTCTCTTTTTTCAGTAGAAAGGAAATCCTTGTAAATAATCTTTAACCCTTGATACAGGTATATTGCCGTGCAATAATCTTTTGGTACAACATTTATGGCTACTTTTTTTCTTCATCTTTAATCACATTCTGATTTAAGAGCATCTTAAATAGATACTGGGAATGCGTATAAAATCCAGGTAGATATCTTTAGGCTAATGTGATAATGACTGTGAAGACACGTAGTGGGAGCCAATTTGGGAACGGCCTAAGGCGAATATACCATATTACTTACTGCATGACCCTTTAACTACCGACAGCGACGCCAAAAGCAAATCACGTCGCCAGTGCATTTCTATTATTAATCACCATTCATCACTGCTATCTTTGTGATGATAAAAAGCATGATAGTAATTTAATACGGCCACCGGTTGACGTGAATGAACTCCACCGAACTATTCTTGAAAAGCATAGAAGCAACCCTGCTGAAGTAGAAATAGCATCTTAGACGGAACGGAGCACTTAGCGGTCGGGGATTGTGTACCTAGATACAGGGGTATTAAGGCATAAGCGTCAGACTTATACCTCGGGGATGTTCGTGAACGATACACTCTGAGCGCCTTACACCTATCCAAATATGTATTATATGTTATATACATACTATATGTATGTATCACAAATATCCAACATTTCCGGATAAACTTAGGGATATATAATATATATATATAATACATACATACATATATACGGATATATCAAAGAATGATTTCTTCTTTCAATTTGCTAAGCTTGTAGCCAGGCGGACAAAGAGGACTGATTTCGTAGCCAATCTACTCGAGTTACCCTGATAGTCTTGACGTCATCATCTCGCTCGTATTTGCCCTTGTCTGGGATTGGGAAAAGAAAGGCGGAGAAGGAGGGGTGGGGTGGGCATTATCAGAGAAGTACTTGGACGGTGGCGGTGAAGGTATTATTGTGTGTAAATGGAGAAGGAAGCGGGGCGGGGGTGAGGTGGGAAGGGGGCGGAGTGGAGCCTGCTTAGAAGTTGGAATAGGGCAGACAGTGCAGTTATTGGCTTTATGTAGAGGCCTTTGTCACAACATTGAATTTTATCCAAAATTAAAGAAAACAAACCCCGGCAGTTAACAATACAAATAATATCTTAGAATTTTCAGGGCAGTTCACCTACATGCATACTAAGGACAATAAAATATAAACCCGAGATCGCTTCAGATATATTGTAATTAACCAATCAATACATTTTGTGATCTACTAAAGTCCACACTAAAAAGAATTAAAAAATCAGATGTACTTTGGATGACCATAGTTTAAGTTTCCCCTGAAATCCCCCCTGCCTTTTATACACGTGATATTTTACTGCTCATTTTGTAGGCTAGATCTACTGATAACACACTGTCATTGATATCGCATATTTAAATCAGTATCGATATCCAGTACTTTGTGTTGATAATGCCAAGTCTAAACAAACAGGACCAAGATTCTTAAAAGGCCTGATGGATCGCTTTGTATATTACATCTACACCATTTCCATGGTATCCACTAGCCAGTAATGATGGAAGGAAACTGTAGTTCACCCAGCGCAAACTGCCCAAACGCAATACTGCCCAAAAGGAAACGGTAACCCTCATGACATTTCTTTGTTGAAGCTGTTGATATGCAAGATGTGCAAGTCCATGTACCTAGTAAATACTGAATCTGCTCTTGCCGTCTCTGGTCAGAAACTTTGGGTACGACCGAGAATACCCTCTCGATAGTTCTCTCTCTCCCTTTCTCTCCCTCTCTTTCACTCTCTCTCTCTATCTCTCTCCATGTTTCTGTTTTTTTTCTTTGTCTCTCTTTCCATTTCTCTCTCTTTCTCTCTGGTTGTCTCTCTCTCTCTCTCTCTCTCTCTCTCTCTCTCTCTCTCTCTCTCTCTCTCTCTCTCTCTCTCTCTCTCTCTCTCTCTCTCTCTGTCCTGTCTCTTATTCTGTCTCCGTCTATGCCTGTCTGTCAGTTTGTCTGTCAATATGTCTGTTCGTCTGTCTGTCTATCTTTGTCTGTGTTTGTATCTGTTTCTGTCTCTGTCTCTCTGTCTCTATCTCTCTCCCATTCTCTTTCTCTTTGCTCTCTCTCTCCCTCTCTCTCTCTTTCTCTGTCTGTCAACAGCAATTGAAATCTTGATGATGAAGTGTCGATTGCACTTCGTTTTCATTAATACGAACAACAGTTTGAAACCTTGAAACACGTGTCTGCAAAACACTTTTCGCAATAGTATTTTGGTACCTGTTGGAACGAACAACTGACACCCTATGGTCAATATTATAAGAATAATATTCCATAATTGTTTTTAAATTCTGTTTGAATTGAACCGTGCATATCTTGCTAATTAATATTGATTTTGTTCACTTGATATTTTGAATTAAGTGTCCCACGTTCATAAGTACTGTGGTTGTTGTTCAGCGTTTTGTTACGTCATAAGGTGGGACTCCAAATTACTGCATGCAACATAATCAATGATGTATTTCTTTAAATTTTCTTTGGGATATTTATAAGGATTGTCTTGTAAAACAGTACAGATAACGTACTAACCTCAAGGAAAATGTATTGTATTAATCAAGTGTACTGTCCAAGTAATAAAAGACAAGGAATAATAGTTTTTGAAATTATAAAAATTGAAAGAAAAGTTTATTTGCAGATGACATCAATAATTTTGTTCATTTTTGACTCCACTCTGGTGTATTATAAAGATAATTACTTTATATGTAGGTGCTTTTACGCATCGACACATTTTAGATAATTTAGTACAAGGACTGAGACTCTGTCTGTCAGGGTTTACTTGATCATAGAGGAATTGACATCACGGGAGACTGACCTGGTTACTCTACAAAAATTCTCTTCAAACGCGAGTCAAACTCGAGTCTTCTATGTGCAAAGGCATGGGGACGAAACCGTTATTCCACAGTCGCCAGTATTATCGGGTATTGCAAGAACTTCGCAAAGTTCATTATTATGGGAAGCAAAACTGGGACGTCCGTCGGGAGACTCTTTAAAGCTGGTTTCAAAGGTTTGGCTGGGATACAATCATACAGCTGACTGACGGCTCTGTGGTCGAATATTTATGCATGTCATTCAGTCTGGAGTAAAGAACTCATCACACAGGCCTTCCCAGCCTCGACATCAATGTATCTAACATTATTTTGTCGATTAGTCATATCCTTTACCTTGTTCCCTGCACCATGTAATTTCTGCTATATAAAAATCCATTAAGACAAAAAAAGATTCTAGCGGCAACATGTAAGTAAAGTCTGTTCTACTGAAGGATCCACTTTAGCGTCTTTGAGACATGGGTCCGTTAGTTTTGATGTTGGAGTTTAAAATCAAGCCCACGTGTTAAATAAAACCTTGCCAATGGTTTATGAGTCAGAGTTGGTTTACCAGTGCTAGTTGTGTCAATATATATTGCATGCGATTTAAAAGGATCACACGGGAAGAAAGGGATGTCATGAATGGTGCAAATTGCCGACAGCACCGCTTGTTACGGGACGCTCTAGATGGCTGTGAGGCTGGTTGTACAAACACATCTTTCAATGGTACAATGAACATGAGTGCGGAGGGAGGGGGAGGGGGTGGCTGTAAAAGGAAGAAACGTTGAAAAGAGACGATGGATTAACAATAAAGGGAACGTTACGAGATAGACGCACTTCCAACCCCTACCCCCATATCACTTTCTGTGACTCTAACTACACCTTTATTTGTCTGTCAGTCAGTCTGTTTATGAGGCTGTTTGTCTGTGTGTGTGTCTGTCTGTCTGTCTGTCTGTCTGTCTGTCTGTTTGTCTCTGTCTCTGTCTTTGTCTATATTTCTCTCTCTCTCTCTCTCTCTCTCTCTCTCT
>NW_004797338.1:873542-881486 GCF_000002075.1 Aplysia californica | reverse complement strand
CCCCCCGGCCACCCCGCCCTCCATCCATTAAACCTATCTTCCCGCGGAAGTATTACCATAATTCTAGAAACATTGTGGAAGGTGAAAGAGACTTTATGTACAAAGGTGTAAGGGAAATTGCTGCGAAGAAGTTAAATGCACTAGTCAAGAGAGGCTGCTACGTCAATAAGCTTTCTTTATTGTGCCAGGCCGAGAGATCTCGCAGCAAAGTCGTTTAAAGCAAATAAAAGGAACAAGAACAAGAGCAAGGAAAACATTTTGTGCGTTCAAGATGTTGAGAATGAATGATTTCAAGTTTGTTTTTCGAACTTTGGTCCCACTTGGTTTACCGCAACAGGTGCTGGGGCTGCAGTTCTTATGAATGGCCGAGAACGTAAGGAGGTTGTACACACATGACGTCACGCCCTCGTTTACGCCATTGAGTGCTAGATTTATGTGCTACGACGTACGTTCACGCATTGACAGGCAGACTGTTTCCTGTGTTCTGTGTACACAGACAAGACCAAACCAACGTCTTTCTTGAACAAGATCTTGGCATTAAAAGAAAAGAGAAAATAAGAGGCATTTTATAACTTCAAAAGTGATGAAGGAAAAAGATAGCGACGCGTCACTGATGTATGATAAATTATGCATTTTTTCTAGACATCGTTTTATTTTTCCTTATATGTGTACCTTAAAGGTCAACGCCCGATTGAGTATTTTATTTTTAGAGTTCGTATGGCAAAGTTAGCGGATAGAAAATCCCTTATCTAGTGTATAATTGGCTTAGGCTGAACCATGGACAGTGTCCTCCGTACAACACGAACACGAGCATTTGGAATTCTTTATGTATACCTTTGAGGAACAAGACCCTTAAACACGTTTTCTGAAAATTGGAACTCCGTTTACACCACAGCAGGATAACTGATATTTTTGAAATAGCTGAAAAGCAAAACTTGTACAGGCAAGTCCACCAGTAGGCTGCCAGTAAAACTGGTTCTAGAAAGCGTAGACTTCTGCATCAAATTAATACTTCCATATCAAGTGTAATGTTAGTGTATAGTTATTAATACGAGAGTAATATGGTAACCTAATACTCAAAAGCATGCAATGTATTTCATGTTATTTTGTCTTTGCTTCTAGGAAAAGAATAGTTATCCTTGCTTTTGTCTACAATACCTCATTCAATTGTCGGAGAGTTGTACTCAGGAATTCTCAAGCAAGATGATACTGTACCATATAAAATGTAGCTTACTTCATAACGTTATTCTTCGAAATCTACAACACAAAATAGTGGTAGGTCAAGCCTTACAAAGATACAAGAAATATACCCTGACAGCTGTTGATATAACTCTACTTCGAAAGAATATGTAATCCTTGAGACTTATTCAGGGTACCAGTATAGCTCTTTTTGCCTCTTGCAGCTGACTGCTAAGTAATTACTTAAAACATAACAGCTTTCAGTAAACGGTCAGTTATAGACGTAATTTCATTGATTTTTGTTTCCATTCCATAGGCTAGTGTCTGTCTTTAAAAGTATTTCTACTAACTCTGTGCATATTAGAATATAAATGTCTTTTTTGGAGAAGAGTCCGTGGGCGAGTCAGAAAGGATCGTTGTCGTTTTAAAAAAAATATTGCGTTCATTTCAGTCCAAGCAGAAGTTCCGGGATGAACTCTGTTAGTTTTAAAAAAAATTCGTTTTCGTTCCCTCTTCCTGTTGGGCAGGGAAAGACTTCTGAGATTAAGTTACTATAAATAAAGAATTATTCTACATCCTTTTTCCTATTCTACTCCTGTAAACTGGCGACTCCGAACGATGCTATCTGTGACAGGAATAAAGCAAGACAATGTCGCGGGTTATATTTGGGACGTCATTGATGCTTAGATAATTTAGAGGCTTCGTGGTGAAATCAGGCGCTCGTCAGAATAATAACACCGAAAAAAACGGCGTATCCACTTCCCTTCCCCTCCCAGGTCAATTTGTATTAGTATCAAATGTTCTCTTTTTGGCTCAACACCATTCAGTTCCGTTTAGAAACACATTTCAGTGTGGATTTTACTGTAAAAGTTGGTCAAGAACACACCCCAAAAAATGTAAATTTACAGTTTCGAAGGACACTCAATGCTTGAAAGTCACCAAACTTTGGCGAAAAAAATGTTGGTAATTTTTACCTCTTACACCAAGCGAACCCCAACTCTTTCAATCGCACATATATCTCAACCTCTATTCAAGACAGATGGGTATTTTTTCATCAAAAGCGAGACAGATGAATATGCCTTCAGACGATACTAATAATAAAACTTCCAGTGCCCAAACATTGACAAGCGCCTGATTCCACAGCGTCATGACACAATTTTTTTTCCTTGCCACCGCGCCCACGCACTTGACCTCGTCAAGGGTTTTTCTGTATGTGCTTGACTGCGTATCTGTGCATCTCTAAGTGGTTTGTATTTGTGTACGCGCGCGTGTGTGTAGGTGTGTGTGTGTGTGTGTGTGTGTGTGTGTATGTGTGTGTGCGTGTGTGTGTGTATGTGTGTATGCAGGTGGACATGTTTTTCTGTGTGTACATGTATGTGTGGAAGAGGGTATAACGGGTATGAGGTGGATAAGTATGTTTTTTTCATAAGCCAATATATACTTACATAGTTTCCTTGACCGTTTGCTTTTTTATTTTGTGTGTGTGTTTGTACGTGTGTGTGTGTGTGTGTGTGTGTGTGTGTGTGTGTGTGTGTGTGTGTGTGTGTGTGTGTGTGTGTGTGTGTGCGTGTGTGTATGAGAGAGAGAGTATACCAGTCTGTATGTGCTTCTTCGATCACATATTATGTATGCTCCTGTAGCCGACTGTGCTTTCGAATAATGTTATCGAACTTCTACGTGTGTGGGAGTTCTTTTTAAAGGATAGGAACGACACAAACTGTTTAATTAACCCAATCCGTACGTCGTGTTTTACTATCGTATTCATACGACGTGCGACGTGGGGAACTCTGTGTAAAATTTTCTCGTTAATCCAATCCTTACGCTTTGCATAGCAGTCTGTCAAAATGATTTTTTGAGAAATACTGAAAGTTTCAAAGAGATCTTCGTACTTAAAGTACATTTATTCTAAAATGTGAAGAATACATCCCCGGGGTACAAAATAACTCAGGGCGTACGGGTAGGGTTAAGCAGGAAGGTAAGTAGTAAATGTGATAACTGATGGAAGAAAACATTTATGCTAATAGAACTATAATTAAAAAGCATAGTATTAACAACAGACTTATAATGGAGTAGTTGTCAATTCGTGAGGTAATCTTTCTCTCTCTCTCTCTCTCTCTCTCTCTCTCTCTCTCTCTCTCTCTCTCTCTCTCTCTCTCTCTCTCTCTCTCTCTCTCCCTCTCCCTTTCTCTCTCCCCCCCCTCTCTCTCTCTCTCTCTCTCCCCTCTTCTACCCATGATCTCTGAATCTTTCTGACTGCATTATCTTTGTCCTTTATCCGAGCGCTTTTATATATATATATATATATATATATATATATATATATATATATATATATATATATATATATATATATATATATCTTGCGGTTTGAAGAGGAGATTTTAATGAAGATTGTACACCCGAATTATCAAAATATATCAACAATTAAGTATTTTCAGAAATGCAGCTCATTTTAATGGTATGGCGAAGCTATGTTGTTTACACTGACCGACAGTCAATGAGTTGGTCGTTCGTTGTCTGGACTCTCAGTTTCTCCTGCAGGGACTTTGAGATAGGACTATTTCATTTAGCAACTCTGATAGTATTTATACAAGAATAGGGTCACCATACTTCAGCCTGAGAGCTAGATCCAGCTGGGAGGTCAATTCGTCTGACCCGCTGTCATGCCACTTAGCGGGAAATAAAACTTGAAAGATGTGTTTGTAGCATGGTCGGGACTTTGTCACCAACAGTCAGTGGTGTGGCTCTCCAAGCGCAAATGGCGCCTTGGCGCCACCCTTTGAAATGGAGAAGGGATTTTCAAAAAAGGGAATACGATTTTCCAAAACTTAACAAAATATCCCAATATTTTTTTTCAAACAAATCTCTTATTCAGTGTTCATCCTTAAGTACGCCAGTCATTAGTTAAGGTGTCTATGATTAGGCTAGTGGGAGGAGGGCGGGCAAGCCTCCCGTGGCCGGTCGCAAGGGTCTCCTCGCGTCTTTCGTTCCCTACGTCTAACGTCACCGAGGGCGCCGAGCGGCGCTACTTGAACCAGTGTCTCTGCCTGAACCCATCTGGGTGTTCATTGTTTAGGTGTGAAGTTTGGTCAAAATAATTCAAAATGGTCTATTAACTATTTGTTTCAATCAGTTGAAAACTGGGTTTACTTTCCAAGAATAGCAAAAGAAGTTTGACGGAAGACACAAGAGATATCACCAAGAACATAGCTCAGCCAAAAATGCTACAGCAGGTACTCCCATCACACTAAGAGATTGTACTATTGGGCCAAAGGGCCAAGATGGATTTGGCGCCTGTATGGTAGGGAGGGGGTGGAGTGGTGAAGCCTGGACATGGTATCGTTGCGAACTGTCTAAAAATAGGTTTTATTGTCTGCTTTCTAGAAACCAGAACTGCAAGTGAATCAGGGAATGGGGTCATTTTGTCAAGACGCCCCGGGGGTAATAGTGCATGCGTGCTCTTGACTGTGAATGTGTGCTTTTCTGTTGATCTGTGGGAAGTTATTGTTTTATGTGTGATTATGATGTGATGTGATTGTGCGCATCTTAAGCGTCGAACTTGGTTCTTTATCATCAGATCTCTCTTTAAAAGATTGTACCGGCACTCATCTACTCCTCTCGTATAGAAGTAGGTGCCAACAGTATTAATTATTCAGGTCTTTGACAACTATAGCCCAAATTAAACTTGAGTTGATATATTTCATAAGCTCTGGCTAATGTTAACCATTTTGTGACTTATACTATGATGACTTCCCTTCGTCATTTTATTTTTCTTATACGGCGAAGGAGGCCAGCTGCTGCTTTGACTTACGGCGTTCGCCATGCTTTGCGAAGCACGAAGACCACGATGAAGAACGCCGTTCATCGTATTATGCATTCAGAGTACTGATTCTGTTAGATGTATTTCATAAAATTATTTGCACATTTGCATTCCAGAATATTTTTTCCTGATGTAGAAATCTTTTCCTTTTAGATGTAGTTCGTAGTTTTTAAAAATTGGATATAATTATAGGCAACTAAATGCTAAATCTTGCGCCAGTCTTTGTCCCTGGGGACCCAAAACTGCACAGTGAAGCACGAACTGACGCGGTGTCACTTATGGGTTAATGTGCAGTTTAAAAAAATGAAATCCAGATATTATCTGCTTATTAGGTGCGGAATAAATCGTCGGCGGAGGAGGTCAGGGGTGAGGTAGTAGATTGATTAATGGCTGTGGGGCTTATTAGAACATGACCTTCTAGAAAAATTGATATGATAATATTATGTTTGCTTTTTTAATTTTTGGTGTTTACATGTCCATGTATTTCGAAATGTGAATAGGCTCTGCAGATAAATCACCAGGCTGATTGTCTTTATTTTTGTAGGTATTTAGTTCTGTTGTATCGTGTTGAATCGTTATTCAACTCGCGCTCAGCATTCTCTCAGTAATCTGGAACACTTTGAAAAAAATGTTGTAACCCCTTTATTAGAACTTTGCCCTTCCGTTGGGTAGATCAAGTTCGTGTCTCATTGCGTCATATCTGCACGTCGGATGAGGCTGACAATAGGGTTAGTAGAAATGACGTAAGAAGATAAGTTATCATTTTAGGAAGTGACTAAGTGGGCTTAGCGTGAGTGACTAACAGAGAGGCAGCTTGAGAGGAAGGGGAGGTAGCCCCGTGATACTTACTCAAGTGCATTCAAAATGTGACCAAAGATCAAAGTAGGCGTCTTTGTTTTGGGTTTTTTTTTTGGGTGGGCTTTTGTTGTTGTTTGTCTAATCTTCAGAGAGCTACTGGAGACAAATGAATGAAGTGTTAGATTTTGAACACTTTGTTCCAAATTGTTTAACTGTTTGACATTGTGCACGAGCACTCTTTCATGTGAAATATGTGCAGCATTGACCTTGTCTATAAAGGCTAACCCATAGAATGTATCAACATAAAAGCACAGAGATACACGGGTAAAAGTATATTTACGCCCACTTATCCCTACCTCTTCCCCCACTTTCATTTTGAAACTATTGACCTAGTTTGCAGTAATACTTTACTTTTATGGATGCACGAATGCACCTATGTGTCGGGAATCAAACCTGAGGACCATGCGTGCAAGCCATTTAACCTAAACGCAGACACCCGTTATCCACATCCCAGAAAGTAATATTCTTTTTAAAAAAGCAACAACTGACTTTGCAGTTTGCTATTTTAAAAGTTAAAAAGAAAAACCAAATCTGAAAAAGAAGTGGCAGGCGTTTAGAACTTATTTAAAATGAATGTTGTGCTCGGATATGTGCTTTAACTCAATGTTCAAGCTGTATACAGGGCACACTTCTGGGTCATCTATTAGAACGTTCTAGACGAATTTTTCTGAAGTGTGACTTGGCATTCACATGGCATTTTTTGTAATCGTACCACCATGGGATTCAGGATGTTATTGTCCTTAATGACCTCCTGGTACAAACGGAAATCCTCCACGAGATAGCCTCGTTGTTTCACCCGAGTGATCAGCTTTGTAAAATTATTTTTATAGTTCTTGTTACCCAAGGGCACATTACTGTGTCTGCTATGCGTTCTTGGCGATGTGCAAACATCCGTTACAGAAACACGGATGCCTAATAAAACAAACTAAATAAAGATGTTGAGAAAGGTAGATAACAAAGCGCTGCTTGGAACAGACCTGAATAAACACCCAACAGAGTTGAATGGTTAGAACCATATAATGGTATGTCTTCTCATACGCGGGGTCACCTGACGATTAACTACTTCCATATTTTTTGCTATATTTCTTAATAACAACACTTCTGTTCAGAGGGAAAATACATAGGTTATTTGGAGAATGCTAAACAGACACTATTGTCGTGTTAAAAATTAGGTATAGTTGTGAATAAAGGCACACCATGATATTTTATCATGCTTTGCAACAATTTTAATAATTCGTTTTTGAAAAAGTTTTGCAGGTTTGTTATGCGTTTCTCAGTGGTCAAGGACGATGAGATTACGCGCAATTGCAAATTTTAAGCCGCTGTCGAATGGCATATCACGGGAAATGTAAAGCACTACTATGAAATTGGGTCCCAGTGGCATATTTGACAAAAATATCTTCTGCATTACCTGTAGGCTACCACTCTCTCTTTGACGTCTTAGTTGAGATGCTAGTTTGAGGCCAGCTAAGCAGACGTGTCATGTGGTTGTAGTGCAAAGCGAATCAGTAGAGCCCTGGATAAAGGGCTACCACCTTATGAGGACTGTAAATGTCTTTTCTCTGAGGGCGCAACCCAATTCATCAGACGCAAAAGACGATAAAAGTGTCCGGAGTATTTCTGACGACACCAAAGTACTTTACCTTCAGTCCTGAGAAGTTGCAGTTCACAGATACACGACATGCAAGAACGAATCACGAATTCTGTGTAAATACCCTACACACATCATGTATGGAGATCCAATTTAAGGCCGCATAAATGTCGTTGTTTCTAATGTAAAGAACATGTGACAGAATTGAGGAAGTAAACTGAAAGTGAAATAAGTCTAGAAAATAAAAAAGAATGGAAGAGAGAAACAATGCAAAAAAAAAACAACTTACGTGATTTTAAAGTTTTTTTCTGAATCTAAATGCACCATTTGTCAGAGCTATTCGGCTCTAAACATAACTTGGGGGTTTGAAATAAATCAAATTAAACAAAAGCAAGAACATCAAACCCAAACAAACAAACAAACAAAACAAATGTCTATCCCCCTCCCCTTTCTTTTTCTCTTTCACTCTCTCTCCCTCTTTTATTCCTTCTTCCCC
>NW_004797338.1:868738-872494 GCF_000002075.1 Aplysia californica | reverse complement strand
TCTCTCCTCTCTCTCTCTCTCTCTCTCTCTCTCTCTCTCTCTCTCCTCTCTCTATTCCTCTCTCTCCCCCTTGCAATAGGCTACTGTACTACAAAGGAACGGCGACACTATTTTGCTCTCACAGAACAGCAATAATGTCATGACAATGACAGACAAAGTTATCACCAAATAAAAATAATGTAGATACAACGATCTTGAAATAAGGAAAGAGCATGTTCTAGGTGAGACCTTTTACACTCTGTCGCATCTATTTCAATCAGATCGGCATGGGCACAAAAGGCTGTTTTAAAATCCAATAGCTAAGAACTAATTTAACTAACAAAAAAGTGACGAGCAACTGCATTCGTCAAAATAATGGTATTTCTGTTATGGAAAGAATGCCATGAGCTGGATAATCGAGATTTCACATCCCAAAAACATTTCTACGCGTAGCCGTAACTGTCTAGTCAAGTTATGGTATTTGGGAACACAGCAGGTTTTTTCCATTCTTTATGCAAACATTCCTTTTAGAGGTCAACTGCATTCTTTGTGGGAACGTCAAGGTTGCATCAATGTTTGTATCAAGGAGCGGTGGAATCAGGCGCTTCTCAGTTTTTGGGCATGTGGAGTTATAGGTATCATCTTAAAGTTTGTTCATTTGTCCTTCTTACTATGAAACATTTCTTGAAAAAAAGTCGAAATATCTGCAATTGGAAGAGTTGGGTTTCGCCTTGTTTCTTAGGGAAAAATAGCGAGAAAATTGCCGCTTGGGTTTGGTGACTTCCATAGCTTGGTGATCACTGGAAACTGAAAATTTACCTTTTTAGTGCCTTTCATCAACGCCTTTCAGTAAAGGGTACACATAGATGTGTTTTAAAGTAGACATAAAAGGTGTTGAGCCAAAAAAGTCGATAAAAATTGCCAAATTGTTGGGAAAAAGCCCGTTTCTTCAATTTCATTATTTTGACGAGCACTTGATTTCACCACGATGCCTCACATTTGTTTTACTCTTGCGAGTTGGACATTGACCTGACCGGCAAGGCACGCCTCCGTTATCAGGTTAACTGACAATTAGCACCACTGTGAAGCAGTCACGATGTCCGGACTGATTTCATCATCGCAATGCGGACGTGTTGTAGGTCATTTAAGGTAATAAAAATTACAATACTGTCCACGTCCTTGGGAAATGGCTGTACGTCATAATTAGACCGCCAAGATTCCTGTTACATAATCTGTATAATAATTACTGAGCAGTGGGCTTGAGGACGGTCGTGACGTTTACATGCTGATAATAATGTTTACGACGTAAGGAACTACTTTGGCCCGGGAGTGTAACAGACTGGAGCATGTCAGCGAATCGTGCAGGTGCAATAAGGTAACATTGAGATAATTTTGGATGTCGAAATCGTCCATGACGGCCACCCACTGTCGAGGAGAAAAGTGAATGTCATAGATAGGTAGTCTTTACAGTATTGTAAAAGAAACTCTCGACGGCAGGTGGGAAGTTGTCGTTTGTCTAAGTGGCTGTCTTGGACAGATGGCCGTACAGTAGGTTCGATCGTACTTTCTTTGTTGCTTTTTACATTTCCCATT
Source organism: Aplysia californica (assembly GCF_000002075.1). Classification (NCBI taxonomy): domain Eukaryota; kingdom Metazoa; phylum Mollusca; class Gastropoda; order Aplysiida; family Aplysiidae; genus Aplysia; species Aplysia californica. The sequence goes on along the minus strand of NW_004797338.1, from coordinate 870,922 downwards.
TTCTAAGCTTCGACTTATTCTTGTCCTGACGAGTGTAATGCTGTGACAGGGAGTTTACTTTTCTAAAAGCAAAACTTTAGTTTAAGGAATATCATTCCTGGAGACCTTTTATGTCAAAATCCTTGACTTGTGAAATGACTTGAACTTTTTTCGAAAGACTCAGCGGTCTCACAGAGAAGTACATTTCAGAGGAAAAAAGTTAGAGATAAAAAAGAGTATACGAGAGAGAGGGGGGTGTTCGAGAGAGAGAGAGAGAGAGAGAGAGAGAGAGAGAGAGAGAGAGAGAGAGAGAGAGAGAGAGAGAGAGAGAGAGAGAGGAGAGCAGACAGACAGACAAGAGAGAGAGAGAGAGAGAGAGAGAGAGAGAGAGAGAGGAGAGCAGACAGACAGACAAGACAGACATAGAAAGAAAGAAAGAGAGAGATGGAGGGATAGAGGTGCTGACGGGGTTGGGAGAGGTTGGTAGGTCACTAACTCACTAAGGGTTGGGGGGGGGTTGAGAGATGAGAGAGAGAGAGAGAGAGAGAGAGAGAGAGAGAGAGAGAGAGAGAGAGAGAGAGAGAGAGATAAGGGGGTTAGAAAAATAGATAAATATATAGGTAGTTAGATGGATGGATGGATGGATGGATAGAAAGATAGATAGATAGATAGATAGATAGATAGATAGATATATAGATTGATAGATAGATAGATAGATAGATAGATAGATAGATAGATGGATAGACAGATAGATAGATAGATAGATAGATAGATAGAGAGAGAGAGAGATAAGGCTTGTGACCAGGAAGCAACTAGAAAAAGAGTTCTGTGGTGGTATTTTTTATACAAAAAGTAATGAAAATTGCCATCTAACAGCTAAAATAATGACTTCAGTCTTGAAAGTATTACACATTATTAACCTCTAATATGTCTGCTTTCGAAACAACCATAGGCGTTTCATGTGATGTCACTCTTGATTATTTTATGACTCCATAAACTTAGGATGGTTTGCACTTAGGTGAGGAAACAAGACAAGGTTTACATAAGAAAACACCGGTTTTATATTTTTGTGCGCTTTAAGCTTGATGAATCGCAAAAACTAATTCAAGAAAATGTGCAGTGTTTGCGGAGATTATTATGCTAGATCTAGTTCACATATCACAGTTTATTGTTGAGTTAGAGAATTTAGTAGATGATAAAGGAGACAGGTCTATTTTGTTTTTGCTTGTAATATTTCAAAGAAGAAAATGAATTATTACTGTCTTTTTAAATCACAGTGTTCTTTTCGTGGTCGTTATCACTCTGCATGATTGATATTATTATGTCTACTTCTTGCTATATGAAGAAAGTACTGCCAAAGTTTAAAAAATAGTGTTGATGAGCCGAGACCAAAGATCGGATTCTCTTGAACAATTATGCCCCTCAGCGACTGAGGTGTTTGAAATCCTGCACACAAATTTGGAACACTATTTCAAGTGAATGTAAACATTTGAGGTGCATAGCATTTTACACGTTTTTGAGCTACTTCACAAATTCCATGACTATTTCATCCACCCTTGTAACAGCAGGTAGGTCTGTATTACTATTTTGTAGAGAGCTGGGCCAAAAATCTAGGTATCCATTTGTGTAGCTGCATTGGAGAAGTACATAGATGTAATCGTGGACCAGTGACTTTTTGCTGAATTTGAACCTAATGCAAATTACAATTTTCTGCCGCTAACTGACTGGGTATTTCTGTAAATCAGACGTAAAAAGCAAATATAAAAACTATATATATATATTATATATATTATATATATGTATAAAATATAATATATAATTATTCGTATATATGTCACGACGCGGTGGAACCAGGCTCTCCTCAATTTTAGGGCTTATTTTTTATGGAGCTATTGGTATCATCTTGAAGCTCGTCCATTTGCTTTGCATTTGATGAAAACAATATCTATTTTTATCTTGGATACAAGTCGTGATATTGGTGATTGGAGGAGGTATGGTGCCTGGTTTCAGAGGTACAATTAGCTAGAAAATAGCAGCCAAAGATGAATTATTTCCTAAGCTTGAGAGCCCAAGGAAACTGAAAACTTACATATGTCTTAAATCAACGTTTTTCAGCACAATCCACACAGAAATGTGTTCTTTTAAGGGCTTAAAAGGTGTTGAGTCCAAAAAAAATTATATATAAATTCCCAAACCAGCGGAACC
>NW_004797338.1:866157-867959 GCF_000002075.1 Aplysia californica | reverse complement strand
AGCAATTATTGAGTTCTTGCGTGCTATTAGCATCGCTGTGTGTGTGTGTGTGTGTGTGTGTGTGTGTGCGAGAGAAAGAGAGAGAGAGAGGGAGAGAGAGAGAGAGAGAGAGAGAGAGTAAAAAAGAAAGAAAGGAACTCTCATGGGGTAAGGCCTGGGGTGAAGTGACCAAGAAGACGTGTCGGGAAAGCGAAATATGAAATGAATATTTCTTAATAAAACACATAAAGCACAATCATGCAAGTCATCGAGACCCAGTGCAATAGAAAACACCCCTCCACCCCCATCCCCTAACCTTCCCGTTTTTCATTTTTATGCCTTGTCTTATTATTTGCCTTTAGCTTCTGAGAGAATTATTCAGCTTCATGCAATCTTATTTTGTTTTGTATAACGCTATTTTGTCGTTGTTTTCGTGGCTCCTCTGCGTGCAGTGTGCAGTTGCTCAGTTACGTTCATTTTATGTAATCTCATCTCAGGCGTACGAGTGTGAAGGCCTAGATCTACTACTTTGAAGGTTTTGTGATAGAAGAGTATTTTTTTCCTGCCGTTCACCCCTATACGATTTTCTGCGTTATACGGTTGTGTTTTGATCGGACACGATAGAATACAAAATTGCCTTTTTTTTCTTATAAAATCATTTTCTGCTGGAAGCCTTCCAAGTAGGACCGACCGGGTTGGGGTGGGGATGGGGGCATGGGGCGAGCGAGCGGTGTTAAGGCGATGGAAGTCATTACTTATAGCGCCGAGCTAATTTACGATTTGTTTGGGGCAACGGGAAATGGCAATCAGGCAAACGGGGCCGACATTGCTGCCTCGTAGAATCGCCGGCTGGCCATTCGTTCATCCCTGCCGCTACATAGTTATCTCTGCATATTAAGTCTCGTTGTCAGTTTTGTGACATACTGTCAGCTGTCTTGATTGTTTTTGTGTGTATGTCTGGCTTTTACTCCCTGTCTGTTTGTCCATACTTCTGTCTATCTGTTTGCTACTGTTCTCCCGCCGAATCAAATGCTGACAGTCGCTATAGTTTGTTTTTTTTATTCGTTACCGTCTTTAGTTAGTTTCATTCGTAAAGGTTTGTAATTTTATTCCTTGGGCATTGTCCTCTAATGTTTAACGTTGGATCTTGAAAAAAGAAAAAGAACAACATAACAAATAACAATAAAACAAACAAACAAACAAAAAGTATTTGCAACGCATTGCCCGTTTTTATGCTGTCGACACGGAAGGTAGTTCTGTTAAACTGCCTTATACCTTATCCCATTTATTTTGGCAACAGTAAACAGAACAACTTACGGTTTCATCAACAATTATTGCCCGTCCATTTTTTTGTTTTGTTTTAGTTTAGTTTAGTTTTAGTAGAGGTTTTAACGCGTTCACAACTGCATAAGGTCACCTGAGCGCCAAGGGGTGGATGTCAACAGAAAAGTCCTTACACTTTTGTTTATTTGTTTGTTTTTATCGTTTGTTGGGGCACCCCAGGCTTAGAGAGAAGGGTACAATGTCTTAGAAGAAAACCGACATATTTAAGAGAAATTTTCCCCACTCGGAACTCCTGTATTGTTCTTGCGATGAAGAAGTTCATTACAGCAAGACATCAAACACTGTCTGTCTGTCTGTCTGTTTGTCTGTCTGTCTGTCTGTCTGTCTGTCTGTCTGTCTGTCTGCCTGTCTGTCTGTCTGTCTGTCTGTTTGTCAGTCTGTCTGTCTGTCTGTCTGTCTGCCTGTCTGACTGCCTGTCTGTCTGTCTGTCTGTCTGTTTGTCAGTCTGTCTGTCTGTCTGTCTGCCTGTCTGTCTGTCT
>NW_004797338.1:864547-865665 GCF_000002075.1 Aplysia californica | reverse complement strand
GAGGAGGAGGAGGAGGAGGAGGAGGAGGAGGAGAGGACAATAGAAATGTGTAACGAAAATACTGCTGTGTGATGTACTTGCAACTTGGAGATTAAAAGAGAAAAGAAGGATTCCTTAAGAAAGTCAAGTGCCGCGCCTTTCACAATCCACTGTTTTCTCTAATAAAGACCCATTATCCGACTTTATAACACAAACAGGCCGCGATATAATGAAAAATAACCTACGGGAGTACTTGATATTGTATTGTAATATGGAATTTTGTCTTTGAGAAGTTTGGACGGAAGGGGTGACAAAAGGATAGTGGGAAGTTGTCTGCAACGGTCACAAGCTATTCACTACAGAAACACGTTTTTTTTTAGAATAACTGGCCATGGGTTTTATTATTGGCTGTTTTCCACTTCTGATCTACCTGAACTAGAAACCCGAATTGTTATACATAAACTGCGCTGGATCATCCTTCTACAAACACCTGGAAAAAAAGAATCAATATGTTATATGTGGGTAGATGAGGATGGGGTTCGGAGAAGAGAAATGGCGGATGATGCTTACTGTTGTTCCTACGCTCGGACACCCTTTTTATCTCGGATTACTGAAGAGTAGATTTGTGCTGAAGATTCCGAGATTATGTAGCACAGTAAGGAAGTGCTCACAATCAAAGAAGACGAATGCACGGAGAGAAAATATAATAATAATGATCTGTATTTTTTAAATATATGAATAGATTCCAAACAACAACTCTGATTAATGTTAAAATCTTGCTGTTCGCTTATCTCATGGAAGCTTTTTTGTTGAATATCTATAAAGACTTCCTGCAATAAATGAAGAGAATAGAACCGTTTTTGCTAATGCACATTTTCCCTTAGCGCGCACATGGTACAGGTTCTCCTAAATCATTTATTTTAGGTTTGAACGACAATATCTGAGACTGTTCACTTTCATTTGTAACTACCAATGCTAATAGGTTGTAAATACTGAAATATAGCAAGAAAACGTCTATGATAGTTTGGGAATGAAAAAAGAAATGGGGGACAGGGTGTATGGTAGGGTTGGGTGGCTAAAAACCCCGAACGGTCTAAGTACCATCATACAAACGTGATCTTTGCTATAACTGGATTTGG
>NW_004797338.1:859963-862468 GCF_000002075.1 Aplysia californica | reverse complement strand
GGGGGGGGTGCTTGAGGGAGGGTTAGAAGGTCAAGGTTTTGGTACTCGTATATACCAGATGTGTGAGTTTATTTTGCTTTATATTTCCTAGGCAAATCATAACTGTTTTGTTTTAGGTTTTTAATTTTTCGTCATGGGCATGGCAAACCCTTTTAATTCTGTCTCAACGGAAAATACATTTTAACTCTTTGACGACTCTTTAAGACACGCTGTTTGGGAGCTCCGAAAGAATAAAGCACAGCTTCGTTTCACAAACAAATGTTTAATTTTTTTTTCTTTATCTGAATTTCAAAAAGGCAGGCAGAAATATGCACACTCCGATAAAATGATGAAACTCGTGTTTCTGATTTGTGTAACTAGACAGTTCGACATGTTCCGCCACACTGCTGTTCGGAAATACGTGTCTCTTGCGTCATTGAAGATTTAAAAACCTTCATTGATTGCACACTTACAGAACGGTAGTAAGACTAGACCTGGTACAAAGAGCACTTCTCTTGAACAAGGATCCCTAATAACCGCGGTCTGAAAGCATGACTGCATCTGGAAGAGAACAAAAGATTGTCCGAGCATGAAAAAAGTAGAATGGACGAAGAACGACGAACGGCACGGGGTAAACCAGCACTCTGGATTGGATGACCTCTTCGGACGTACACGTTTGAGTTTCAACCAACACCGTTGTTGATACCTGTTCGAGTTTCTAAGACGAAGGTCCCTTTTCTTGTGCTCACAGTACATTTTCATGTCGTGACGGGTTCTTACTGCACAGAGACATGGAGGATCTTCGTACAAGGTCGCGAATATTTTTGAAAACTGTGCAGACGGTACGTAATTGCCTCGTTTTCCCCTAGCTGATGGCGGGAAGTCCGCAGGAAGATAAATGCACCCGACCCTGTTGGGTATAATATGTACTCAGCCCGGCCTTGTTGCTAACGACCTGGCTGGCGCGTGGCCCGTAGTTCCTCTCAGGAGTTAATAAGCGACATGCACGCAGATTCAACAAGTCGGTTCTGTATGATCGAATCGATGAGAAAAAAAAGAAGAGAAAAATCGATGTGATCGGTGTACATTTATCAATTAGAAGTCAGGCTGACAAATTATTTTTAAAATGTTTTTAAAATTATTATTTATTTATTTAATATTTTTTGATTAATCAATATTTTTAATGTAATTATGTCTGGGCAAATGATCTACCAAAGTTATGAACAAACCCGTTTCTCAAAACGAGAGCCATGTAAATGCTACTTATGTTCGTTTTGTTTTTTGCTGCTGCTTCTGTTGTGTTGTTGTTGTTGTTGTTGTTGTTGTTGTTGTTTTTTTTTTTGTTGTTGTTGTTGTTGTTTTCCTTCTTCTTCTTCTTCTTCTTCTTCTTCTTTTTCTTCTTTTTCTTCTTCTTCTTCTTCTTCTTCTTCTTCTTCTTCTTCTTCTTCTTCTTCTTTCTTTCTTTCTTTTTACCATTTGTCAAGTGTATTGTTGTCAATCAGATCCAATTGACCTGTCCTTAAATTTACTGTTTAAAATATTTATTCTATTGAGAGATGTTTATCGCGGAATAAGACTTGCCTTTGAACCCTTACAAAAACCTAGTTTTTTCCCCAAATAATTCTTTTAGGGAGAGGTGTAATGCATTACGTTGTGCCACACAACGCCCTCATACAGAGTTTTATTTTACATACAACAAAGACAGTACCACCCTTCATGTGCAGCCAACCTTCACCCTACGTGATAGGATTTTATGATCAGCTAGGATAATGCACTAAAGTCGAAGGGAATATTATGACATCTGAAGAAGGAAACAAAATGTCTTAGCTTGAAACATAAAAAAACAAAGTCGCCAGCCAAGCTCTGTTGGGGCTGAATGGGATACATTCTAATAAAACGAAAATGGAGATACAGGTACTCGATTACCTCCTCTGAACCCTCGTCTTGTGCGTGCAATGCTTGGAGCTCAACCATTAAACCACGAATTACAATACAATTGACGAAAAACGAGAAAAACTTTACGAAAAGCTGTTGGTATAAGACAAACGGGTAAACGTTGTGTAATAGTTCACGAGTACCTGAGAGATTTCCTCTTGCTACTCCCCGACTGTCTAGATCTTGTAATTTCCGGCAACTAGGCGGGTGATTGGAGGGCGCCACTGGTAGGTCCCATTTTTTTTACTTTCACTCTGTTGTTTCTGTATGTTTGTCTTACTTCTTCTCAGCACTAAAGGACCATTAGTGTGTTTATGTGCTTCTCTGTGCTCGAACTCGTAAACTCGAACCGGCAACTAGTTAGTAGGAAAGAATCAAGCGTTGAACCATGCTACGTTGTCCGAGAAACGAACACTAATGAGTCACAGATGGAACATTTTGACTCTCGAGTACGCACAATGCCAACATGTCTGCCTGTGTCTTCTTTTTTCTTTACTCAGATACACTACGGCGAGCGCGTGTGCTTGCATTCATGGACATCAATTGAGAGCACATTGTTTGTTTCTGCTGTTGTTTTGGCAATGCTTGTCG
>NW_004797338.1:844963-857463 GCF_000002075.1 Aplysia californica | reverse complement strand
TTCCGCTTACTCGAGTCATTACGTTGCCGTCTACACCCACATTCAGAAGCAGCACGGAGGTGCATTATTTTAACTCATAATTTTTAGAGAGGCTGTAATGATAGAAAACTGCTGGTCATTTTGATTTTAAATAAGTCAAAGACTAACCGCCCCTCCCATTTTCGATCATTTTCCTCCACTGTCAAGGGCGAGTACTTTATCTGGTCTCCACCCGGAAGTAACGACGATTTGGCCCCGGCTGGTATCAGATCTACAGGCCAAGGACCACGTTCCCTGACCCAACATCTCATGGCCCAGATTCCGCGAGGAATCGAATTGGTGTCAGGGATGAAGCCATATATATATTCGGAAGGGATGAAGAGATAGATGTGTCGGGTTCAGAACTTGTTTGTGGTTTTAAACCAAAAAGTTGGGATGAGGGGCTGGAGTGGAAAAGTGTGGGGGGGGGGGGGGATCCAGTGGGGGTCTGAGAGTGGGATCGTTAGGGATGCCACGTATCTGTGAAAGAGGGTAGGTTTGAATGGTAGATGATATATAGATAAATGGATTAAAAGATAGATAGATAGATAGATAGATAGATAGATAGATAGATAGATAGATAGATAGATAGATAGATAGATAGATAGATAGATAGATAGATAGATAGATAGATAGATAGATAGATAGATAACCTGCTGCTATGTGATTGGGGTACGTCTGTCCATTCTGTTTACGGGTGTCCGTGTGTGTTTGCTTCAAATCATGAGTGAGTGGGGTGGGGTGGGGGGGGGGGTCGAAGCAGAGACACATAGACGTATAAATGGATTTAGTAAGGAACATTAAGATAGATGATCTAACAGCAGATAGAAGTACAAATGCTCGGAGAGGCAAGAAGTCAAAACAGATTGTAAGAAAGTATTGTTTTGCATTACAACAATTTCCAATGAAGTGTCTCCAGTCCTTTATCTTGGCTATTGAAGTTTTACAAACCTTTTGAATACCGTGTGTTTTACAGTACGGTCAGACATGGTACACACTAATTATTTATTTAAGTAAGCTTCGGAAAAAGCTACAAAGCTATGCAATGAAAACATGTAAGCTCATAATTGTAGTAATCAAACACAATTCCCCCCAAAGCTGCTGACAGCCTAGCTTTGAGTTATTTTCTGTGCAGGCTTTAGATTATGACACAAATTTTCTTTTTTGCTTTGTTTTTTTTTTTACCTCCAAATTTTTTTTTCAGTCAGATGTATGGGCTGTTCTTGCGAAACTATTTATTGACGTTTCAAGATAATCAAAAACATTCCAACTTTCGAGGTACCAAAATTCTTTTATTTCCTTTTGACATAATCATTTTTTAATAAAACAATTTGTTGTCAGTAACCTTTGAAAGTAAAAAGCCATGAACTCTCTGCACAAGTCATATAAACAACATGGTACATAAATAAACCCGCAGACTTAACAGTAAGAAGTAAGAGCTGATGATACACGATGGACGTTCTGGGACGTCAAATGGATGACGTACAAAACAGCGTTGGGTGTTTGCCTGTCATCTGTTATCGTGAGACTACAATGATATTTTGGCAAGAACGCGTTGTTTGCCCCACGCAGTTGCTGAGTCAAGAAAAGCCGGACGCATGTCTAGTTCAGAGAGGCGTTAGTTGGGAGGAAAATCCCACTATCTGTCATCAAAACTTCATCAGCAAAGCCGCGCCGGACTCGGTGGAGTAGAGCGTGACCTTTTGAACCGTACTACAGAAGAAGTAGGTGTTGAAATGCGCTCATGGAGTTAGTTGCACAGCTATGCTAGCTACTTGTCAGTGTCTCCTCCCCCCTCCCCCTTTCTGGTTCCTTTAGAAAGAATTTGAGAACACTCTTGTAGAAGGTTTTACACACCGGGTTCTGCGGTTTAGCTGTTAGACTCTCTGCTATCGCGCGTTGGAGACCCGAGCTAGATTCCCAGGTGGGGATAATATTTATCGAGTTTCTCAGCCTTTCGACTGGAATGTTGTATCCCTCTCAGCCCAGGTTGACTCAGATAGGCACGGTCGAAGCATGCCGCCTAAATTATCTAAATATGTGTCGAGAGGAGCGTAAAAACACCTACTTCAAAATAAAAAAAACAAACTTTCGCCACTATACATTCTTCAAAACAGCATTCGCGTTGGGTAGTATCCATCACTCTTACCTCGAGATTTATGGTAGCAAATTTGGGCTCTATTGATTTTCTCTTATTAACATAACGAACTGCACTGTAGATGACTTTTAGGTTGCAGAAACCTGTTGATAAGAGCCAGTGCGGCTTCAGTCGCATAGACAAAAGTCCTCTCAATACGACAAGGCCATTGAAAGTTGGTGATTTGGTCATCCCATGAAAGAAAAAGAGATGCACAATTTGTGTGAAAATGTGAAATGATAGGTCTATTTAACGCCCTTATCAACATTATTAGGCTATTTATGAGGCAGGACCTCCAATTTAAACGTAAAGTTCCTTTTCCTAGGACATAGTGTCGTGTCAAACAGAGGCTCGAACCCCGAAACCGCAATCTCACGATTAATATTAGGCTACCGACACCACCAAAAAACTTGGGTTTGGGGGATGCTGAAGAGAACAAAAAAAGGGGGTTTTCTTCGGGGGGGGGGGGGGGGGGGGGGAGGAAACAGTCACTACCCTTCAGTACGCTTTCGTCAACCATTTTGAATAAATCAGCCGAACGAAGCAAAATAACGTTTATTGAAATCCTGCATTTCTGATTGCAGAAAGGAAAGCTCGAACCAGCTCAAAATGTGATTCTCAGCAAGACTCTCAGTAATATAATGATTTAACCAATGCTAGAATGTTGTTGGGTGTCCGTTTGCGTTTGCCTCAAATTAAGAGTGCATGAGTGCATGGTTGAAAGAAGAAGCCGGGGCGGGGGGTCGATGGTGGACACAAAATGTCGCTATAACGAGCAAGGATTTACTTCTTCAAATGAATATATATCTAAATACACATAGAAGTTTATTTTTGACGTTGATGTTAATTTGGTGCAAAGAAAGTTGACGTCTTTTTTGAGGGATGCAGAGGATTGATATAATAAAAAAGATAGAGAACGGCAAACCCTTCAAAATAGCCGCTTCTTTGTCAATTTCAGTACCACAGCGGGTGGGAAGGGGCGTTGTCAGTTTGTATAGGAAAGTATAAAAATTGTAACTATTTCAGGCGACACTGCAGAGGCGTTTCTAAGCCTGTGGTGTCATACATTACAATCAAGTTGAGAAGGGCGTATGTTTTAAATCTTTGAATATAACGATACGTTTAAGTAGCTTTAGTTATGCGGTACTGAGCTTTAAAACGCGATCTTAGCATTTTGGTGTTGTCGATACTTCTGTGCATTCATTTACTGTGACAGTCTGCACTCTACGGGGCTTATATTGTTCAATAATAGGGTTTAAAAGATTAAACACTCCATCTCCGTTTTAGAAATAAAGCATTAAAATCTGGGAATTTTTAAGCAGGGGTTATTATGTCATGCTGCACAGCCCGTCACGCCTGAAGTAGATCACTGACGTCATCAGAAGTGAAAGGGCTTTGAAGTCAGACAAGTGGATCGTGTGACTGAATAAAACAGAAGAAAAATCTCTCAAGCAAACCCTGCGGTACTCTAAAAAGCCACGAACAAACGTTCCTTAGAATAGATACCTCTACCATTTGGGTATGAAAAGCAAGGAATATATTTTGGGTGACCGGTATATATAAAAAAGAGGCAGACTGATAGGTGGACAGATTGAAATAGTATGTCCCCAACTTCTATGAATCATGCTCAGTAAGGGCACATTCTCAAAACGAAATTCCACGCATGATTCGTCAGTTCAGTGTATGGTGATGAGATTTTAACAGTGTAGAAAAATAAATAAATGAATAGATACATGTATGGTTGAATGGATGGACTAACGGATGGATAGATAGATAGATAGATAGATAAATAGATAGATGGATAGATAGATAGATAGATAGATAGATAGATAGATAGATAGATAGATAGATAGATGGATGGATGGATAGATAGATAGATAGATAGATAGATAGGTAAAAGGGTGGATTAACAGATAAATAGACGATCTGAAAAGTGGATAAACGTGGAAACATGATGGGAGAAGAGGAGACATAATGTAGAATGAATTATTCATTCCTTGTATATGTGAACAAAGTGCACTCATAATATACGAGTTGCTGCCCTTCTCAACCAGAACCACTAGGTTCATTAAAGTATCCACTACATCCCAAGTGGGTACTTACTTCACATGTACTGTTCTCACGGTGAACTTGTTCACCACGGTAAAGGCTACACGCATCTAATTTGTCTCACAGTAAAGAATGTTTCCTCCTAGTATATCTTACTTATGGACAACGTGAGCTGATGGGTAACGTGATATAAAAGACCTTTTTTATAACACCCGAGTAAAAGAATGAGGGGAGAACCTTGATTGCCCATGTCTGTTTCAGATCTGACAAGTCAATAAAGAAAATTGTTTCGTTCTTTCACAAGCAGCTGAAGCAAACAATAATGAATGTTTCTCCGTGAGGTCATGTGTTATTTGTTCCATGTATGCACTCAGACATTGTCAACGTGCCGATTTGCTCAAACAGAATGTTATAGAACTAGTATCAAATTTCTCAAAACCGAGTCCTATGGAAATGTATGCCCAACTTTGGAAAAAAACCCAACATGAACCGAGAAACTAACCTCAAGAAAGAATTTAAGCAAGTGCGCCTACAAATGAAACTTCTCTATTTTAAAATGATATATTATTATTTGTATTTGTCTCGCCGTATCTTTAAGTCTCATTTAGTTGCGTGTTCTCTATAAATAATTGAAGAAACAATGATGTGCCTTCTTGTAAAATGTCAGTCAAGACTAGGCAGAGATAATCGCCCTTACAGTGACGTAAATGTTAAGGCGGTCATTTAATGGTGTGTAAGTGTTTTGATAGTGATGTATGTTTTTGCTTGCTTTTGTTACAGTTAACTTTCTGTTGGCGAGAATAAGACTGGGGTCTTACGGTCTTCATAGGTGGAAAAAAAAACGAACCGTAAAACATGACCCTTGTTTTATGTCTGATTTACGTACAGCGTTTTGTTACCAGATTTGATTGTTAAGTGTATATCAAAAAGCCTTAGTACCTTTAAAATATGCTTTTGAAATGCCAATGGAAAATATGGGATAAAAGCTGTGCTTTGTCTTGTTTCCGGCCCACTGTGGTCTCAATCACACAAGTATGTACATCCCCGACTCTTGTTCTTTTGTGATCTCATCATGCCATGGGTGAGCGACCACAGCTACGGATTCTTGTCTGCATCGACTTCCACTTTTCCATTTGAGGAGGTTCATTACCCGCAGGGACGCGTGATCTGATTGCACTTTAGTCATCGCCTAGACATATTTGTACATAGATACCTTTGAGGCTTTGTAAGCGCCCACGCTTTCGGGTTTCTTGAGTCACAGACGTAAAACAAGGGGTGGAACCGAGAAATTGAGTAATTTAATTATTTTTTTATCACCCGCAAGGCACTTGTAGCTTGAGTATTGCCTCCCCTGCTGCGTAAGTTCGCCTGCTCCCGCCCTGAAGCCGATTTGTCTACACTCTGAACTGCTCCATAATGAGATGATAGTTCTGGGATTTCCTGCGGTTACTTCTAGTGGCCTTGAGAATAATTGTAGACTTGACTTTTGTGTCTCTCTGAGTGGGGCCTTTGGGGAGGGCTTTTCTTGCTACGAGATCGGATTAGATCTCTTCAGAGAAATCCCCCGTTGTGAGCAAGCTTGGCCTTAATAATACCCCGACCTCACACCTCACGCTCTTTGGCCTTGCTCAGGCGTTTGCTCCCCTTTACACCTACGTATCCCTCCGCCTACCCCCCCCCCTCCCGTCCAACACCCTCCCCTTCACACACACACACACACACACACACACACACACACACACACACACACAAACACACATACTCACACACACTTACACACACACGCACATACGCGCGTTTTTTTCATGGAAACAATATATTTACCAAAGTAACACCAAAAGCGACAGATCAAATCCCTAACTTCGAAAAACAGTTAATTGTAAAGTCAGTTTCCATTTTAATTCCTATTCATTTACTGTCAACTTTAAGACTGCGCTACGCTGTATACAACGACACCTCTCTTTGTTCAGCCAAACTGCAGTTTAAAAAAACCCAAACACCTTTTTCCTACTTTTGTATATTGGATAAATATTTACTGATAATGTTTCATTTCGTCCCCCGAGTGGCCAATCTGAAATAAAAAAAGGCTTCCTCGACCTCTAACTTGTGGCAGGCGTCCTGTTTGTAATGCCGCACAATCATTCTAGTGTAGTTACTTGGAAACGAAAACCACCTTCAATTCACTGTTTTTCAAATCTACAATTCTCTTTTAAATTGGTCAGTTGTCTGTCGGTATGTATGTTCCGATCCGCTGTGAACTACTGGTCTTGCAGAATGACATCTCATCATGTACTTGATTCAGAAATGCACTGAAAATCGAACTATCTTGAAGGACATCATGGACAGTTTTGGAAAGATCACCAGAAATAAGTTGAACCACTGTAACTGATGTGTTATGTTAAGTCAGTGTTTTGCACCAATTCCTCTCTTTCCTCTCATACTCTCGCAAACACACACACACTCACACACACACACACACTCACACACACACACACACACACACACACAAACACACAAACACACGCACATGCGCGCGCGCACAAATACACAGACGCAGACGCACACATATACACACATACACGTATACACATACGCACGCAAACACATTCATTTATGTACACGCTCTAACAACATTCAGACACACACGCAAGCACACACACACACACACACACACACACACACACACACACACACACACACACATAAATCACACATACACTTACACACATACATAAACTCACCCAAACTCACGCGCACATGTGTACACACATTTTCTTTCTTTGAAGAAAACAGGTTATATTCAAACAATTGTAACCTCCTTGCTTGACACGTCAAAATCCCACTTTACATACCTTCCCCCATTCGCCTTTGGTCAAGGGATGGAACCTTGACAAACCCTGTGCGGATGGTTGCTAAGCTTGTAGAAAAAATGCCAGGGAAGCGGAAAGGGTGGGAGGGGGGGGGGGTTAGAGGGAACATAAATGGGAAATATTATGTACTTTTACAGCCGTCTCCTGTAGCCTATATCGAGTAGGGGAATGCTTAACAATTCTTCGTGTAAAGGGGGCAAATTAGGGAGACAGAGGGTTGGGGGTGGGAGCAGATGCAGTATTACTGGTGGACGAGTTTCGTATTGGGGGAGGGGGAGGCATTGGTGGACGTGTGGGGCATGATAGTAGAGGGATCATTGTAAATGGTTGGGCATGGTAAGGAGACGAGTCTTTTTAGGAGGCCGAAGAATATTGACAAGAAACAGTGTGACCTAGTCGCCTCGGAGCGCCCCAGTCTCGCCCCAATCCCCCAATGGTTTTACACAAAAAACGCATTGGGACAGATGCCAGTGATACAGCATCTGAAATATCAGAGTCTGGAGCCAAAATTACGTAAAAGGGAGAAGGAGGTGCATTGTCGGCGTGGGAGTGCAAATACTCTCAGTGTGACGAGGAGTGGGTGTGTATTGTTTTGGAACGTCTTCGAGGCTTTTATCACTCTGGCGGAATAGTAATCCTGTCATGATCGATGCCGACGATTGGGGATTCAGGTTTTAGACCGGTGGTGGCGACTCCGAGCCCAGAGATTTGTAATTTCGGCTATTATTCTGATCTTTGCTAAAACTCGTACGCTTTAAAGCTCGGCCCTGCTCTTGTGAAGAGAGGAGAAGCTTCTTCCGTGGTGATAGCGGCTAGCTAATAGTCACGTGCCCATAGTTTTCGTCTTACAAGGTGGCTCTCGAAAAGGCACTTTTCAAAATTGCTTTATCATTGCCTTTGTTGCAGTAGGCAGGAAATGGCGGCTTTCAGTAACCGAGTGTTATCAGAATGGGTTTAGAAAATATTTTATTATAGAAAAAGCTGATACATCAAACCATACTATGTCCAATTATTTTTATTTAGTTTCACTATCGTTGTTTTTATGTGGTGGGCTCTGTAATTTAAAGGAACGAAGCAAAATACAAATCGTGCTTGCAATCCTGTTGTCTGCTTTCCTTGTAGCAGAGAAAAAAAATCTTGACAACGAAAACCTTTTTAGAAGTGGCTATTTTGTTAACCGCATGACTACAGAATAGAGTTCAGAACCCCATATTTTAATCGCTACTCGTATCTGGAACAGGTCAGTCCGGAAGAGGGCATGTCGTGCTATTTCAGTATCAGGTGCGGTGGGTCTCTGACATGCTGCTCAGTTTACGCAAAACACATCATCAATCATTCACAGAAGGGCAAGAATGCGCGTTAGGAAGAGCTGAGTCAGCGTGGGAGTATCTTGGCCACCTTTTTGAACCTTAAGAAATCGCTGTTGTTAACTTTATCAAAGACAAGGTATGTGTACATTGAAAATACCAACTGACGCAAGCCACACTCGAACTGCTTACTAAGACGTCTTGTTATCTTTTCAAGTATTAGCATTATTAGTTACCAAAACAGTTTTGGGGTGAATATCGAGTTTATACACTGAGTTGGGAAGATATAAGCAAATATTCAGATCAGCATTTAAATTTAACATCATTGTTTTAGGACTATCATAATTGCTGTTTATTGCAATTCTTACTGTTACTTTCTGTACTTTTGATTTGATTTTGGACGTCCTTCCCCAACTCTCCTGTTGCGTTTGTACTTCGATGTGTATATTTATTCCGAAAGCTGACTTTAAATAATTATGTTTACAATTTTGCTTTTATGTGTATGGAAATATTACTGATCGCCCCCCCCCTCCCCCTCCCTTTTTTTCTCTTGTGCGAAATATACATATAAACTATGGCCGAACATACATGTATGGCGTTTACGTCATTGCTTTGTGTTTGTCTTTTTCGCTTTCAACTCCTTCGACTTATTCTTTATAATTCTACCTCTTGCCTTCTAAATTTCATCTGGTCAATAATACACGTTTGAAATCATATCTGTGTCCTGACCGATCCCCACACTGCCCGAAAAAGCAACAACAACAAAAAAGCAAAAACAACAAACAAACACTTCATGTTGACCCACCTTAAAATTATAGTTCCCATTGTGTTTGATTTACCAATAGATTGTAACATCTCTCTCTCTTTTACATCTCTATTCACAGATCGGAATATTCTCGCCTTTTCACTGAAAAACGAAACAGTGAGTGGCACGAGGATGGTCACCAAGATCTATCTCTGGCTCTATGTTTGGAAGCGTGAACGGAAGAAGAAGATGACGTCGTCATCTCGTCCCATTACGTCATCGGCTTCCTCTTCCGGTCCCTCGGCGCGCGACATGGCCGCCAAGCGGAGAGGTGCCAGAAACAAGAGACAAAAGAAAGGCAAGATGATCAAAATCCGTGTGTTTTTGTCTGACGAGAACGGCAAGCGGGGGCAGAGGATAGCGCAGCTGAAGAAAAAAGTGCATAAGAGTAAATGGGAGACACTTGGGTTACCCGTGTCCCTTGTGAAGTCGATTGAAAGCTCAAGTCGGGGTAATAAACTCTGGTTAAAGGTGGAGTGTAAGCGCTGCACACGGCGCACACAGCTAGTATTTCCAACCACATCTGACTCTAAGAAATGTCGTAGGAACAAGAGAAAGAAAAGGAAAGGGAGAACTAGAAAGTCATCGAAAGATAAGAAATCAATGAGAAGATTAAGGAAAAAGTGTGCAAGTGAGGTGGCAGATTCAAAAATGTTTCCTTTCATTGTCCTAGAGGAGAAACCTATGTCTGCAAATAGTCGTCCGAAGAGGGATGTAGAGAAGGAAAACGCTCCTGTTTTTCCGTTCCGTCCCCGATTCAGGGGAAAACGGGAGAAAGAAAGGTTTGGGTCTCAGCCTGAAAAAAATACAAGGGCTGAGATGCAAGCACACATCGTAAACCAAGAGCAAACTTGCTGCAGGGAACAGAAAGTCTTCATCGAATTCAGTGATCTCAATCTTGATGATGTCATCGTAGCACCGTCAGGTTTTACCCTCACCACTTGCACTGGCTCGTGCTTTGGTGACGTCACGTCAACGTCAACAAACAATGTCCATTCTCTTTGCTCAGGCAAGCATCCCCAAAACGAGATGCTTTCAAATACTGCGTCAGATGGCCAAATGGTGACCTCCTTTCCGGCTCAACACAAGACTTTGTCAGCCGATGACAATAGCACAAATACTAGTCACACGTCTCAAAAAATCCGTCAGCACGTGAGAAACTTTCTCGAGACAGAAGACCCCAACGTGCGTCGTGGACCTCACAGTTTCCTCAGTATCGTTGCCAGTAGAAAGCGACGCCGCTTGAAGTTGAAGGAGCCGCCCCCTCAATGCGGGCCTGTTGAAAGACAAAGTTTAGTGATTGTGCATTTTACTCAAGACAATAACTTAGTACAATCGGAACTGCCAAATTTCCTTATTTCAAAGTGTGGTTGCAAGGGCAATTTGTTACCAAACAAAGGGACGTAAAAAGTTGACCTCTTGGGGCATGGAGAGAGAGAGAGAGATAGATAAATAGAGAGAGAGAGAGAGAGAGAGAGAGAGAGAGAGAGAGAGAGAGAGAGAGTGAGAGAGAGACAGAGAGGGAGAGAGAGAGATTTAGTCAGAGTGAGACAGAGAGACTTTTGTATAATATTTATACGTTATGATTATATTATATCAAACCATATTCCATAATTTATTGGTCATTACAATGCTCAGGCATTTCATTACACTGACCACTGATCGAATGAGTATTGAGTATTCTTATGTGTGATAGAATTTCAATGAGGATTAGGAATCGGATAGCCATGGCGCTTTATGCTGATACGTGTTGACTTCTCTTACGACATAAGATGCTGGTCTGTTATAGTTGTGTTGTGCTTGTTTTAATCATTGTTTCATATGCTATATTTGTTATGGTAAACACATCTGAGGGTGTTTTTTTTTTCGAAACGTTTGTCCTGTTTAGAATGTTACCCATTGCCAGGTATAGCCAGGGGTGTGTGAAAGTAAGTGGTATAAAGATCCAATCGGTTGTTTTTTATTTGCTTAGAAAGTTCTGCGATACATACAAAGAGATGGAAAGAAAGAAAGGGATCGGGAGAAATAGAGAAGAATAGATAGATAGATAGATAGATAGATAGATAGATAGATAGATAGATAGATAGATAGATAGATAGATAGATAGATAGATAGATAGATAGGGATTGAGAGAGAGAGAGAGAGAGAGAGAGAGAGAGAGAGAGAGAGAGAGAGAGAGAGAAAGAGAGAGTAATGAAAAAGGTAGAGAAGGCGAAAGAAATTTGGAGGAGGGAGGGGGATAAAGTACATGAGAAGGAGGGAAATTGAGAGAGAGAGAGAGAGAGAGAGAGAGAGAGAGAGAGAGAGAGAGAAAGAGAGAAAGAGAGAGAGAAAGAGAGAGAGAAAGAGAGAGAGAGAAAGAGAGAGAAGGGGGGTGGGGAGGGAGAGAGAAAGAGAAAGAGAGCTAGTCCATAGTGTTTCTGACAGAATTAATGACACCCGCCATCTTCATCGCGCGCTCCATGTGATACTTGTATATCTATAAGCGCTCAACAGAACAACATGAATTGACTTCTAACAAGATATTGCTTTTATATTCTGTCATACTTCCAAAATCTTTGTTATTTGACTGGATATAGAATCATAGATGTAATCTTACACTGAGCCATCTCCCCTCCTCTTCCCCAATCCTCTGTAAGATGCGCTGGTTTATTCGCATCTTTTCAGATAATTTTTTAGACAGATGAGCCAATCTTTAGACGTTAAATTATGATGTTCCATTGTCAGTTCTATGTGTTGAACAATACGTGTTGTTACGTGTCTCGTCCTGCGAGTTTCATAGTCAATCTGTCTCGCTAGTGATACATAGATTCTCACTGACAGACACACAAACAGACACTCAGACAGACATACAGATACAGGTTTTGCCTCAAATCGTCCAGCTTTTTCTGTAAGAAGCTAGCTTTCAGGTCTGAAAATGTACCCAACCCTATCATAATTATCTTGTTACATTCCTTCTACATGTACCTTAAGTGATGTAGACCTTTGCGACTGAAAACCCAATTAAAGTCGATCACATATTTTCACAAGTAAAGTCTCAAGTTAGATGCACAGAGTATCTCACTCTCGAATATATGACCGACTTCTAAATGGTCATTACAGTGTCTGTTAGGATGTAAAACATAAACATGACAATTCTTCCAACGGACAGAATACAAGAGACCCAAACCACTATTTGAACAGAGAGCGTAGGTTCTAATCTCCTGTAGGCCCTCTCATGCCAACATTTTCGCGCAACGCAACGTGTAGAGGAGATAGCAGACAGATAAGGCAAGAAAGGATGGGAATATAAGAAGCTAGATAGTGGAGAGAGA
>NW_004797338.1:822829-844439 GCF_000002075.1 Aplysia californica | reverse complement strand
CGAGAGAGAGAGGGTCGATAATTAATCGGGCAGACAGTAAAAGAGGATAAATGTGTTGTTTGAATCCTTGAAAGGAACATACAAAACAATTTATTGCTTTTTAGTGAATACGTCGTTGATGATGAACGAAGAAGAGTGAAGCTGGATAGCCAATGAAATGTGTGAGGATAAAAACCAGTGACACAAGAAATACAGCTGGTTAAAGGAAAGTAATTATAATGTTTAAAACTGTCGAAATGAGAGACTGATAATAATTTTTAAAGTGGTTTTTAAAGAATCTCTCTCTTTGAAACACTCACACTCATCAGGTCAAAGAGAAAGGTAGGAAACCCACAAACTGTACAATTACATGTACTCGCTCGGATTGATAGATACAGAGACATTCAGATACTGGTATCCAGACGAAAAAAAAAGTAAAGAACACACAGAAAAAGGTAAAAGTGTGCAGACAATATTATTGTATCAATGTGGAAAGAGTAGGAAAAATGCCAAAAGCCGATATGTTCTCACCATGCACAACAGGGAGTCGCATTCATTTTCAGGTTCTTATCTTTGTGTGTTCTCGTGCATATCCAAACGCAAGAGCGAGCGCTCAACTGACAGTGTATTTGTGTATCTTTGTGTGTGTGTGTGTGTGTGTGTGTGTGTGTCTTTGTGTGTGTGTGTGTGTTTGTGTGTTGGTGTGCGTTTGCATGTATGTTTTATTTGTGTGTGTGTGTTTACGTGTGTGTATGTGTGTGTTTGTGAGTGTGTTTGTGTGTGTGTGTGTGTGTGTGTAGGTGTGGTTGCTTGTGTGTGTGTCCCTATTTGTGTGGCTTTGTATGTGATTTAGAAAGTGTTTGTGCACGACTACTTTCCTGTGTATAAAAGTGAACAACTGGTAAGAGAGGCTAAAACAAGCTTCACTATATTATATTACAGATAGTTTGTAAAAAGAAGCATATTTTTATGAGCAACACACACCAAGGGAAACTATGATGATCTTCCCACCCTTAACTCTTTTCCCGCCCCCCTCCTTTCTGTTATTTCTCTATATTTTTGCCTCTTCACTCCCTCAGTATACACACACGTATACTCTGACCGCTGATATGTTTGTGTGCATTTGTGAATCTGCTTGTGTTTGCCAGAACGTATTTATGCATCATCAGCCCCTTCTTTTTCTTCACCCCCCCCCAACTTTTTTCTGACGGTATATTTGTTTCTCATTGGCTCTATGGTTTTGCTGTGCCGTCTTCTCTCTGTTTGTCAATATTATGTACGTCTGTTTCTCACACCAACCCATTCTCCCTCTCCCTTCTCGCCCCCACCCCCCCTTTCTCTCTCTCTCTCTCTCTCTCTCTCTCTCTCTCTCTCTCTCTCTCTCTCTCTCTCTCTCTCTCTCTCTCTTTCTTTGTGGTTGTGTGCTTGGATTTGTGTGTGTAGCCTATGTTTTTTTCTAGCACTTTTCCTCTCTTTTTCTGTTCTTTTGTAAACATGTCTATCTCTATTTGTATGTTCTCGTTTCTGTACCTGTCTCTCTCTCCCTCAATGTTTTTTGTTTGCGCATGCGTGTTTAATATGTGTTTGTTAGTTTATGCGTGTGTTTGTATGTGAATGGGTACGCACTTGAGATTCTCCAGCTTTCTGTTGCCCCTAAAAGCCCAAAAGCCACTCCACATCTTGTCGATAACGAATCTGGGACCATATTATTATCATCTGTCAGATACAATTGCTTTAAATGACAATGTATTTTAATATTCTTTGCCTTTTGAGTTTCATCAGCAGACTGTGATTATTATTCTATTAAGCATTTTGGACTTTTCGGCAGGGATCTGGTACAAGTGATTGGAATCGTTGCACAAAGAATAACTTTCGAAATATCGTAAACGAATTATTTATATGAGTTTTTATTTCGCTTAGTATAATGCGTATTATTTAGTACAAATGATATTGGATGTCTGACATCCAAACATTTTCACATTTACAGTTCCTAACCAACTGAATAGTGTCCACAGCGGGTGGAATGTCCGCAATGATTAGCTCTGTAGACGGAGTCAGAGACAACTCGCTACCTCAGAATTACAAAGTTTTTACTGGCATTTTGGGCCGTTTTGAGCAACTAAGATCATGAGTTCAGAAACTATATTATGTTCTATCTGCTCTATCAAAATCATGAGATTCTTTTGGAATCGTTATCAAGATTTCAAAGGAAATGCATTAAAAAAAAACTTGACGTGTGAAACTCATATTTTTTAATGTCAAATTCCTGAAAACTAAGTATTGAACAGCTAGAACATTGTTAAATTCTAGGGTAGCGAACTAACAAGACCATTGGTTGCATCACGGTCCTTTTCAAACCGCCTTATTTGTGTTCCCCATCTGTAGAGTAAACTTTATTTTCTTCATGTGAGTACTTTTGTCTTGGTTATTTTCTATTGGCGATTCAGGTTCTGTGTTTG
The DNA here is from genome assembly GCF_000002075.1 of Aplysia californica. Classification (NCBI taxonomy): domain Eukaryota; kingdom Metazoa; phylum Mollusca; class Gastropoda; order Aplysiida; family Aplysiidae; genus Aplysia; species Aplysia californica. The sequence continues at coordinate 842,001 of NW_004797338.1, read as the reverse complement.
GACTTCCAACCTGTAATTGTTAGTTCGAAAGTAGACGCAGCTTCTTCTGGGTTTGTTTGTTCTTTTTTGTTTGTTTGTTTGGTAATTGATTCATGTGGCATTTTACTCAAATTGATTGTTTATGTACTGTTAGGGTGGCACCCACAGAGTACGGAAACCAAAGGAACGGAACTTGTTTGTTGTTGTTTTTTGCGTCATTTCTGTGCGAAAAGAGAATGCAACAGAACTTGCTTGTATATTTAACTAAACATTTTTGCTGGTTTGTGCGCCCATACACCACGCAAATAGCAATTACGAAACGGACGCTAAAAATTCCATGCAACTTGAAAGTCCACACTCCCAATACACTGAGGGAAATTTTTGACAAGACAGAAAGAGCATATGCGTGTGTGTGTGTGTGTGTGTGTGTGTGTGTGTGTGTGTGTGTGTGTGTGTGTGTATGTGTGTGTTTGTTTGTGTGTGTGTGTGTGTGTGTGTGTGGGAAAGTTAGAGAAAAAGACAGAGCGAGAGAAAGAAAGACAAACAAACTGACTGACACAAAGACAATAAGATGGACGAACTAACAGTGAGAGAGGGGGGGGGGGGGGAGAGAGAGGGAGATAAATAGATAGATAGCTAGATAGATAGATAGATAGATAGATAGATAGATAGATAGAGAGAAAGAGAGAGAGAGACAAACAGACAGACGGACAGACAGACAGACAGACAGACAGACAGACAGACAGACAGACAGACAGAGAAAGACAAGGAGTGCGTGCGAGTGTGTGTGTGTGTGTGTGTGTGTGTGTGTGTGTGTGTGTGTGTGTGTGTGTGTGTGTGCACGCACCCGCGCTCTCGGACTTTTCCTGTTGGCTCCTGTGGATTTTCAATTACGGGCAGATATAAACTGATGAAACCTAAAGGCGCAAAATGTTTGTTGTCTGTAGAAGAATCTTGTCCCAACGTAACATGTGCGTAGTCTGTGGGCCGGCAACGTTGCAGAAAGGAATGGGCATTTTCTGGTGCTTTTATTTTTTCACAGCGCAAAACGTGCGAGATCTGTGGGCAGGGTAACCGTTGTCTCATCGAATGCTGATGCCCTTCTTACAGTTTTCAGTCTATTGTGTATAAATAAGTATACAGACAGTCCATAGAATCTCCCGCGATTGATTATCAGTGTTTTTGTTTTACTTTTACCAAATCAGTGTACAACAGCATTTAAGTGTAGGGGGAAATAAGGTTGAAAAGTCACTGAACATGCCGTTAATTGTGCTTGTTGTTCCGGCTATGAGCCAATTTAATGAATGTCTATTATGTTTTTTATACTTTTTATGTCGGTTGTGTTTATGCCTGTATACAGTTTAGCGTATGTTGATATGTTTGTGTGCGTGCGTGTGTGTGTGCGTTTGTTTGTATGTTTGTTAGTGTTTGCGTGTATGAGTATGTGTTGGTGTGTGTGGCCGTGCGTGTGCTAATTTATTAGAGAGAGAGAGAGACAGACAGACAGAGAGAGGGAGGGAGGGACAGTGAGAGAACAAGATAGAGGGAGATAGTACGCTATATATAGAGAAAATAGAGAGAGAGAGAGAGAGAGAGAGAGAGAGAGAGAGACGAGAGAGAGAGACAGACGAGAGAGAGACGAGGGAGAGAGGGAGAACAAGATAGAGAGAGAGAGTACGCTATATAGAGAGAGAAAAAGAGAGAAAGAAAAGAGATAGAGACACTAGATAGATAGATAGATAGATAGATAGATAGATAGATAGATAGATAGATAGATAGAGAGAGAGAGAAAGAGAGAGAGAGAGAGAGAGAGAGGGGGGGAGGGAGAGAGAGACTGGGACGGAGAGAGAGGGGAGGGGTGGGGAGAAGGGAAGGGTAAGGAGAATTGTGTGCGTCTGAAGATAGTCAATTGTGTACATGTATGTGTATGTTTCTTTTGTAGCTCCATTGTACGTTGTATACCGCTTTTGCCAATGCATATTTTACACAGGCATTAGTGCTAATTGTGTAGCAATGCCTATATTGATCTTTTTATTTCTTGTATTTATTAAATGAATTGTTTATGTAACATTGACTTGCGGAGTGAAGTAAGTGTAATGTAGCGAACTGTGACATGCGAAGGCATTGAAACTACATCATTGTTAGCATTACTAGTTATTTTGCTTATCTGGTGAAAACAATGAGTTACTGAAGTCACTGTTCAGAACATATGTCGTGTTCGGACGTAAATCATTCTTTGGTGTTTACAGAATGTATAGGTCGAACGATACTCTTTTATTAAAACACAATAAGCAAGTGCAAAACTCGCCTTGTAATATTTTGTGAAGCATTATTCACACACACAAAGCAAGTAGATGTCTCAACTTCATTGTTAGGAGCTAAGGAATGGTACAGCAGATATCAGTAAATCCTCTGTGAGCTAAGAATGCTACCTTAACTTAATTCAGAAATGAAAAACGAATCCTTGCCTAGTGTAAGACTAGATACTTTTAAAGATGTACAGACATGACAAACCTGAATCTAATACAACATATTCTTTGATGCGATATAACGTGATTTTCTTGTCTGTTCTTTTATAATTATAAAGAGTTATAAAGAGAGGAAAAAGATCACTTCTCCCATTTTCTGAAACACTTGGAATTTTTTCTTAAAGTAATGCGATTTTCAAACAACAAGAAACGATTGCATAATACTGGACGGATAAAAACGAACATTATTGTCGCTGTATTTATACGTTATGGTTCGTCGTCCTAGACCCTGTTCGGTATAATTGTGATCATCAATGGGAATTTCATGATGTTGTTGTTGTTGCTGTTGTTTCTGTTGTTGTTGTTGTTGCTGTTATTGTTATAATTGTTGTTTAGCTCACGTCACATTAAGTTAAGACAGGAAAATACATTTGTAAATCCCTTTTCACCAAAACAACCCCCCACCCAACCAATATTCTTTCATTTATTTATTTATTTTTTTTGGTTAACCCCAACACCACTATCGTTTTACTGCCAGTGTTTGCAATTAGTTTCTGATATATAGATATGATTATTCTGTTTCCCTTAAAAAAGTTCTTGCTTGACGAGTTGATGGCAGAGCCAAACGGAGGGTTTGTTTGCCATGCTCATATCTAAATAAGTTTCCCAGTTTCAGTGGCTCTAAAAGTGTCAATACAAATAACTAGAAGCGGGGCCGCACTCATAATCTCTTAAAGCTTGCTCTGCAAAAGTAGGATAATCGGCTGTAAAGCCAAGTCGTGTGTTTTTTTCTCTTGAAACAAAAATCCTCATCAGACCAATTTTAGGACCCTCCTTGTTTTAACAAAATAAGATAAGGCGTCTATAACATATAATCCATTACCCCCCGCCCCTATTTTTATAAAACAAAAAAATGACAAGTACAAACAAGTACAATAGAAGAAAATTCTGCATCCTTAGCCCCAAGTACTTTTAAAAGTACGCAAAGGGCCTTGATTCACAACATTGACAGGGGGGCACTGCATAATACAATGATATTGGATTAACTTCTCTAATAAATCGCTTCTTAGCTCATATGGTTATTAAATACAACTCCAGCTTTGTGTTCAACTGTTGATGACTCCCTAAAGTTCTGCTTCATTGTTTAATTTTCATGTTCTGTAGATAAGTTATCAGTGATGTTCTGATGTCCGATTTTCATCAAGAGCCAATGTATATAACACGTATATGTAAGAATAGACTTAATATTATGATATCAGCCTCATGTTTGTCAATAATAGGCGTGTCGTCCTCATTGTTATCGTTTTCATAGTTCACGCTATTATTAATAGAATTCAATTTACCTTCATTATTTATCTACATAATATTGTTCGTCTTTGACAACCCACTTATTTGCACATTGGTCATTTTTGCTGAATAGTTATCTCTACATTGTTATTCTGACACAATCAATAAGATAGTCGAAGGTATGCGATAAATTCAGACAAAATGTTTAGATCACTGTACCTTCTACATTACTACCGTAGTCATTGTCCAATCTTTGTGTAGTTGTTGCATCATCATCATCATCATCATCATCACCATCATCACCATCATCATCATCATCATCATCATCATCATCATCATCATCATCCTAAAAGGCCAGGGTAAAAACATTTGTTTTCAAGTACAACACCATTACTATCACAAACAACTGCTGTGACGTTTTGTGTGCAGAAAAGGGCGTTGAGGACAGAAACACCATGTTTAGATCGAGACGATGGCCACAAAGATTGCCAAACGAATAAATGCAACTGGTGGTTCACCTGTTTGCGTGGCCTCAACTTTGACGAAAGAACCAATATTGCAGTCTTTATAATCAGTGAATTCTGTAGCCTAGCGGATGAAGCAAATAACCCACATAAAAGTCAAACCTAATACTAACTGAAACAGGGATTCTTACTTATAGTATTTTGGTGTGGTCGACACACAGATGGAAAAATGGATTTATGAATAGAAGAACGTGTTTCATAATAATTTACTACATGTGTAGGTCGATATCATAATTACTTGCTGAAACTGTTAGTTTAAATCAAGACTCAATTTTTGAGCATCCAGCAACAGGTAGTCGCACTTTGGATAAAACGTTCTTTTTTTTTTTATGTGAACTGTCTCGTCATATAAGCTTAAGAGGTCACTCAAAAGAACTGTACAGACGATTGCTGAGAATTGTGGTAAAATCGAAAACTGTGAGCATTGTCAGAGCGTTTGCGTGTTAACTAAGAACATCGGTAAAATACAAGGTGTAAAAAAACGTCTTCTATACCAAAAAAAAATAAAATAATCAAATAATTGTACACTGATAATGAAGTTCGTTAGGGGTTTTAATACGTTCTAAATGAAATAGGGATATTACAAGTATTTCTTGTAATCAACTCGTGGACACAAATCACATATTTTTGTTCTTCTATCTACAGCCACAGGTAACTGGAACTCTGATAATTACCCCAATTATCAGGCTAATACTATAGTATGGTTAGATAAATCTGAAACAGGTCGTTCCCCTCCACAATTTTCTTTTAAAAGATTAAAAATGAGGAATCGTGGGTTACCTGGTTCATGCGCTGACGTCACAGAAATTCTTTTCACTTTGCAATCTTTTTCGCTTCTTTTCTTAGACGCTTTACTTACGACTGCTTTCTTTATCAGCGTTCTATTGATATCTTTTCTCATTTACTATGTACTTGTTATTTTGAAGTAAAGTAGTCCTCTGTGTCAGTCAGCCAGTTTTTTAGATCGTTTTATTGGTATTTTTTATTTGCGGTGACTTGTGTACTACCTCAATTTAATATTTTTGAATGTTTAAATGGATGTATTCAATGGTATTATATTTATTGTTATGACGTCGGCCTTGTAGTTTTTTTCTTTCACTGTGATAATTGTCCACTGTGTTGCGTTCTTGTTAAAGATAGGTTTTACCATCCCCGCTCCCCCCCCCCCCCCCCTAAAAATCGACACCATTAAGATCATTTAGAAGTTGAGCATGTATCCTAGGACTGAGAGGACACAACACCTTAGCAAGAAAACCGAGACACTCGATAAAGCTTCTACCCACTGAATCGAATCAGGTTTTCTGTGTGACAGAGAAGCGCCTGGGCGCGTCAGTTAAAGATGTCGATCTTCGTTGCGTGTAAAGTGACACTTAATGAAGGTTGGCACCTGCTGACGCTTCTATTGCACGCGAACTATAGAATCATTATTCATATTTTAACACACCAGCTCTTAAAACTGTTCAAACTGTTTCAAAACGTTGTTATGGAAAACAAGATATTAGCTTTATACTCCCCACGACACGTAAACAATTTTCTTTTAAGCTTCGAATTTCGCTAATATGGAACTCTCACAGCTTTGCTATTTCTTCCTTAAAATGAGAAATCTCTACCCCCCCCCCCCACACACACACCCACACACACACACACTTACAAACCCACATACTTACGCGGGCCGGGATTCACATAACGTTCTGGCACGTTGTTAAATGCATCTGTAGTACTCTGTCTTTACTGATATCAAAGGGGGGCTCTCGTGGTCTAAAAGCAAAGTGTTCGCAATTCATTCGAAACCTCACAACGACGAAAATCTACCTCTCTTAGGTTTTCTCCTTTCTCTTCTTTTCCGGTTCTCTAGTCGTGTTCCGTCATCTGTTTTCATTTTCATTTTCTCCCCCCCCCCCCTCCTAACCTCTGCCTTTCAACACGGGCGCCTCTTTCCTTTACTCTTGATTCTTACTACTGTTGTTCTGGTTCCTTCTTACTACTGTCTTTCAGCCCCACCTCTAATCTTAGGGGTAAAAGTACCTTCCCCCTCCACCAACCATTTTTTATTCTTAAAATGTGTTAAATGTATCTTCCGTGCATGACGACACGGCTACCCAATTGCTTCCTCACGGTTTGTGGAGACCCAGGATGTCCGTACTTGATGAAGTATAGCCCAAATGGGGAACCAAACTTTTCTTTTACTAATTCAGGACGGGAGTACTGCTTCTTCATCATGTCCAATCCCAACAACACGTCACAGATCAACATCATGTCAAACAAATATAATATGTGAGTGGTTGGAGGGCGCCACTGGTAGGTTTCCTTGTTCATCTTCCTCTGTCCGTCTGGATTTTTATCTCCTATCACTAAATGACCGTACTGACAGTACTTACTGCCATAGCCACAACAAACGCTGTAGGGTTTGAGATTTCAATCCTTCTTTCTTGGAGATCTTCTGGCTAGAACATACAATCCCCAACAGGGCAACAACTTTAAAGTGCAACATTGAATGGGAAAGTTCTATTTACAAGTACACCAACTAAGGGCAACAATCACAGTTGATGACAGCAGTGAAAAAGAGATAAACATGCGAACAACAAGTGCAAACACAAGATTTAGCCTCTTACACAAACTATTTACTTCCAGACTACTATCTCTACCTTTAAAAAAGAAAATGCTGAAATGCTACATCTTCCACATATTCCTATATGGCACCGAGACCTGGACTTTGACGAAGAAAGAAGAAAACAGAATAGCTGCGTGTGAGATGTGGTGCAACCTCAGAATGGCCAGAATTAGCAGAAAAGCAAAAAAGACAAACGATGAGGTGTGTCAGATTCTCCACTCAAGACAAACGCTGCTGCTTAAAATATGATGTAGAAAAACACAATACTTTTGCAGCTTAAAACGACACAAGACCTTCGTGAAAGAGGTGATTGAAGGATGTGGGGCAGGAGAGCCAGAGGAAGACAATGAGTAACATGGATAGACAACATAAAAATATGGACTAGCCTGGATATAGCAGAATTTGCAACAGCAGCACGCAACCGAATAGGTCGGACGGTCATTACACGACAACTTCTTAGAGATGACACCTCCAGGTAATTCGTTCAGAACATGGAAGAGAATCAGGACATTATTTTAAATTAAAAAAGACAATCAGAAGACATTATTGTCGAGGGTGGTGTTAGAAGAGTTTAAATAGTATAAGGAAAATAGTGTCAACTTATGTTACAGACTAGCCTATTTGGAACAATATGTAAAATTCGAGACATGAAAATTCATCAACACCTCACCCGGATAAACAAGAAAAAAACTATGAGTTATGACACAAACATATGATGTACTTATTTTATCAATGTTAGGCAGGTGCATAGTGTCTGATTTTTTGAAAAGATAAGAAAAACTACAACAATGTTTTGGAATCTTAGGTACCTTCCCATGTTGTAGTCTATACATTAGGGTATATATTTCCCTTGATTTAAACTGCAATTCTACTTTGCGTAGCATCCTATCGCCTCCCCCATCCTACCCCTGTAAACTCAAGCAGCTGGAAAGTCTCTCTTTCTGTGAACTCGTCTCCTTCCCAACACTTGCACGTGTCCTGTTTTCCCCTTTAATGTTGTGTCTCGCACGCTGACTTGTATGCGTCTAGTTTACATATTTCGCACACAAAGGGTTCTTATGGCCAACATTTGTATAGAAACGAGACAGTACAATATCACAGTAAAAAGAAGTAAGGCAATATTATATGTTTGAATATTCTGTAAACAAAATATTATTTAAAAAACACAATGAAATAACCTGTTCCTGTGTCTCGTAAACAAGACTTCTAATAAATTACATTTTAGATAATTCATCTGACCCAAAACTATTGAAGAGTCTATTTTACTCGGTCTGTTATAAAATCCAAAAAGCTGAAAGCGTGCATTTGTTTACTTATTGATCACAAGGAGAACGCTCAAAATATAATGGACACAAAAGAAGCTGAACTAAGAAGAGCTGAAAATGGGAAGTATGGAATATAAACAGTAAGGAGCGAACAGATAAAACTCAGGAGGCATGAATACCGAAAAAAGTGTTGGAACAACGAAGTATGGCAGGACAAATTGAAGGGAAAAACCTCCCCACTTCGGCAACAATGGAATGAACAATAATACATTTATTCTTGGAGGCCTCGAGAGAAAGAGGGGAATGGAGAAACAAAATGGCTCATATATATGCTAGAGATGAGACACGCGATGATGATGATGATGATGATGATGATGATGATGATGATGATGATGATGATGATGATGATGATGATGATGATGGTGGTGGTGGTGAACTGAGTACTATAGTTTATTAATTATTGTAAACGTTTACGTCGCCGTCGAGACTTAAAAGGTCTTGGAGCCGGGCTACTTCTACCTTGCCTTTCAAGGCCAACACAGGTAGAGCGGGATACAGTAACCAAACTGATAGAAAGATATATCATTAGAAATGAAACTTTCCCACGGGAGAATCGAACTCAGGCCGTGTAAGTGATACACAGAAGAACCTGATCATTCCACCATAGACTAGACGTTGTTTGACCTCTGCACCAGGTCACACTGAAACTTTGCACTCGTCACGACATAGTTTCATAATTTTTAATAATTTTTAATCAACAGAAGAATTTACATGAGTTCTTTTAAAACTACTAATACAATACAGGAACACACCATTAATTGTTTTAAAAGCGTTACATTTCCCCCCCCCCCCTGGCCTCTGCAAACACTCTGCCTCAGGGTTGCTGGTAACTGTCACAAGGATGTACATGCAGTGATGATTGAAAAATAGTTGATAGAAATGCTGATTCTCATCCCTAACACAATTATAGTTGGGTCTGTTCAAAGTATTCACGCCATGCACTTCAATGTGTCTGAATTTAACTGAAACGTTGAATCAAATTAGTTACATCCTGCCTCTTGAAATAAAGCGACTGTGTCGCTCCTGGTATGACCCTGTCAGTACTACAACAGCAGTCAGTTCCGTACAGTGTCGGTGTTTCCGAAAGACGCTCTCTTGGCCAAAACAGTGTTCATTTTATCGCCAAGTGATTGTCTAGCGAGGCGATACTGTTATCTGAGCGATACAAATCGGAGAACCATTGTAAGAGCCTGTGTCATGACATAAATAAAAATCACATTTCTGAGAAGCCCCGATTCGCTGCGTGAAGCATGTGCATTGTATGTGAGGTAAAATTGTAGGATTATGAAAAAGGGCATACCAAAAACAGGTTTAGAATTGTCGACATCACCTTGAAGAGAGGTACATCCTAAAACACGAACAGAAAAATTAACATATAAACCCAGAGAATCAGCTGAACAAGCAAAAAAAGCAACCAAACCAGTATGGAAACATCCACCATAGATATGACGATTTTTTTGTCGAGAAGAGAACGCTTAGCAATGAACTACGATGAACAGATTGTGGAAAACACAAAAGCGTGTAGAACTCATTGTTTTCCAGACCCAGTACACGAACAGACCGATCCGTTTTCTCAGTGTGACAAAAGCAGACAGTTTGCCTTTGCTCGCTCAGTGAACGATGATGTGTTCTTGCTTAGTGGCTGCTCACGTTACTGTTTGTTCAGAACTGCCACACCTTTACAACGTAATTTTAAACAAACCCCTCAAGGCTGCCTGAATTATGCCGAAATGCATATCCACAAGCACAAGAAGAGAACAATGGTTTGATGACTTTAAGGGGTGGGAGGGGGGGGGGGAGGCTAGGCTATCTCGCTTATTATTTGACCAAATTTTACCAAATTTCAGATACTATTATTACATAACAAGCCTAGTAATGAGTCTTAAAATCTGCAATCAAATTTTAGAAAAAGTTTAGTTTCCATGGATACGGCAGCCATATTGGATTTGTTGACATGTCTTACGTAATAAATACCGCCCTCATTGTTCACGGATATTGATTGGTTTATTTTGCATGCATGCTAGCAAACACTAGATTTAAAAATACGTCTGTCGATTTTTTTCCCTAAACGAATCAGATCATTTTAAATGATTTTTTTCCTGAGGTAGTATTCAAGTTTGCAAAAATCCGTGAAAATCCACACATCAGACACCGCCAACAAAAATCTATTCTATATATAAAAAATTCAACAAACAGATATTTTGCATTACATCGTCTTTTCATTCTGTGAAAATTTCATAAACATTGGATGAAAAATGGTTGAGTTATTTTTAAAAAGTATAGAGAAAAATCGGGATTTAAAAAAACAGCCTATGAAGAAAAAGAAAATATTGACTTTATGAGGAAATTCCGGTAATAAACATGCCCGGTATGGAAAAAGGTAAGGCTTTTATGGGTTCTTATGAGATGAAATAGATCTAGTTGTAGAAGAGGCTGAGGACGGTAAAAATGCCAACAACTCAAATTCCATCATTTTGAGCCGAATCTAGGCTTTGGGGGCTGTAGCTCTCCCCCCCCCCCCCCCCCCCCCGGCTCCTCCTTAAACAGAACATTTAATAAAATAGTGGCAAAACGCCTTATTGACGCTATGATACTTCTCTCGGGTGCTTTTGTTTATTTCATCAAGTGTTTCACAGGGCTCGCAACAGCATCAAGTCAATCATATGAGCGCGCGTCTCTGGTGTTTTATACTTAGCCATCCTTGTGGCTTCGAGCCTCTACATGACTATGTAGGGCATGATTAGTGTGATACGTATCTAGACAGACGGTACGAAACATTAATGCCAATGCCTCTAATTACAAGGCAAGCTAGATCCGAGGTCAGGAATCATGTATCATGGCTGTGCCAGTAGCATCGTCGCCTCCCACATGTGATAGTTAGTCGCTTCCTGAAAAAAGTTCTATCTGGCTTTTTTTTACCTTTCCAAGTTCCTAAGACCATGAGGCCAGAACCCCAATTAAGTTATATCCGCACTATCAAAATCGTAAGATTATTTGTAGTCGTCTTTAAGAAAGTAAAAAAATTGCATTCGAAAATGCCTGACATGATGTGAAGCTCAACATTTTTAACGCCAAATTTCTCAAAACTAGGCACTGAGCAGAAAGAACGTTATAATTCTTGGGAAGCGTAGTGTTAACATTACCTAATGCATAGGGAGTAGCTACACATTCCATGATTTTGAGGAAAAAAAACAACAACGAAAAACAGGCCAACACAAAACAAAACAAAATCGATGGTCAGCTTGTCTAAAGGCATGAATGCTTCTAAACATGGTAGCGCGGAATGTTGATTCGTCACTTATGTAGACGTTTGGTTCAGGGGGAGAGGTAGCACCTCATGGTGAATGACAGTCACATCCTCTATGAATGGTCACAACCCTACTTGGTCCCCACTTCTGCACCTAGATCACGTATGGTTCCACGGATACTGCTAGTGTACGGCAGCGCCACACCCCGGACAACGATTTTGGCTGACCGGCTAAACTACGTGAGTGAGCCTTCGGGCGGGGAATGTCTACCCCTAATACACAAAGACTGGCTCCGACGGACTGCGCGGAGGAAACCCTCAGGGTTCAACGGGTGGAAAGGCGGGACCCAGCAAAGCGCTGTGGAGCGCAGCATAGGGCACCGTGAGGCACAAAAGACACTGCTGACCATCCACAGCATCCTGACCTTTCCCCAGTCGTCTTGGCCATGTCCTGCCACTGGCTACAGATGGGCCAGGACGAGAGAGTGAGGCTGGTGACCTGCCCAACTCTCCCTCACTGTAATCCAAGTCAAGCGCAAGTCATGACTTCATTCCTTTTACAGCACAACAAAGTCCTGTGGCGATGGGTGAGTGGTGAAGCAGCAGGTGTGGATACACTGGGAGCTGTAGTCACAGACCTGCATACAGGTGGCTCAGGGCGATGAGTCGCTCGGCAGCCCACTAGGTGTATGAGCAGCCCTGTTTGGGACTCGCTCTGCTCACCTCCTAGGACGAAGGGGCTAGAAAAGGTGTCCGAAAAATAGTCTGCTTCAGCCTACCATGGCCAGCTTACCGCGGCTGGCGGGGATCCCCTTACAGCGGTCGATCAACAACAAGAACAAGAGTGGTGGCACTCAAACTTGCCACGTGGAACGTCCGCGCCTTGCTGGACATCATCAAGGTAGACAGACCAGAAAGAAGAAGTGCACTGGTTGCAAAAGAGCTTGCTCCCTACAACATCGACATTTCAGATCTAAGTGAAACCCGACTTGCGGAAAAGAGCCAACTGACAGAGGACGGCGGTGGCTATACCTTCTTCTGGAGCGGTCACAATACCAATGAAAGGCGCGAGGCAGGAGAGGGATTCCCCATGAAGACCCACCTCTCTTGAAAAAACTTAACAAGCTTCCAGAAGGCCTGAACGATCACCTAATGAAACTACAGATCAAACTAGCAGGAAAGAAAAGCATAACACGATATTCCTATGATGACAAACCCTGACGAAAACGCAAGCCAGATGGGCAGGCCACGTGATCAGAATGGCGGACAGCGGGTTGCCCAAACAGTAGATGTGTGGAGAGTTGCTCCGTGGCAAGCGCTCGGTTGGAGGGCAGAAAAAACGTTTCAAGGACAGCCTCAAAATCTCTCTAAAGGAACTTGAAATCCAGGACGACTCGTGGGAAACGCTGGCCCAAAATCTAACGAAGAGAGCCAAAGCAGCAGAAGCCAAGCGAATCGCCGAGGCCAAACAAAAAAGCAACGTGCGCAAGTCTAGACCTGCCTCTACCACAGGTCCAACAGCGCTACCCGTGCCCACAATGTGGGCGAACCTTCCGAGCCCGGATGTACCTAATCAGTCACCCCCGGACACACTGTCACCGTCAACAGACTAATTTGTGAAGTCATGGTCATCTTCATAAGCGAAGGACAAACAACAGCTTTACCACAGTGAAAACAAGTATTTCGGGTGTAGATACGTGGTCTTCCGTTAGTCACAATAAGGGTATGGGCGAAACTCATGTAACAAACAAAACTGATTAAATCTAGATTTTGTCAGATAGGTCGCTATGCCTTTGGACGGCAAAGCCGCTATGAAATGAGAAGGCATAGAGGTGGGCGTTTCAGTCGGGTGGTAAGGTGTCAGAAATGACACTTATGTCGAGTGGTTAGTTAAATTCCCCATTCCATAGGACACGATGTTTTGCCGGGAAAAAATTGTACTTTTCTCTGTTGTTCTGAGATCTCAGAAATCCAGTTTTGTGCATTGCAATCGGTACAGACAGAGAAAGCAAACAATGGCTGTGTGCCCTGGTGATGAAATAGTAAACAAAATAAACAAACCACCCTTATTAGTGTTTATGAAGTCGTTAAACCTTCTGGAGAATGCACGAAGAACATGTTTTTAAAATGAATTGTAGGTAGAATCTATATCTTGATGTTTCTTCTGCTTAATCTTGGATTTAAAAAAAATGAGAACGGGGTTCTATTTTTAACAGCACTATCTCCTAAAAGATAAATCTTAATCCATAAACATAATTTTATAAATCTGTTATTATCTACTGTTCTCTAGAGTGTCATGTCTAAAAAAAGCTCTAAGATATTGTTTGAATAAAAGTGCTTGTTCAACAAAATGTTCTATATTGCTACCGATAGAAGGCTGACTCAGCTTAACATTAAAATGTGTTCTTAGAGCCAACCAATCAATCCAGTTCACTATCTTAAACCCTCTAAACGCATACAACTCTACGGCCTTTTAGACAACAGAAAAATCCATTGGCATAATTATTCTGTGTACAGCGATTACTGTGAAGTACCCATTCGGAGCACAATGAGCTGGGAACAGCAGCATGAAGTACCTTTCAGGTAAGTGTGGCATTAGGTCTGGGGGAGCTCGAAATCAAACGCAAAACCTTTTTACAGTTACAAAAATGGTTTTCTTCATTGTAAGGACGCCTCCACGGTATTGTGTTCTATCAGGTCAGCACACACACACACACACACACACACACAAACACACACACACACAAGCACACACACACACACACACATGCAGAGAGAGAGAGAGAGAGAGAGAGAGAGAGAGAGAGAGAGAGAGAGAGAGATAGAGAGAGAGAGAGAGAAAGAATGACAGATAGAAGGAGAGATTACAGAGGGACAGATAGAAGGGCAGAAAAAGGACAAGAAAAATAGAAAGAAAAAGGGAAAAGGGCGGGGGGGGGGGCAGAATAAAGAAACTTTGATAGGCGGTAGTAAGAAGGATAACGTTCAACGAAGAAATGCAAATGTTGAAAAATGAACTTGATTACACAACCCCCCAACCCCCCCAACCCCCATGAACAGCCCTGAAAAGCAAAGACACACGAGATTAGAAAACAATAACACACACACACACACACACACACACACACACAAACACACACACACACAAACATACACACACACACACACACACACACACACACACACCTACGCATTGATACATACATATATGTAAATAGAGACGACAGACAGATAGACAGAAAAGAACCCGGAAAGGAAGAGAAAGAGAGAGAACAAGAGATTGCCTTCTTGGACGAATAGTCAACCGGAAGAAATATTCTGACAAAGAAAAGACTGAGACCAGAAACTTATTGGAAAAGGAAATAGTGTAAGTATAAAGCGCCAATGTGTCGGCTTCGCTATTGAAAAAAAAATATGAAGACCAAGAAAAGGGAGAGAGTGGTTTCAGGATGAGAGGGGGAGAGGGAAAGGGGAGGGATGTAAGAGAAAGTAAGTAGGGATATACTGCGGGAGGTCAGACGCGTTAAAAAAAAAAAACCAAAAAAACCAACAAAAAAAAAGATGACTAGGTCAGAAAAAAAGCTGAGACGGCGATTTCTTATTGTACAAGACAAATCGAACTTTTGACTACTCTGATCCTTGTGATGGGTCTGTACTTTTACAGTACCTTTCCCGGGGTTTCGTTTTGTTTTGATTTTGGTGTTTTTTATTAGGATCACGCAGGTAAGTAAGGTCGAAGATTTTGCAGAGGCACGAATTAATGTGAACTGCTGCACTTCTTTATCATGAACTACATTACTCCAAGTGCCACACGCCTTAAAATGTACGTTTTCTTTCTGCCCTTTGAAATACTTTGTGTATATTTCGCCCGAGGACTTACAAGCAGCAATTAAAAGGGCCCGTTCGGTTCAGGTTTCACAGTGCACAGCGACCACCACGTTGTTAGAGAGCATATTATTATTAATAGTGTAAAATATTGTTATCTCAGATGGCACAAAGACTGCCACCCCCTCCACCTACCCACTCCCACCTCTTTCTCTTTTTGTCTTACTTTCTCTTTTTCTCTATCCTTGTTTCTTACTCTCCTTCTTTTTCCTTATCTGCGTGTTTGTGTGTGTATGTGTAAATGTATATGTATATATATATATATATATATATATATATATATATATTTATGCATGTATAGAACATTATCTTGTCGCCGTGTGGGTGGTTCGTGGCTGCTCTCACGAGACCAGCTCACGCTTTTAAGTATCACCATTATTCTAGCTTTTACAAGCTTCCTTTCAAAATGTGGCCTTTGTCATGCCGATTCGACAACACGATTTTTACTTTTTTGTCTTTCCAAGTAAAAGATCTTGTTACAGGCTGTGTTGGAGAGCTGGGACGGTGGGGGAATCGGGGGAAGGGGGGGGGGGGGGGGGGGGTATTCTCAGCTAAGCTTTGTGCATTTTTTAAAGTTTATTAATGTGTCTGTTTTCGTGCTCCAGTGGGTTTGTGTATTTGTTTTTATTTCTCCTTTGTTTTGTTTTTGTTTTGTTTGTTTGGTTAGCTTTCTTTCGCCATTTGCTTAATTAATTTTCAAATATATTTGTTGGAGTGATTGTTTAAAATGAAATAAATACTAGTAAAGCTTCAGAAGTGGCCACAATGTAATAATATACAAGTATAAAATACACTTTTCTATTTAGGAAAAAACAAAACAAAATTGTTATGGGAGGAAGGGAAAAGCTTAAGTTAAAAAAGGGGAGAACTCTTGAGTAAAATCGATAGAAGACGCAAGTTATTCTCCAGAAAGAAGCGCAAAGGTATAATAGCCTAGGAAAACGGCCACAATGCAACGCAAACGTATGAAATTACGGGGGGAAAGACGCAGCCAGAGGTCGGCAAGCGAATTGAGACAAATAGGTTTGGCTGGGCGAGGATGAGTCATCGTGTGCGCGCGCGCGCGCGTGTGTGTGTGTGTGTGTGTGTGTGTGTGTGTGTGTGTGTGTGTGTGCGTGCGTGCGTGCGTGTGAGTCCGTGTGTACTTATGTATTTGAGCGCGTGTGAGTGTCTGAGTGGGTTTGCGCATGTGAGTGGGGTGTCTGGGTTAGGGAAGGGCGCGCGGGAGGGCCGGCGTGTACCCCGACCGATGAGCTGCCCAAACTCGCGGGGTTACACACGACTAATCATCTCCAATGTAGCTGACCTCAGCCTCTGGTGTAAACTGAAATCGTTACTACTGTATTCTCCCTCTGCTGCTGGTATAGCCTGAGGTCTCTTGTAACTGTAGCCTCCCTCGGCTTCTAGTATAGCTTAACGTCTCTAAGGTAGCCTTCCATAGCTGCTGGAAGAGTATGCTGTCTCTAATGAAGCCTCCCCCATCCACTGGTGTAGCTTAGGGTCTCTTCTGTAGCATTCCGTGACTGCTGATGTAGCCTCCGCCAGCCGGTTGTGCTGTTTGAAGTCGCCACAGTAGCCAATTTCAGTCACTAGTGTAGCCTGGAGTCTCTTATAGCTGCCCACAGCCGATTGTGTAGCCTGAAGTCCCTACTGTATCCGATGTAAGCTGCCAGTGTAGCAGGAACACAAACACGAAGAGGCATTTTCAATAGGGTGTCATCTCCTGGTAGATGTACCGGGCAGCTACCCCTCCTCCCCTCCCCCCCTCCCCTTCTCCACACACCCCCCAAAAAACCAATGCACAGGATTTTGGACTAGAGTTATAACATGTTTCGCCATACGTGGAAATGAGGCTTTTAAATGCTCAATATAAAAATATAGCAAACTCTTCTCTGCCAGAACTGGCCTCAGTGGCAATGTCATAGACCATAATTCATCGTTAGCCTTATTTTCCTCTATTCCACAAAAGACATAGAGCTAGTCTCCGCTATTGAAGAAATGCTCGTCGCCAAACACTAACGAAAGTACTATTAGTATTATGTTTCGACATAGCACACCCTCGTATAGTTTCGTGTCTCCTTAGAGCAGGCCAGAGTGTTGTAGATTTCAAAAGATGAAAGATGGCGTTCCGTTTAGTGATTGGTTTTTCCCAGTCTCGTGGGTTAAGCATGTAGGTCTCTCATTGCAGAGAAAAGGAGAGTAGACAGAATCTCGGACTTCTATGGTAGAATACAATATCTTTACGCTAATACGTGCGTTTTCTAACAAAATGTTCACGTTTGTGTAGTATAATATATATATATATATATAATATGTGTATAATATATATATAGATATATTTTTATATAATATGTGTATAATATATATATATATATATATATTTTTATTTTTTTTATTTTTTATATATATTATATAATATGTGTATAATATATATATGTATATATATATATATGTGTGTATATATATATCTATATATTTTTATTTTTATATATACGCACATAACTATAATATACACATAATTGTATTATAAACAGTTTTTTAGACAAAACTCAGTTTATCCATTTTTCACATTAAAAAAAAAGATTTCTGTTTTTCACCTGTTTTCTGATTAGATTTGAGGAACTATGTTTTTATACATATCATGATGTAAGGCCTAGTTGATACCCGTTGCACAATAAAATCCATGTTAATTTCTTATCCTTTAAATTGAGGGGAACCCCTCACATTTTTGATAAGATATGTTTTCTCCATATTTATTGATTTTTGTTTTTATTTTTTAAAATAAAAAATATATATATTATATATTATAATATCTACAAAAGGAGACAAATCTGAATCGAATTATATAGTTTTTTGTTGTTTTTAAAGCGCAGCTTTGAGACTGATGTAAACATTATTACTGACAACATAGTTTTCATATAACTGCAGTAAAGCTATAACAACAACAACAACAACAACAGATTTGGTAATTTTTGTAAAACTGCATGTATCAGCACGTCGAATAGGCCACATAATTTGTATCTCCCACGGTTTGTGTTCATCACTGAAATAGCTGCTTTTCAACTTTATGTAGTTTCAAACCATAGATCGATACAGATTTGCTTCTAATTTAACATACTTATATCGGCACCTTTAAGATATAATAAACATTGACTTCAATAAAATTATTAACGAAAAGAGCCGCCGACAACTTTCCATAGATCGCAAGGTTATTCACGTGACTCAAGGAAAGAACAGGGTTGGCGTGCAGAAATCTGTATCGAAATATCAGGAGAAGAGGGTTATTTAGGTCGCATTTTGAGAAGAAAAAAAAAGAAAAAAAGAAAAAAAAGAAAAAAAAGAAAAAAAAAGAAGCCCAACAACAACAAAAACAAACAAGCCAAAAACCCACATTCTTTACTACTGGAATTACAAGAGAATTAACTGCCCTGTGTGGAGGAAGAAAGAGACTCTGGAATACATCTCACCTGTCTAGATACGATTTTTCAAGTTCAGCCAAACTTCGAAAATAGCATTTGTTGCTTTTTGACATCAAATTATTTTGCTCAAACAGAAATATTCATAGGCTTATGCCTAAATATGTGTAGTTTTTATTATTGTTTCTTGTCTCTGTGAGAGTATGTGTGTGCATGTATATGTATGTTCCTGTGTATGTCTGTATGCACGTGTTTGTCAGTTTGTGTGGGTGCGTACATTCTTTGTGTTTATTATTATTTTCTTGTCACAAACCCCTCCCTCCTTTTCCGTGCCTCTTTTTCATTATCTCTTCCCGCCTCCCCCCTTCTCTCTCCCTCTCTCTCTCTTTCTCTCTCTCTCTCTCTCTCTCTCTCTCTCTCTCTCTCTCTC
>NW_004797338.1:821436-822729 GCF_000002075.1 Aplysia californica | reverse complement strand
TACACAGGCTTGCACACAAACATGTACAAACACATACACGTACGCACACATACACATACACACATACACATACACATACATATACACACATGAACACACATACACACATACACACAAACACACTTACACATACGCGCTCACACACATGCACACACACACATACACGCGCACAGGACATACACACATTTATACACACATACACGCTCTCACAAACACTCAAACACACACATACACACATACACGCACACACACACACATACAAACACACATACATATAGACATGAACACACATTTACACACACATACACACATACACACATACACACATACACACGCATACACACGCACATACACACACATACATAAACACATACACTTACACATATACAAAATACACATACACACTTACGAACACATAAAAACATACAGACATACACACACATGCATATAAGCGCTCACATACATGCACACAAGCATACGCACACACATACACACACACACACACACACACACACACACACACACACTGGACATACACACACATACACACACATACATGCTCCCACACACGCATACATACACGGACATACACACGTACAAACATACACATCTACACACAAACACACACATAAAAAGGCACAAATGCAAACTCAAACACATGCACTCATGTGCGCGCACACACATACTCACACACACACACACACACACACACACACACGCACACACACACACACACACACACACACACACACACACACACACACACACAGAGAGAGAGAGAGAGAGAGAGAGAGAGAGAGATAGTGAGAGATTGTAAATTTCACACTTTCACTTTCAAGTGTCTGTGTGTATGTATCTGTGTGTGCGCGCGCGCGAGCGTGTTTGTATGTGTGTTTGTGTGTGTGTGTGTGCGTGTCATTGTAAGTATGCGTGTGTTCGTGGGTGTGTTTGTGTGTTTGTGTGTATATGTGTATTTGGTATTGGGTTAAATTGGTTTCGCAGAAGGAAACCCACACACTAAGACACTTTTTAATGTACGTATGACGTTTTAGACACTGATTGGTAAAATCATTGAAATAGATGCATATAAATCTGACTTGAATAGCACGAAACAGGAGACCCTTCTATAACAGAAAACAAACCGAAAGTGAGACGTAACCGCCTCTTTCCACACACCCACACAAAGTCTCGACGTTCACTCCCCACATAAAATTATGAAACCTGTGTTGTGCCAACATGTGTTTTTATGGACCCAGCCTCTTATAGCCAAGTTCTTCTCTCCTTTTAACCCCC
>NW_004797338.1:815261-821336 GCF_000002075.1 Aplysia californica | reverse complement strand
GCGCTCATTTGAGAGTTCGTGCCTTGTGACGTGAGAAAAAAATCTGAAATATATGCAGGGTCATACCATGTCACAGCATGTCACACGATGTCACACCATGTGACGCCACGTCGCCTCATCTGCTCATGATCTCCTTCCTGGTCTGCCAGTACAGGTTCCGTTACGGAGCATGTATAGGCCTAGTGACCTCTCTTACCGTGAAAGGCGTTTTTCGTGTGCAGCCCCCCTCTTCCATTTACATGACTGAGCACTTCTTGTTTGAGCTGGTATGGGATCTTGGTTAGGCAATGTAACTCTTTGTTTGTCTTAGTAAGGGTTTACGGCTCTTGCAAATGCATTAGGTTATATGAGCGCCAAAAGGTAACTCTGGGAAGAAAGCGAGGAATAGAACATCTAATACAACAGTCTGTGTCTTGACATTCAATAGGCTAAAAGATTAGAGCCATAGAGACAATAAATTAAGTAACAGTAATTTAAAGATGTGTAGATTGATAAACATTACTGATAAAATAATATATAGACGGGTCTCAAATTCGTGGCGCAACTTATTCTCAAATATCTCCTCAATTATTATCGAACATAAAATCTCCAACTTTTGCAAAGTGACATGTATCAATTTGTCTTAACAGATCAATATTTTTGTGAAGACCTGTTAACTTTGTTCTAGAAAATTCCTTTATAAATACTAATACAAATCGCAGTGGGCTATTTCTACTGATTTTAAAAGGTTTACAGCTGGGACGATATCGCTTTTAAAAGCAAGTCCGTAATTTTTTTCCTTTCTATTCGCATGAGTATCTTTATTGAACGCTTTTCTGAGAACTTTTAGTAAAAAAAAAAGTGTTCACTATAATATTAATTTCTTGTAACTAGTTTTGCCACTAAAAATATCATTGGTGAGCTTTTATGTAACCCATAAACAAATTTGTGTGAGGAGCACGAAGTGCTGTGAACAATTCCATTTTCCGCGTGAAGATTTGTAGTAGTTTATATACATTTAAGAAGAACAGTTTTGCAATCTAGCCTCAACTGTTATGGAAAAATATGATTAAGTTAAGACAAATTGAGACAAACTGCTGTTCAAAGTATGCGTGACATTGGTTTACTCGTTGAAAGGATATCAATGAGGATAAGTTGCGCCATGATTTTTTTACCGCACTATACTAATGTATGTACTGTAGACTTTTGGAAGTAACAGTGAGGCTATTGGCATGGTAACCGCCCTTTTTCGCGTCTGCGCTCTGTGAGCAATCGTTGAATTCGCAGGGCAGGCTGACGTCATCACTGCTCGAGAGGCGTTCGGGAATACCTCGGCTAAATAAAACTGCTCATGTTGACCAGGAGGTGATATAATACTAGTTGCGAGCTAGTGTTGAAAGCAAGGATATTGAAACGAGTCTCTGTAGTGCAACAACACAGCAGTAAACCTTGATTGTCTCTTTAAACGCCTTCAAATCAAATCGACAAATTACTTTTTGAACTTTGATAAAATATTAGTTTGGATTTACTTGAAACAAATGGAAATTGTTAACAGCAATCAATCTTTTGTCCACTGCCCAGCTGACAAAGAGTAACAAGTGCCGCTGGTTTTGTCCAGTTAACGAAATGCCCCTAATAACATAAGACAAGCAGCCGTTCGATAAACAAGATGTCTTCGCTGCAAGAAAAGTGTTGTGAACAATTTTAAAGGCAAATAACGTTATAGTACTTATTTAACTAGGCTTTGCAAAGAAAAAACAAGACCTTGGGCTTTTGAAGAGTTATAAGCAACTTTTGATCGGGATTCTACTTGCAGTTTATTGAGGAGACGAAATTTGTGAAGTAACTTATGGATTTTGGATATTCACTTTCAAAAGTTGTTGTATTGTAGCATATTATGTTAGATTTTTTTGGGGGGAGGGAGACTCTTATCCTGCTAAACATATTTATTTGAAAAGTGTGTTTCATGGGACAGTGCTAAAAATCTAAATCGTCCTGTCTATATAGTTTGTAGCTAATTGCCTTTATGCTCAAATCTCCAGAAAGTGGAGATGAAAGAAAGCGACAGAACAAGGTTAGAAAGCAGAAAGGGAGATTAAAGGATAACATTTTAGAGAAGAGAATCTTCCGTTGCGTCCAGGTTTCGAACACGGGACCTATTGAATGAGATGCAAACACCGTAACCTCTTGACCACGAGACCACCCTAGCAAAAACTGTCACGAGCTGCGAGATTGGCCCCAACATTATAAACGTCATTTTAAAGTTTGATAAGTTGAGTGACTCGAAAGAGGTGTAAAGGATCAAATTATTGTAATCAAATCTATGTATACAAATAAGGAATATACATCTAATATTATTAGATCTATGTTGTTTAAGAAAACTCACTCTAAATCCAGTGAGTTGCATAGATGCCCCCCAGAAGCAAAATTGAAACCAAAAGCTGTAAAAATTAGATATGAAACACGGTAGTCTAAAACATGAGATCAGTAGTAGCAACTTAAGATAATTACGAGTTATCAACTTATTTTGATTTGACTCGCCGTAGCCATGCTGCAAGAGATAGTTGCCTGTCCCCCATCCCTCTTTCGGTTTGAAAATGTACTTTGTGAATGTATCCCAGTAGTCATGTTTTTCAGCGGATCATGATCATTTTTTGTGCCATGTTTTGTTGTGCCTCTCTTCACTTTCCGTTGGTCTCAGACACATTAAACTGCTTGCGCCTTGATTACAGCTGAGCCGTCAATAGCTTGAAGAGGACCGGCGGTGTTGAGGCTACGTGTGTTTGTGGGCTGCGTAAAACGTGCAGTCTAGACACTCCGCCAGGCTGCTTACTTCCAACTGGCTCGCTCTTGCGTGGATCCAGAACTAGCAAAAGCAATGACAGACAAACATGGGGGATCCCAAGGTGGGGATTGAGGGGTGGGAAAGTGAAATGTTCGGGGTTATGGTGGAGGGGTTTGAGGGTGAACTGTGGGAAAAGGTGGGGAGAGGGGACGAGGTTGAAATAGGGGTGAATTGTAGAAAAAACGGGAGTTGGTGTGGTCAGGTTGGGGACGGGGATACGTTGGGAAACGGCGATGGGGAGAGTGGGGGAATAAAGAGAGAGGGGTACGTCGGGCGATGGGTGGACTGGGGATAGAATGTTGGGGTACGTTGAGAAAGGGCGGGATACATTGAGAGAGGGGATGGGTTGCGGATGGATGGATGGGGGGATACATTGGGAGAAAAGGTTGGTTGGGGATATATTAGGGAAAAGGTGCTTTGGGAGAAGGAGACGGGCAGAGTGGGGGACAGAGAGGGGGTATACTGGGAGACGGGATTGGGGAGGGAGACGTTGTGAGGGGGGGGGGTACGGGTTGTACTTTGGGAGGGGGAAAGGGGGATAGATGGTGGGGGGTACATTAGGAGAAAGGAGGGAGGGGGCTGGGGGGGTGTTAGGGCATTGCAGGGAGCCTCCATAGCTAGTCGTAATGCACCGTCTCAGACACATCAATAGCGATTGGGCTATATTTACGACATAAAACTTGGTTCCGCAACGTGTGGATAAGGTCAAAATACACTTGCAGGCAGACAGGGTGCTCCCACTGCCCCACCCACCCCATCTACTTTTGTAGCGCCAAGCCGTCGGGTCGGGTGGGGGCATAGATTGGAGTACAAACTCGTTCGATTTCGTAATGCAATCGAATTTGTGCAATACGACAATCAAATACAATGTACACGTGTCTTATCTGTTGACATGGAGCGAATACATAATGATTATGACAGGGTAAATAATGAATGTCGTGAGGGCCAAGACTTCATTTCTTTTTATATTGTTCTAAAGATATTTTTAGAAATGAAATACTTTTGCTAAATCCCTCTCCATAATTTATGCGGGCATGTTTATGCGTATGAATTTAAATGTATTTGTGTGAGTGAGTGTATGTGTGAGTGTGAGTGTGTGTGTGTATGGCTGTGTATGTATGTGTGTGTTTGATGTGTGCGTGTATGTGTGTATACAAATCTATGGACAGCCGGTTGCCCAAACAGCTGATGTATAGAGAGCTGCTTCATGGCAAGCGCTCAGTTGGAGGGCACAAAAACGTTTAAAATACTGCCTCAAATTCTCACTAAAGGGACTTGGAATCCTGTCGACCGACTCGTAGGAAACGCTGGCCCTAAATTGTCCCCCGTGGCGCTGCAATCTAACAAAGAGAGCCAAAGCAGCAGAAGCGAGGTGCATTGCTGAAGACAAAAATGCAACGTGCCCAAATTTAGACCTGCCTCCACTTCAAGTCCAACGGCCGACTAGATATCTACCCGTGCCCACACTGCAGGCAAACCGTCCGAGCCCGGATAGGTCAAATCAGCCACCTCCGGACCCACAGTCAGCGTCAACAGACTAATATAAGAAGCCATGGGCATCTTCATTAGGTAAGGACCGACAACAACAAAAGAAAATGTTAGTGAGCATACGTGTTTATGTGTGTACATTTGTGAGTGTGTGTATGTCTTTGTATCTGTGTGTGTGTGCAGGCACGCGCATGCGCGCACGTGCGTATTTGTGAGTGTGTTTGTAGGCGTGTCACCATGCCGACCGACACCTTCCGTGACGGAGACATCTAAGTCGATTTTCGTTACTGTACTGACGGGGAAACTTTTTAGTCTTCGGAGGACCCTCTTTACTGGTGACTGCGCTCTGAAAGCAAGTACAAAGGTGGACAGCAAGGGAAGTTTGTACCTATTTGCCAAAATGTGCAACTACTTCTTCCTCAGAATTTGCACAAAAAAGACCGAAGTTTTACACCATACAGTACAAACAGCTCCATGCAAAGAGCCCCAAATTTCCATCGAAGGCCATAGAGCGGCTTTTACAGATTCGTTTTTCTGCCTTGGTAGTACCTCAGTAAGCTCCATTAATATCGACGAAGAAGTGGTCTACAAAATCCTCAGAGCCAGGACAGCTTTCGTAAGACTGAAAGACATGGCCTGTGGGGGAAGACTGAGACTTGACACTTCTAGTCTTATGGTGTAAAGATCAGCAGATCCACCATATCTATTCTACACCTGCTAAACGTAGAAAGTCGAGAGCAGGTATGCCAAGCAGCTCAGTCACTTCCATGTGAGATGCTTCAGAATACGGTTCCAAATCAGGCGGCAAGAGTCCAATACATTGAGGGGCTCCAGCGTGCCGAGATGAAGAGAATCGACGCCATGCAGATACTCTTCCAGCTCCAGTGGGCTAGTCATGTTCAGAGCACGGATAACTTTGGTGTCCCAGGGAGACTGCTCTATGGTGAGCTGATTTCAGGCAAAAGCTCAGTCAACGTGAGAAAAGTGTGTCACGACGAGGTGGAATTTGGCACTAGTCCAATTTTTTTTTTTTGAATACCCATTTATTGATATCATCTTAAATCATGTCTATTTGTCTTGTTTCTTTTGCAAAAAGTAACCATCTATCTTGAATAGAAGTTGAGATATTTGCGACTAAAGGTAGAGGTCACCTGGTGTCACGAGGAAATGTCCCCAAAAGGTTAGTTATTTCCAAAGCTTGAGTGTTTATGAAAACTGCACATTTACAATTTTCTTGTGACTTTGATCCACGCTTTTCGTTACATCTATACAGAAATGTGTTTTTAAATGAGCATAACACGTGTTGAGCCAAAAGCAGAAAATTCGAGAAAAAAATGCCCAAATGACCATAAAAAATGCAGGTTTATTTGATTTCATTATTTTGACGAGTGCCTGATTTCACCAGGATGCTGAAGGCATTTCTGAAACTACGCGACATTCCCCACATCAAATGGAAAGAGGCTACTTCCGACCTCCCCTCTTTGGCGCAAGTTTATAAGATCTGGAGTTGTCAAATTTGAAGAAAAACGTATCATGTTCCAAGCTAAGCTTGGTCCAGCCCCCGCCCCAATCGCAATACATATTTTCAGCAAAGATAGGCCTGCTCAGCCACCTCTGCACTCCCCCCCCCCTCTCCACCCCAACTAGTAATGTAAGTAAAAGTCAAAGTTATTTCTCCTGGGAAGAATGAACAGAATAATAATATGTACATAATATGTGTGCGTGTCTGTATGTGCATGTGTGTGTGTGTGTGTGTGTGTGTG
>NW_004797338.1:811810-814844 GCF_000002075.1 Aplysia californica | reverse complement strand
GGGGTGTTCTGTTTTGTGATTGTTTTTTGTGGTTTTTATTTATTTCGTGTTTTCATGTTTTCAGTGTTTTTTTGTTTGTTTTTGCTTTTGTTTAGTTTTTTTATATTATTTTTGTAAAAAATTTAAATGTCCTATCAGACAAAGCCAGGGCGTCTCGAAGGCAAGCACAACGGAATAGTTTTCTCCTTTTTTTTCGTTTTTTCGTTACATTTTTTTCTTTGTTGTTATTTTGGGGAAGTTAGGAAAGGGGGATATTATCATAAATAGTTTAGAAAGCAAAGAATAATAACACTCGTTTCACAACTCAACAATTTGTGTGTTACTTTCACATCATCTATTAGGTGGAAAACGCCAATATTATTGGACGCGAGATTGGACTAACTACAAGAAGCGTTACATACAGAGCGGCGAATCTATTTAACTTCCTTTGACACCTGTCAATGGGTTTACTTTGTAGTCCAAAGTGCTTCACATTTTGCGAGGGACATTGCTCTTCGCGCAGTCACCATCCTGGTGGGTAGACTTGCTAAACAGCTTGGTTTACAGTGGTACTGACACAACTTATTATGGTGATTTGTTGATTTACTTACCATGTTTCTTTAGTGGTACTAAAACCTTTGAATTTTGATGGGGTTGTTTTTTTCGAAGGAAACGATTTGTTTTTGAGTTATTGAGTTAATGAATGCAATAGACTTTGGGGTTTTGCCATAGATAAACGTTTTGTTATTTACTTAAGTACTCAGTCTCCCTTTCAGAGTTGTTGTTGTTGCTGTTATTTCTGTTGTTGTTGTTGTTGTTGTTGGTGGTGGTGGTGGTGGGGATGGTGGCGGTTGTGTTTTTCAGGGGGTGGGGTATTCCTGTCTTTAGTGTAAGTTTGGTTTATTTTTTCTTGAGTGTTTTCATGGTGCAGGGAGAGGGGGGGGGTATAGATTACAAATCAAGGTCCAAGAACATATGTTGCTCATGATCATTGATTTAACACGAAACCAAGTGAATCAATGTTTAAAAAAAATATTATTTAGAAAGAGGAACAGTAAACCTTAACCGCCCATGTTACCTAATTAGACCTAGTACGCACACCTGGAGACTCCCCTCTCTGTAGGGCCACATTTGGATTTCTCCAAAGATCGCTTTCAACGTATTTTAGCAAATGGGTAGGCATTGGGGCGGGGGGGGGGGTGTGATGACGAGTTAGTTTATTTATTTATTCTGAAGTAGTGGCCACATTTGGCAATGTTTTGACACGTCTTCTTCTTTGCGCTCCCCTGCAAAAACTATAATCAGTTTTTTTTTAAAAACCAAGTATATCACGGTTGGTTGTGTCGGAGAAGGGCGTACAAACTTGGAGGAGAAACAATGTGCAGGACATAACAAAAAAACAAGAAGCAAATTAAGGCGTCTCTTCTTGAAGATAGATGTATCAAAGTGAGTGATATTGCCGTGTCGCTAGAGCCCTCACTAAATGCAGTTAAAAGTAATTAGACTATCCAGATGGGATATCACAAAGTATCAGCTCCATGGGTCAAGTGACAGAAGAAAAGCATAAAGTGAAGCGTGAGCATAATAATGCATCCCACTCACTTTTGGAACGATACACAGATATTGAAGGCAAGGCTACTGTGTATGTTCATTACCTCCGTGGAGGTGACCTAAATTTTCATGAAATGAATAATCACTGGAACTGGGTTTATAACACAACACCAGAAAAAGCAGGGACTCAATGACGTGGAAACATCCATCATCACCTTCAATAAACACGTTCTAAGCGTAGTCTTTGGTGCGAGAATTACTGGCAACAGTGTTCTGGGGTACAAAAGGTGTTCTGCTAGCGGACTCTGTACCACCTTAAACGGTTAATGCTCTTATACTATTATACACTAAAGGTACTGAGAGAGTTCTGTGCAACGGAGGAAGCCAGGAGCAAGGGTGTCCCCCTACTGCATGGCAACGCCTCCCTGTATACTGCGAACATGGCATAAGACTGGATTCAAAAGTATGGTTGGGAGGTTTGACATTATTATCCTCCCCATGGTCCTTATCTGATTCCTTCTGACTACCATTTCTTCGGGCCCCACAAGAGACTCTTCGCTGGAAACATTTTTGACAAAGACAAAGACTTAAAATACGAAATGAAATATTAGTTGCAAAATGTTGATACCGATTTTTTCGTAAGAGGCATCTATTCTGCCGAGCTTCGTTGGGAAAACGCATTGATTTTGAAAGTGACTAATCAAAAAGTAGCTCTACATACCAGCATCTCATGTGAAAGCTTTTTTTTCGAGCAAGATAATGGTTGAACCTGTGGTCATTTTCACCTTACTACCAGAACAACCCGCGTAGCGTTCTGATTTTTTTAATAGAAAAGAGAAAATGGACAAAACGGCTTGTCAAAGAATTCAGAACAAATAGCTGATAGAACAGCACAATTACAGCATACGTTATGGTACTTGAGAAAACTGTTTCATTTCTCTAGGAGAATCTCCAACTTTCTGCAATCAACTTTCAAAGATATATGTGTCCACAAGCACAACAATAAAACAGAAAGAAAAAAACCCTGAAGAAAATGGAATTTTTCAATCAAAGTGAGTCTGTAAGATTTTGACCCCCTAAAAAAGAAAGGAAAAGAAACACTCAGATGCATCGGAAACACACAGACAGCTCTCAAATAATTTGTGCAAATATAAGACGAGGGCAAAACACAGAGGTGGCAATTGGAGGAAACGGCTAGGGCAGTTTGGGGCGAATGACTCATCTGAAGACATCGCCATAGAGAATTTTTCTTTTTTTTCTAGTATTTGTTATCCTCTTCAACAGCAGAAACCAATATCATTCTGCTGTCTAGCTGCTTTTTCTTTCTTCCATCAGTGTTCTGCTATGTCCTTTGCTCTTACATTGCTCCCCTACACTTCTCTATGTCTGTCTCTCTGTCTGTTGATCGGTCTGTCTGTAGGTCTGTCTGTCTCCCTCTCTCTCTCTCTCTCTCTCTCTCTCTCTCTCTCTCTCTTTCTCTCTCTCTCTCTCTCTCTCTCCCCCT
>NW_004797338.1:808501-810908 GCF_000002075.1 Aplysia californica | reverse complement strand
GAACCGAGCGTGTCAATACCGTTCTGAACCGAGCGTGTCAATACCGTCCCGACCCGAGCGTGTCAATACAGTTCTGAACCGAGCGTGTCAATACCGTTCTGAACCGAGCGTGTCAATACCGTTCTGAACCGAGCGTGTCAATACCGTCCCGACCCGAGCGTGTCAATACCGTTCTGAACCGAACGTGTCAATTTGTCGATGGGGGCGAAAAAAATACTTACATAAAAGAGAAAGCAGATAACGTTGTAAGGCTACCACTTCATGTGTGACTCGGACAGATTGTGGCGTCGGTGGCCTAGTGGTTAAGCTACCGGACTTGTAATCATGAGGTTGCGGGTTCGGGGGTTCGAGCCGTGCACCCGACGTTGTGTCCTTGGGATAGGCACTTTACACGAATTTTCCTCACTTCATCCAGGTGAAGGGTGGAAAAGGGTACCCTGCCATACACAGCGAAAGATCTTGTCAGTATAATAGTGTTCTAGCGCCTATAAATGGCTGCTTGCACAGTAGGCTTCCCAGGAAGTTGAAGTTGTTTCTGAATGCTCTCGGGTCTGCTGGGGTAATAGTATAGATTGTGAAGCGCATAGAGCTTGCTGTGGAGCGGGGATTTGCGCTATACAAATGCTATCTTTTTTATTATTATTATTAAAGCCTGACAACCGGCTCATACGTGGCGGTATATATGAAACTTTAGGCCTATTGCTCAAAGTCTATGAATTACAGAGGGGCACCCACTGATCATGGTCTCTTGGACAAAGTTAGGTGTTTCTGGTCGGAACAAGGCGTACGCATCAGTCTCTCCAATGTTTGGGTAAAGTCTCCCACAAATGGCTGTTGCTCCCTTTCTTGTGCAATTGATAATTTAATCAAAGCTTTCGTGAAGATTTGAAGGTTTTAATCTACCAATTGAGATGCTCAACCCGTTGACTCCCAGTATCTGAACTAACTAACAGAATCCCCCCCCCCCCTTCCCCTTCCCCTTTTCCCCTAAAAAATGAAAACAAAAATAAAAATGAAGAGCGAAGGCAAGGCTAAAGGATGAAGTGCTTAAATCAGTCTCACATCCTCGGTTGCCAAAACAGTTCTTATATGGACGTATACTTCAAACGTGAAAAAGCAGCGCTGAAAAATAGATAAATGGGCTCCCTGGGTGGTTATTGCTTGTTCTAAGTACAACATCTCTTTTAACATTGAATAATTTAGAGATTGGTACGTCTTTGATTTTCAGTT
Organism: Aplysia californica; assembly: GCF_000002075.1. NCBI lineage: Eukaryota > Metazoa > Mollusca > Gastropoda > Aplysiida > Aplysiidae > Aplysia > Aplysia californica. The sequence continues at coordinate 809,678 of NW_004797338.1, read as the reverse complement.
TTGCTTGAACTCTTTTATCTGGTCTGACACCAGTATCATGGGTGGACTTTACTTTATTATGTATAGTCGGATGTTAACAAAAAACATGGCAGCGTTTCAGTTATATCTTTAGCTACAAAAGTGTGATGCATCCTGCTAGCATTACTCTTTCCACATTGTTGTTTCCTTGAGTCTGTTTCTCGGTCGTAAAGATGTGCAGGTTGCGCGGTTGGCACTATACTGGACTACGATATTTGTGACCCTGGCTTAATTCTTCGTTTTGAACGTCTGAGATTGTTCTTGGAGTTTTCACCCCCTCCCCTTTCTACCCACAATTTTCCGTCCATCGTGATCTTTTGGATGAAGTCAAGGAGATAGAATTTTCATTCAGCGGTCTCATCTCAAAACTGGTACTATGTTTTTGTTTTAACAATTACAATCAATGTCTAGACGTACGCTCTGCTGCCTTCAATACTTTACATGACAATACAATTGTCATTTTTTGTTAATTGATCATTAGTTGTTGGGTTTTTTTACATATTGCGTTGACACTAGTTTAATAAAAGTCGTCGACTCTGACTCGTTCGTTGAAAGACATCGACGTCTATGGTGTAGCGGTTATACCGGATGCCCATTGGAAATGGGATCGGGTCGGGTCAGGTTGATCGCCCGACTTGTTGCCTGAAAACAAAAGCGTTTGCTTTTGATGCGACGAGTTGGGCGATCGGTTTGTGTCACAATATACGAGATGTTCATTTGGACGTCGGGTCGGGTCGGGTCGGGTCGGTTTGCTAGCCAGATTGAGGGCTCAAAGCGGCTATCGTGGCATAAGCCCGATCGTGCCCAACTAGTGCCCTAAAAAACAAACGCGTTTGTTTTCAGGCGACGAGTCGGGCAATCGACCTGACCCGACCCGACCCAACCCTACCCGATCCCATCCGCATTGGGCACCCGGTAAAAGCCACTTTGCATCCTCAATCTGACTAGCAAACCGTCCCGACCCGAGCGTGTCAATACCGTCCCGACCCGAGCGTGTCAATACCGTTCTGAACCGAGCGTGTCAATACCGTTCTGAACCGAGCGTGTCAATACCGTCCCGACCCGAGCGTGTCAATACCGTTCTGAACCGAGCGTGTCAATACCGTTCTGAACCGAGCGTGTCAATACCGTCCCGACCCGAGCGTGTCAATACCGTTCT
>NW_004797338.1:804634-807100 GCF_000002075.1 Aplysia californica | reverse complement strand
ACACACACACACACACACACACACACACACACACACACACACACACACACAAACTCACACACTTGAACGTTTTAACTTTCAAAAGCCTCACCCGTAAAGAGCTATAAACGCCATATCATAATACTGGGTGACTTTATAAGAATGAACCGATTTCATTACGCAATATTTTAATATGGAAAATCAATAGAAAACTCAAGCTAAGTCACAAAAATATCCAACTCACAATCAGTTTCCATTTCCTGTCTTACAAGTGTTAGTGTTTAATGTGGTCAACACCAGCAGCACGGGCAACATTAAAGCGATAAGAGAATTCATCCAGACTCATTTTGGCATTATCACGGTCTTCTGCGTTGTTCACTGAATTGTTGTTTGATGCTAGTGGTCATCGGTGGAACATAAATGCGATATCTTAAATAGCCCCACAAGAAAAAAATCACACACGGTGAGATGAGATCTGGGGTTATGGCAGGAAAAGCACAGATACTATACGTTCTTGCGCTACCGTACTCCGACCGTCTAGCACAGAGAGCAAGGTCTTTAGCTACCTTTCTGACCAATCTATCACTGGCTCCAAAAGCTAGATTACTCATCTTTCAAATAGCCACAGACTTACTCCTCAACGATGCTTGAGAACTGAAGTAACCTTGACCATCAATGAACATTAATGAAAATTAAGAAATATTTTTTTTTTAAAATAACAACCTCAATTAACTGACGTCATGAAACGGTTCATTCTTTTTTAATTACTGTGTAGTATAATTGTTACCACTGTGAAGATTTCAGATACTTGAGGCATCACGGGTTCAGTTAAAACTGATAGTTGTTCACGTACATAATTCAATTATGGTAAAAATGCTTTTTCTGTGATCTTCAAAGTATAGCACAAAAGTAGGTTTCAATAAGGTTATGAACGAAAACTTTAAGCCCCCTCGGTCAGGAAACTGACCAACGGTGGGACAATTAAAACTCAGGCCATTCCTCATTTTTCTTTTTCTTTTCTCTTTTTTTTTTCGGAGGAAGTCTGCCACGAATGCGGCTCGCCGATGAACAAAAAATCGTTAATAAACTTATGGAAAATTATGTTCTTTGTTAAAAATGCAATCAAATTTCGGAACCAGCGTATCAAAATTATCAAAAGAACTCGTGGGTGATTTTTGATCTTACTGAATTTTGAAGATAAAAATAAAAGGTTGTTCGTTTTTTTAAAAACCAAGATTGAATTATAAATAACATTCTTATCACAAAGAGGTACTGGCAAATGTCTGTCTTAACTGAACGTCTAATATCCCCTTTAATCGTTTTTGGGTCACATCCAATAACCTTTTATCAAGTCATTACACTTTTTAGTACTTCAGATCAGACGAAAATTTAATCACTGTCGGGCTTGGGTAAAATTTACCAGAAAGGACTAAGTTAATACTCTACATTATTATATAATACTATAAGCTAACGTTGGAGAAAAAAAAAAGCCAACAACAATTTGATGCACAACTCAGACAATGGGGAAAAAAGGGGAAAAAAAAAACAATGGGGAAAAAAAGTGAGAATAAAGGGACATAATGCATCTAACACTTATATCATTTTTTTTCTAGCAGTGGTAGTTTCCCTTGAGTTACAAGTTTCACAGCATTCGCGCACGTTGCTTCAATAAATTCTTTTTTTCCCCTTTTGTTTCAAAAACAACCTCAAAATTATGTATACACACATTGCTTTCTTTGGTTTTGCCTTTAGATATATTTATGTTTCTGAGTGTATATCATTTTTATAACCACCGGTGCGCATTGCTTTCCAAAAGAATACTAAAATGACTATTTTCAAAACATTCATGTATCTTTTTGACAGAACAATCGTAAGTCAAGGGTCGGCAGATCCGCCATGAATTGTCATCCCTCTTCGCAATATTTAGTATTGTTTATCATTATTAAGCGTAACAACGAAAAAAAAGGATGATAGTGTGTACGTTAGCAATAGTAAAGTATATTATTGAAAACAAAGTAAAAAGTTACAACAAAAGCCATAGATAAGGGTTTAGACATTGTCCCCGTTTTATGTCAAGTCATAAAATACAATTATTTTTCAAATATTTGATTTGAAAAAAGAAAAACAACAACAACCAAACAAAGAAACATTAAACAAGTTGGGACGAAGAATGGGGTTGGGGTGGGGGCGGGGTCCGCTACAATCAACTTGCGAACCAATAATTCATCTAACCCTCTTCGTATTGCACGGTTTAGATATTATTTTCGAAAAACTACACATTAACTTCAATTATTAGTTTATTTCCAAGTTTTCCAGGGAGCAACAAACGACACAGACGCTTCTGGGAAACCTGGCGGTTTGCTCAAAGAATTGGAATAAAATCATATGCCTTGGAGTAGGATCCCAAGCTTTTCTTTCACTCCATTTTGTTCTTGTAGCTGTTTGATACTGATTCCCTTGATGACCGCGTGTGTGTGTGTGTGTGTG
>NW_004797338.1:796300-803305 GCF_000002075.1 Aplysia californica | reverse complement strand
CGAATTAGAAACCAACTCCCCCCACCCCCCTCAATTTTTTAAAACAAATAAACAAACAATCAAAGGGGAAAAAATTGCAAAGAGTACATAATGCACATACAAGAGAAACCTAATCGCTAAAATAATGAAAGCCTGTTTTTTCTCTCCCTCCTGAAAAATGTTGTTTTCTAGGCTTAGAACAACTGAACAGCTATTCGACGATACATTATGTCGTGTGAGACAGCTTGTTGCTTGTGTGAGACAAGTCTCCACAATCATGATGTACAACCTATAGGACCTCAGTGGTGACCCAGGGTTGTCTCGTCGTACACGGACTCGGTGTTGGCTTGACTTTTCTCCACGAGCGGTGTCGAACATTTGGGGCTGCCCCGCATTTCCAACGTGTCCTGAGGGGAAAATAGTACAATGCAATATGTAAAAAACAACAACTTGTTATTATTTAAGAAACAACGATTAAGTATGTTGGATACTGTCTGTGTCTGCGCCCATGTTCAGTACATAGTATTGTACTTCCTTATAAGGAAAATAAAAGCCAAAGATAAAAACAAAGACAACTCCCCCAGAAAAAAGGCTACCCCATCCCGCTCCCCCCGAATAAAAAGACAATAGTTAAATACAGTGTATTTTCTGAGTAAGCCAAAGAGAGAATGTCATTCCTTTATACGTACTTTAATACATCACCAGTGTAAGAATGTTATGGTAATTTACACTTTTTCGCGTACAATCAGAGATAGGTTTGAAATCATTAACTACCCAGCGACGTTCAGATCTGTTAATGCCCGCAAAAAGAAGCAGACTTGGAGGATTTTACGAAGAAAGGAGGAGTGTCAATGACAAATATGACAGTTTATGGAGGAAAAACCGAAAATTCAAATGACGTATTCTATTCATAAACATCATTCATGCTTTTTTTTTAATGGCTAGATTAAAATTTTTATTACACAAGAAGCGAAATCTAAAAATAATGAATCATGCCGAAAAGATTTATATCTATTTCGGTTCGATTTCAATAATTGAAGCATTCTTTCTTAAGCATACCTTGGTCGCAATATGCCAATTTTTCCCACATTTGGCTTCAGAGGAATCTCATTATTTCATACACAAGTTCACAGTATTCGACATTTGCTGTACACGAATATGGAATATGACCCCCCCCCCCCACTCTCTCTCTCTCTCTCTCTTTCTCTCTCTCTCTCTCTCTCTCTCTCTCTCTCTCTCTCTCTCTCACTCCCCCCCCCACACACACAATATCTCTCTCTCTGACTCTCTCTCATTTCCCCTTTCTCTGTGTGTAAGGCTCTCTGTCTCTTTGTCGCCCTCTCTCTCCCTTTCTCGCTCCCTCTCTCCATCTCTCTCTCACTTTCTCTCTCTTTCTCTCTCTCTCTCTCTCTCTCTCTCTCTCTCTCTCTCTCTCTCTCTCTCTCTCTCTCTTACTTTCCCCTGTCTCTCCCCCAACACCCTTTCTCCCCACCCCCAACCTCTCTCTTTGTCGCTGTCTCTCTGTCACTCTGTCTCTCTGTCTGTCTGTCTCCCCCCCCCCCTCTCTCTCTCTCTCTCTCTCTCTCTCTCTCTCTTTCTCTTCTCTGTGTGTGCTTTTTTAATGCTTTGCGTGTTATAAATAATATATTTGAATAATGCACAACGTCTGCCTTAAAGCTTTCACTCAAAGATCAAAGTGTTTTATTTGCATAATTCAATATCTTGGTGAAATTCTGCTGGTCTGAAAATATTCGGTTTAAAATACGCCCCCATCCATTCTCCCCTTTATTACCGTGAATTGAACCTTTATTCTATAAATATACAGACTGATTTTTTAGAAAAAATTATACCGAGCTCTTAATTAATTAATGTTGTTCTCGAAGAGGCTGCCACCCAAAATTATAGGTACATGACGTATTTCTGTCTATAGGCTACCATGCTCTGTACTTTTATGGAGGGGCACTACACTATATTCTTTTTACATTTTTTTGGTAAAAGAAATTGAAGTTCGGGTGATCTTTTTAAAATGATTTTTTAATTCTAAAAAAGGGTGGGTTTTTTCGTTGCCTGGTGGGGGGGGGGGGTGTGCTTGTGGAAAAAAAAAGAGTGAGCGATTAATTTTACCTATAAAACAATATATTATTCTTTGCCTGATTTTTTATTATTTCATTTGTATTTCAAAGTGCAAAGGTAAAATGATTGCGATCGATAGTGATACTATTAAAACTCCACGCTTGCAGTAACGAAGAACAAGAGTTAGTACAGGCACATGTGTTCATAAAACAAATAAAATCAACCTGTATTTCTCTCATGTAAACAATCAAATAAAATTAAAAAAAGGTTGACTCTATTTTTTTTAAAAATTAAGGAAGGCCATCTCGCTCTGCCTGGTCATTAATTCCCGCTCTCCACCGGAGTACAGCCACGGGCATGGAATTTTTCCAGCAGACCATGTTTGTGAGGCATCGTGGTGACATCAGGTGCTCGTCAAAATAATGAAATCGAAGGGACCTGTATTTTCTCGCCGGTTTGGTAATTGTTTTTCTAATTCTTTTTTTATGGAACAACACCCGTCACCCTTAAAAACACATTTTTGAATTGGTTTTTACTGAAAATCTTAGATTTAAGGCAAAACAAATGTAAATTTCACTTTCCATGGTCTCTCAAGATACGGAAGTCACCAAACTTTGGTTGCCATTTTCTTGCTAATTTTACTTCTTAAAGCAGACAACCCCCCCCCCCCCCACATTCTTCAATCGCAAATATCTCGACTTCTATTAAAGATAGATGTGTACATTTTTATCAACATCAAGACGAATGACACAGCTTTTTAATGATTTCAATAACAACACATGTCCAAAAATTCTCGAGCTGATTCCACCGTGCCGTGACGCAAAAATATAATATTATTATGAATATACGTGACAAGCACTGACGACAAACAAACGTGACCTCCTATGGTGTATTATACGAAAGGGTGCAGATTTAAAACAGCGCTGGTGTTAATATTATCAGAGGAAAAAAATAATAACAGGGTACTGAGGAGAAGCCGATATGGTAGCTAGTGTTCTTTGAACCACCAGTCCGCATCCAGTTGATGAATCAAATACTCTGATTGAAACAGCGTGTGCCAATCATCCACAGCTTTGAATCTTACCACAGACCCTCAATAGCCTCGAGCAGTGCTGGACTGGAGAACTGATCGAAAGTCGAACAATAAACATGATCGTGTCGGAACACAGATTTATCATTTATTATATAGTGTGCGCGTTTTTGTTTTTTTTTCATTTCGAATAGTCACACTATTATTTTGAACAAGACGTGACTAGTAATGACGCTCTTTGGGATGTTTTTTTGGCCAAAGTTTCGTGTTCAGTATTCACACTTGTCCCGTTTGATTGTATTTTTGGTGTGTCCATGTGTGCTTGTGTTTGTGTGTTTGTGTGTGTGTGTGTTTGTGTTGTGTGTTTGTGTGTGTGTGTGTGTGTGTGTGTGTGTGTGTGTGTGTGTGTGTGTGTGTGTGTGTGTGTGTGTGTGTGTGTGCGGGCGCGCGTTTTCAACTTTAGTGTGTGCTCACCGTACCGCACAATGGTAGCTGGTGACACTCTACACAACCGTGACAACACAAGCAGAATTACAGAAGTGTGTTTTTGTTCTTCTTTTACTTGTTACAGGAAAGAGAATGAGGATTTAGTAAAAAGCAAAATGATAAGTTGTAGAAAACTCTTCAAACTATAGACCTATAACAGTATGTAAGCAACTGGATAATGGATTTAGACTTGTTTTACTTTAAGAAACTACTGTGACATTATGTAATCGCTTTGAAATATTGAGAATTCCAGTCGTTTAATCTGGGCAATATTGTAAAAGCGTAATCTCAAGATGTCAAAGTCATAGCAAACCCAGATTAGAAAAACCAAATAAATATAGTCTCTCTCTCTCTCTCTCTCTCTCTCTCTCTCTCTCTCTCTCTCTCTCTCTCTCTCTCTCTCTCTGTCTCTCTATTTATCTCACACACACACTATCCACACTCTTTGGCCTTGTTTTCTCTCCGAAGTGAATTAACCCCATTATTAGGGATCACATCATAAACCATTTCAATTATCTTTAAAGCAAAATGTGCACCCAAGTGTAATACCGCTTAGAGTAGTCTGCATGATCAACCTTCCAGAGCCTTCACTACCCCAGGGGTAGGCTTTATGATCAACTGTTCGGTCCACTGATCTGTACAATTCCCCCCGACAGGTCAACAGCCGGTGCTGTCATGAAACATAATAGTGGGAAACAAAACAAAAGTAGAATCGATCGAATAGCAAGGAGGGCAGGGAACGTGAAAAGGAGAACAACACTTGACCCCTAATGTTTACCTGCATTTGGAGCAGAGGTTACAAATTATTTAGAAGCGAGTCTTGCGTCAATGGTGCGCAAGAATTCCCTTTGAAGCAAAAGGCATCATTGCTATTCCTGCTCATTCATCTGAAGATTTTACGTTAGTCTGCTTTGAATACAAATGTCAAAAGCGAAACGATGTAATAAAAACAAAAATCCCCAACAAAGTATTGTGCTCAGTTGTATCAAAACTATTAATTTTTATGTTCCATAATTGTACGTTTCGACACATATTTGGACGGCCTGTTATTCTTGATATTTGGTGTCAGTTATAACTAGGAACTGCATTGCTTTGTGAATGCTAGATATTCGTGTGGTAAACATTAAAGTGAATTTTAAAGACTACCGCATGTGCTTCCTCTTCTTCTTCTTCTTGTTCTTCTTTCTGTTCTTGTTTTTGCTTTTGCTCTTGCTGTTGTTCTTTTTGTTTTTCTTCTTCACATAATTTACCATTTTCAAAGAGGTGCCAGACGAGGTTCGTCCATTCCTATTTGCTAACTGTAATCTGTTGCTGCATTTCGATTTTCATTTACATAGCAAAACGAATCTGCCTCCTGAGGAGATGCAATCTTGCACAATGATGATCACGGTGCGACCGGTCGGGGGAAATAAGCCGTAGGAAGAACATTTGTACAAAGAAGGAATACACAGTCGCGCTTTCCTCGTTGGCAATAAAGCATAACCGTGTGTGGAAATGAAAGGATCTTACAACAGGTTTATTGCCCATTCCTCGCGAAAGTAAAAATGGGACGGTATTAGCTCCAGCAGAAAATGTTATAAGTCAGGTTGCTATAGCAGTGGGTGGTTTGTTGCTGGTTACATTACATTGTCCACGCACAGATGGGACACCGGTGTCTGTGGTGTAGTGGTTAGAGGCTTCGACGTCGTTTTCAGAATAACCGAGTTCGATTCCTTAGTTGTCTGTGTGTGCGTGTGTATATGAGAGGGGGTGGGGTGGGGTATCGAGTATTTCCGTCTTTATGCAGGGATGTTGTAAAGTGATCTAAATTGTGTTGGTGGCAGGGAAAAATATCCACATTTTAAAAGTTTTGTTATGCAATCTGGAACAGCTTGCTTGGCCCTGAAACATTTATCTAATTGACAGAGGCGAAGAAGGAGGGTGGACAAAAAATTACAGTTTTGAGTAAGCAACATAACCAACTGGCCCAAAAGAAAAAAGTACAAGACCTCCCGTAGGACAAGCCATAAGGTGTACCGTAGACAATTGATGATGCAACAGCACAAACCATAAACCATTACGACTGAAATTGTAATAGCAGATACTTGATATCCCCTTCCACACAATTTTCTACACTAAAGGGGCCATTTGTCAATTTGAGTTAAAAGAAATACAAGGTGCCATTAAAAAGACGGACACTGGATAAAAATTCCCTGCGCACTTTGAGCGAAGTCAATTTTTGTATTTGACGACGAATTGCCTCACCGCTACACTGCAATTAATGCTACTATGATGTTATCTGCAGTGGAATCTGCTCTATTTATAACCAGTCCCCACTTTCCCCCTTGTGTTGTTGCAATAATAATATTATAATAATGGCAGTATAAGGTGAGAGCTCAAAAAGTGCTACAAGAACACCCTGAAATGAAATGTCTCTGAAGGACTTCACACAAAGTCTTGCTCCTGACAGACCCCGGAGTAGATCAGCAATAACTTCAGGAATAAAAAAAAAATGATTAAACAAAGAGAGAAGCCTACACGCTGCGCACAATCACACGAGGAAGTAGAGGCTTTAAAAGTTCAAAATATGACGCACTTTTCTCTACCAGAATTGGTCTCATTGGCCACAGCAAAAGCGAAAAAGTCTTCGTAACCTGTAAATCTTCAATCCCTCTATTTCGCTGAAGAAATAATATTCTCCTCTGCGGATGTATTTGTCATCGACAGACATTGAAGGACGAGATATATAAAAGTATTTCAATGATATGTCCAAGACGTCCACATGGTAAAGACAACCACTCTTCTCTTCAACAATACGTCTTGGGCCATAATTTGGAATGTAATGTTGTTACGTAATATGAGAAAAGTGTACATCTTCTCTTCTGACAATGCAGCTATTTGTTTTCATAAAAGACTGATAAAGAAAAACTTTCTTTTCGTACCCCGTGTTTTTTTAAAACCCCATGCTAAGTTCTTGCAATGGGTTTCTTATATCATACCCCCCCCCCTCTCTCTCTCTCTCTCTCTCTCTCTCTCTCTCTCTCTCTCTCTCTCATGATCCCTGAGTTCCTTATGTCAGTCACGCCCTCGATCCACACACCCGCTCTCTGCTCACTAAGAGCTGGGCTGACATCCGGTTCTCTCTTATCCGGATCATTGCACTGTTGGCTTTGAGATGAGTGTATGCATTGCTTTTTTAATCCAGACTATGGCCACGTTATAGGCAAGTGAATTAAGTTCATTGCATAACGAAAATCGCAGAATTCAAATCAGAAGTGTGAGGTTCTTAAAAAATAAATTAATGAATTTAAAACCCGCGTGAAATGTGTAGAATGTGCGGTCAGGTATATTCAATATGAATTATATGTGGGTATGTTTGTGCGTGAGTTTGTGTGAGTGTGTGTTAAGTTTGAGGGTTGGGGGTTTGGCTCATTGGTTGGGAAGTCTGAAGGTGGGGG
>NW_004797338.1:794266-795958 GCF_000002075.1 Aplysia californica | reverse complement strand
ACAGACAGACAGACAGACAGACAGACAGACAGACAGACAGACAGACAGACAGACACATACAAGGGGAAAATTGGGGAGGGGGTGAGAAGGGAGGTAGTCTGGAGAGAGAAAAGTGGGCAATGGCCATGCTCATGTCACAGAGAAAAACTGCAGTCTTCTACATCATCCAGCGAATTTCTTTTCTGCTATGAGGTTACCTACTTTCCCGGTATTACACGAAGGCCATAAATCTAAAAACGAAGAGATTGAACGTTGTGGGGGTAGAGAAAATTGCTTTGAGTCGAGCATGATTACTGCTCTGTGGAGGCAGGTGCCTTGCTGTGAGTCAGACATTAAAAATATTCTGTAAAAACCAGAAACCAAATAAAAACACTATAAAAATTGATTTGAAAACTGAAAGTAATCTAGATGAAATAATGTTACTTTTTGTTTTGGCAAATTTCTTTTGGAGAGAGGAACCTGTGTGTGATAATGAAAATTTTTTTTTAAAAGCTCTATATGCTAAATGAAAAAATATATTTCAATAATAAACTATCAACACCGCAAGCTTTTATGGAGACTAAAAAACAACAAAATCTTTTGCACTATTAGAACAGCTCTTTAACTTCTGTTAAAGAAAAATACATGATTTTTGCCTGATGCGGCAGTCTTATGAAGTTATTGTGAAAGACCCATGGTTCAAATGAATGGTGAACACTCTCACAAACAAAATAAAGGCCGAATCTTTCACATCAACATGGGGCACTGTAACAGCCATCGCATGCAATGGCGTGGTATATCAGATTTTTAAAAGTATATTATATAATATTATTTGTCTTGACTGACTGTCAAAACAACATTCTTGGCGCACTACGTAGCTGCATTGGGGTAATAAATGTTGCAGCAGAATGCAAAGAGACGTTTATATTACACATTCTTTCCTTTACTTATTTTTTTCCGTTCTAGATTATTTTGAGTTTAGCTGTATGAAACGTTTGTTCATTTCAAAATGGACAAAGGGAAAGATACAGACTGGGTGCACTTGTAATACTCAGTTTGCATTTTTTCTTAATTACTGAGAAGACTCGAGTTGAAAACACAGATAAGTCAGTGAATAAAATAGCAAATTCCCCAATTTCGTTCCTTAAAAAAAACTTTCTTTACCGCAAATGGTCCCAGGATCAACTAAGTCATATTATTATGCCACGTAGTAAGGAAAAAAATGTGGTATGCTCACGATGAGATACTGACTCTCAAACTTTGAATTCCCGTTCCCTCTACTCTCTTAAAAATGAGTTGGCATCTTGTTTTGTTTTTTCTACTGGAGTCGATATATCATTGTACTTACAGTTCTATTGAGGGAGTCGAGCGGGACCTTGACCCGGAGAGAGTTCCCATCCCTGGCAGTGTCCACTACAGAGTAGCCGTCCACCAGAGTGGATGACGTAATCGCCGTGTTCTTGCGGGGGCCACCGGTCATCAACATGTGCTGTTGCCACTTTCGGCGAAGCAGAGACTTTACCTGGTAGAAAAACAAAATAAATGATAATACAAGTTGCATTACAAGTAAGTTTATTCAGTGTATAAGGTCATTGGACAAATCATCATCATCATCATCATCATCCAGTGCCAGATCTGCGACAGACATCGGCGATCATGGTTTTCCATTAATTCCTTTGCTCGGATGCTCTCAAAAAAGCTACGTTTCTCTGA
>NW_004797338.1:790724-792211 GCF_000002075.1 Aplysia californica | reverse complement strand
CACCTCTCTAGCTTCAACAGCACACGGTCTGCTCCAACTATCAAAGCACCCTGGAAACAGCAGGTCACAAGAGAGTGACAAAAATACAAAAGAAGTAGAGGAAAATGACAATAGTAAGGATCAGGAAAGAAAAAGCAGCAGTTCCCTGTTGTAGATCAGGCACAGTTATGAGCGTGGCATGAGTCAGCCCATTTACAATTCTACTATGCTTGAACAAGAAATGTCCCTCCTTTGGGAATTGCCTAAAGACACTTCAGTCAGTGGCACTGCCCAGGGGCCCCGCTTCTAAAAAGGAACAAAAATGTATAATACATGGAAAAGCAATACCTAGGTAAAAACCTAAAGCTGAGACAAACGGAAACTAAAAAGTTCAAACCAATATTCCTTTATTCATTTTCTATTCCGATCATGGGTTTATATTTCTAAAAAAACCCAGTTGTTTCCTTCAGAATTCAATAAATACTGAAAGGAAAAGACGAGTAAGACCAGAATGTCACTGGTAAACTAGCTGGCAAGAGAATATTATGCGTGCTCAGCTGAGCAGTGAAATTATACGACACATCGATTTTTCAAAGTAAAAAAAGAGAAATACAGTTCTCTATTTCCAGATACAAAATCTTTTCTGAAGGACATTTTGTTACCCTTTGAAAAAAAATAATAAAAAGAGGGCAGGGGAAAGGCGGGGGTTAGACCTCTTTGTCGTATTTCATTTCAAAAGCAAAACTCTATTTTAATGAGCATTCAAAGGGTTATAAAGACTACAGTTACCAAAGCAGTTTGGACGCACATGATCTTTATATCGTCACATAAACAATACATATTTATATTTGGAAGTAATTTAATTCTAAGTTCAAAGACATTAAATTCTAAAATATATTTACAAACACTGTAGTAAACACTTACTTACCTCACCGTTACAGAAGCAAAATATTATAGCTACAAGGGTTCCCTGAAAAGATATAAAACGAATGGAGATTTTTTTTAAAAGTCAAAATAATATTCTGCAGCATTGAAAAAGGCGGTACAAAGAAAGGGTAGATGAACGATATCATAACACACATTACCCCCAACGTTCTAGATGTATAAGTTATGTTTCTTTTGAAACAAAATAGCTGATGACGTTGCCTGTCACGTAATTTTGTGTGGAAACGATCTGCCTGTGCTTCCTGATTCAGTTCGTGTCCACGCAAAATTATGTGACAGGCATTACAAGGTTAAGCTGAAGTCTTTATAGTAGGTGAAACGCATTTTCTTTCTTCACACACATGCACGCACACAGAAACATAATTATACACATGCACGTCATCATACACACGTACACTCACAGAAACACACAAACACATACAAACATACCCATACATCACAATAATTAGGAAGGAGAGATAGACAGAGAGAGAGAGAGAGGGAGAGAGAGAGAGAGGGGGAGATAGAGAGAGAGAGAGATAAATAGATAGAGAGAGAGAGAGAGAGAGAGAGAGAGAGAGAGG
>NW_004797338.1:788269-789740 GCF_000002075.1 Aplysia californica | reverse complement strand
AGAAGAAGAAGAAGAAGAAGAAGAAGAAGAAGAAGAAGAAGAAGAAGAAGAAGAAGAAGAAGAAGAAGAAGAAGAAGAAGAAGAACAAGAACAAGGACAAGAAAAAGAACAAGAAGAGCAAGAAGAAGAAGAAGAAGAACACAGTTTAAAATGTGGGCTTTGTACATATCAACAGGGGGCTGCCGCCTCGGTACCTGCAGTGACATGAGTAGTGCCATAAAGTGGAGGTATACGTCATGGAGGGGAGAACCTTCGTCGGGTCTCACCGGGAACGTCAGAAACTGAAGTCCGAACAGAGGGACTAGAATCAAGGTGGCTTTGGCTGCTTTCCTGAGGAGTCAAAACATGTTTTTTAAAAAAAAGTTTTAGTAAGAGTTTTACGGCCTTTAAAACACTATAAGGTCTAATAAGTGCCGAAGATTAGAGGTGTTACAAGAGAGTAACCAAACACAAAAAAGAAGGAGGAGCGTTAAGGATGATAGATGTTTGATAGGAAAGAAGGAGCAAACCACATCAGAGCACATGCCAGCCACACACGAACATGGTTTCTAATGTTAACGATTGATTGTAAACTCTGTCATAATCTGTCTTGGCACAGGAATTTTGCCCTTTTTTATGTAAATCCATGACTGCTCTTTTTGTATTTGTTGTTGTTTGTGGTGCTTGTTCGTTCTCACGGAAATCTTACATTGTGTGTGCCGAAAAACTCTTAACTAACTGACATGAATCTCATTTTGATTTCTCATTTGGGCCCATGTTATTAATCAAGTACTTTGTTTTTGTTTCTTTTTCCTTAGAGATTCGAAACCCCCTCCCCCAAGCTGTAAGCTAAATATAAATTACCCCTCCCCCCCCCCCACACACACAAACACACACTCCCTCTTTTACAAAACATACATTCTAAAAATCAGTTTGTTTCTCAGAAAAAAATATTTCCACTCCACTTTCAGTCACCTGAAATCTTTTCCCAGATTGGAATAATGTCACGAAAAAAATTAATACCAGGCCAGATACTCCATATTATAACTAGAAATATCCAATAACACAATTGAAGCAAATCATCACTTTTTGTTGTGGGCAATTGTGTTGCTATATTCCATGTGTTGGTCACAAAAGTAGAGTCTTGCAAAATTTACACTACACGAAACCGTGTTCTTTTTTCAGACTTTGAAAAGTAAAAATATTGTTTCCGTTTTACCCACTATCATTCCACCCCCATTGAAGGTTACAAATATCAACTAGAAAACCGAAAGGGAAAATAAGCCAGCAAAACACAATACAAATTCTTAGACTAATGACTTAAGAGGATGTCCTTTTCACCAGTCCCTTTGTCTGCCCCCACAACTCACCCTCCCAATCCCCACCATCCACGTCGTCCACCATCAACACCAACCTTTCTCAGCGAGGCCAACGACCCCCCCCCCCCCCACAGACCACCCCCTCTAGCCACACACCAACACTACACTACGAC
>NW_004797338.1:786491-788169 GCF_000002075.1 Aplysia californica | reverse complement strand
CCCCCTCTAGCCACACACCAACACTACACTACGACCCTACCCTCGCCCGAACCTCATACATCGTGTGTACACATCAGATCCAACTCCGACCAGCTCACCCCCATCAGTCCACCCCACAATCCACCCACTTAACCACTCACTAACACAAATAAACAAACAAACACACGCACAACAAAACACACAAACACACACAACACACACACACACACACACACACACACACACACACACACACACACACAAAATAAACAATCAAAAATCTCTAAATAACTGTTGCCTTTCCGCTACCACACCACCCACCTGCCCACCTTACCCCACCCCCGCCCCAGGCCCATGAGGTGCAATTTTCCGCTGAACAAAAGTGAGGACATAAGAGAGGAATAATCTGTTCTTAACAAGTCTCGAGACGTGAGTCATTCTTTTCGCAAAGTACAAGAGACACTCAGGTCGACCGGAGACAGGGACGCCAGTCCTTCTTCTGGACGTCGGTCTATTATAGCTTTGTGTCGATGGTAGTTCGAGATCGCTACGTACAAGCTCTCAGCCAAAATACGGAAGAGGCCCACGTCAATCTCCCCTCCCCCCTCTCTCTATCACAACTACTTCTCTTCCTCCTTCTCCACCGCCTTCTTTCACCACCCCATTCTTCTCTCCCTCCTCCGATCTTCTCCTTCTCCTCCTCCCACACTACCATTCTTTTCATCCCCCTCCTTATCTTGTTTAAATGAAAGCAATCTAAGTGAAAATAGGCATGATATGATTTTTTTTGTAAAGAGGAGAAAACACACCCATAAAGAAGGGAGGTAAAGCGTGAACGAAAATGGAGTTCACTTCAGAACAAATTAGAACGTCATTTTGCCCCAAACTTACATGAAATTGCCCATGAACAAAAGGCCAAAGAAATAATATGGAAAAAAAAATATTTCCGGCTTGTCACCGTTGTGCAAACACACACGCACACACAAACACACACACACACACACACACACACACACACACACACACATAAACACACACACACAAACTCACATAAACACGCGCGCGCGCATCCTTTGTGCACAGTTTTGGATTTCTGGTCAGCGTGTTAATTAACTGTATGTCTATTGTATAATTGATTTTTGAATTGATTCTGTTAAGGTTGTATTTTACTACTAGTTGGGCACCCTATCGATGAAAGGAATGATCGGTGCATTAACATCAACTGAAAGTCATTGGCCTACTATATTTACACTCTACTGAAATTGAGCAATAAATCTTGAGAGAAAAGTGACATATTCAAGTGTTTCCAAGTTGCCAAATATATAACACAGATGTATATTGATTCTCTATTCCTCTTTTGTGGTTGTGCACTCAAGAATTTCAAAGGTGTGAAACCAATACACGCGGCTAGTGAACGGAAACCTCACTTCCGTTTTTTTTTTTAAAAGGAGGCTGCGAAATTGTTGATCGTAAGTTAGCAGGCCTAGAACTCTGTGTAAACGAAACAAAGCATTTTGGAAAAATCGGAGAAAGCAGTTTGCGTGGATTTTTTGAAGTTAGGTCCTTGCCACGTGGATGCTGTGGCCGCGTGCAAAGTTCCAAAGGTGTGGGTTAGGTAATAAGGGAGGAGTTTGTACACTAAGCCTCCCAAGTCCACTTTTATATAATAGATTACATGTATTATTATTATTATTATTAT
>NW_004797338.1:783095-786391 GCF_000002075.1 Aplysia californica | reverse complement strand
ACACACACACACACACACACACACACATGCACACTCAGTCTGTTATCGTCGGTCATTATGACCAAGGCAGTCATGATACAGTTTGCTTCACGTTGTTTTGTCAGCATTTTTTTTCTCTTACGAACAGTATTTAGTTTCGTAATATTGCGTTATTTTTGCAACGGTATATCTGATTACCATTTTTTAATGGTTCACGGTCTTGCTTTGGCACAAAGCTGCTTAGATTGTTTCAAATGATAGTCTTTCTTCAAGACAAGAGTTACTTAAACTATGTGTTATTGTATTCTTTGTTTATCGAAACTTACAATGACCATACTATTCTTTGAGAACTACGCTATATTGACTCGGGCCATAAAATGTTATTTTCTACGTCTAATCAATTTCGCAATTAAAATTCTACAGTGGGAGCAATCTCTTAAAGGACCTATAATTGTATTTCCGCTCCAACCTACACTGATGAGCTGTCCGCCGAACTGACGTTGCTGTGACTGCTGAACCCGGGGAATTCTGAAACCCTGCTTGGCATCTTGATGTGTGTATCGATTGCCTGCGAAAAGCAGGTCACTTTGCCAAATGTTCAATCGGAATATTAAGCTTGCCAAGAAAGTTCCAGAGTCACGCAAAATACAACTTGATTTATTGTGGATTGACCTCGTAACTGCTAATTACACTGGAAAAGCTCTGGTGTTTTTTTCAACAGTCTCTAAACTTATAAGTATGCCGGCACACATAGCAATAGTCAAATTAAATCTTTTCGCTATTTATAAATGGGGCGTGTCATCTTGGTGCCTTCTCAGTTTAAATGATAGATCCTCGATTGGGCAATTTTGTTTTCTCTCAAGTAATAGTAATTATATAAACATGCAAGGGAGAAAAACTCTCACTCTGGGGGATTACCTATAATTTTGATTTTCACGATAAAAGTTACCATAATTATCAAGTAGCATTTTTTTTCTTTGAGCAATGCTTATCACCAACAAAGTCAACTACCTTGTCAACTTTACTGCCACCTTTAATTGGTAACAAGATTTTTTGTACAAGGTCCGAGAACGTAACTAATATTTGGTCGCTTTTAAGGACAAGCGTGCTAACCCAGTTGTCAGGGCTTTCCAGAAATCTTGACCTAAAGTTATTTAAATTTTACTAGAGACTACATGACTTCTTTCTCTTACCCCTATCACTTTCTTCACTGCCCCAATTGTACACATACAATCACACAAACACACACGCAGACACACACAAACACATACAAACAAACACACACAAACACATACAAACACATACACAAACACAAACACACAAACACACACAAAAACACATTCAAACACCCACCTACCCCCTCCCCCCCCACAAACACACACACTTACACACACATACACACACATACACGCACAAACAGATACAAGCACACACATACACAAACACACACACACACACACACACACACACACACACACACACACAGAACACATAACCATTCAACTCAACCTCAGAGACCAAAATACTCATTGAATATCTCAAAGGCCAATTCTTCGTAATCTTCTGTCTAACACGTCATATTGCGTGACTTGAATCCAAAATGTCTCAGAACCACATCTTCCTTTAGTAACCATGCTTCTTTGAACTGTGATCAAATATTCATAAAAGCTATCTCAAGGGATGTTCTTACGAAAGGCAGAACAATGCGGCACCACTGTACTCTGCATTGTGTTGTACTGCCATGCTTTCTTCAGGTTTCAGTTAACTTCAAATTTTAAGGATGCTTTTAATTCTCGGGTACTAATATATTTAAATAGATGTCCCTTAGCAGTTTATTTCTTGAACCCCCACCCCCCCGAAAATAAGCAGGAGTGTAAGGGCACACAGTACTTTCAGATGGTTCAATGCCTGCCTGAATCAGGATTTTCATACGAATACCCTGTTCTCTAATATTGGTTGAGAAGGCCTTCCTTTTTCTCTCCACGCACTTGACTTGTCCAATTAGGAATAGCCACATGAAGTCATTACTGTTGCAGAAATGTTGAACAAAGCCTTGAGCTCTTCCACATTTTTACGCAACAGCGATCGGTGCGTGATTCATAAATGGGAAAAAAGGGGGAAGAGGGAGGGGGGGGGGTGATAGGAAGACTTTGACATGTCTCATACTGTGTTCAACTCAATTTGCTAACTGACCTGCTTTGGGGAGCATCCGGAATCTGCCTCAGTTTGGTCATCAGGAGCCGTACAAGGTTAACCAGGATGCAGATATTGATCTATGGAGTAGAACATATTCAGAAAATGAAGCACTTCATGCAAGTTGTGTGGCCACCTCATTAAGATGCCAGATAAATGGTAGAGAGCGCAGACCTAAGATTGCATTATTTAGAATAATGAATAAAAAGACTAAAGGCCGATTGTGCATTGTATTACCTGGCGAATACCTGATTTTAGTCGAGGTCAGCCTCACCAGGAATGTCAGTGGATGGGTTGTGACAAGGAGGGAGTTTCTTAGAGGACTATCTTAACCACCTCCCCCCAAAAAAACAACAACAAAAAAACAAAAAAACAAAAACAAAGCAACAACAAAACAAACAAACAAAAAAACATGCTTGCATGTAGCCAAGAAAATTAATGGGCTAGTGAGAATGCATGTAGATTGTTGTGATAGTATTTCGTGTCAGTCATACTGGAACCCATTTTGTTTTATTTTTCGTAATAATTATTATATAGTAATTGTCATTCTAACTAAAGTTTACTTACAACCCCAACCCCTACTTCCCCCACCCCCACCCGACTTACGCTCAATTTTTCCCAACTGAAACAGCTAAAAAAGAAATATCAGAATTAGGTAAAATCGATGTGAGACAGTGCAGAGGGTTGAAGAAGAACATTGATGACACATGAAACAATGATCAAAGGCATGGGAACCACTCACTGAAGACGCTGTGAGGAGACAATAACATCGATAGACAGTACTCACACGAAAGGGTGAAAAGGTAAAAAGCACGTAGCCAGAGTCAATTGCCAGTAACACGATGGGAAATGTACTTACGAGCACTGAAAATGCCCATTCCACCACTCGGGGGAAGTAAGGAATCTTGTCCCCAACCTCGACAGAAATAGCGTTATATGTTTCCCTATTCTCAGTTCATCCTTGTTACTTTCATTATCTCTCAATTTATTTTTCGTTGTTCCCACATGCCTTCGTTCCTATTGATTTTGCTTTTGCTACATTTACCTCTTAAAGAGTTTGTAAGTATATATGTGTGTTGGGAGGGTATAAGAGAGAGGGAGAGAGAGAGAGAGAGAGAGAGAGA
>NW_004797338.1:781909-782995 GCF_000002075.1 Aplysia californica | reverse complement strand
GGGGGGGGGGGTAACGTGTCTTTTCGTTCTGTACGAATTTTGTTTTGTACGTATTTTAAATACAAAGAATATACATGTAAGAAAAATTCGAAATTGGAAAATCTGTTCGCCATGTGCCTGTTTTGTTATAGATCTAGACCGTATAATAATATTATTATATGCTTATACTTTTCAAGTATTACTTCTTTTCACGAGTCATCATTGCTGTCCTAATTTTTATAAGTACGTATAATGGGAGCTCTTACAATGGAGAAAGCAGAAGCCTCAATTCACCTTAACACTTCTTTCTTTTGTTCCTCTCCTGAAACATTCCCCTCCTCTGAAAATGCAATGGACATTGCCATGCATTGACGAACGAACTATTAACATTATATGATAAAAGAGTAGTGTAAAGTTTTGGAAGTTTATTTGATGAGTGAACATCGTTATCGGAACAATGCTTATTAAAAGGTATAATCTCGACTCTGCACAGGAGGCAGCTCATTATTCATCTAAAACTCCGCATTCGGAAGCCCAACACGCTGATTTCCTTCCCTTTATTTCTATTCTGCTGATTGCTCAACCAACGCACAAGCCAAGTGCGGCGAGGAACAGACAAGGATATAATGCAGTTACCGAACCAGCCTAATGTAACACACGGCACACACAGCACACACAGAGCACTATCTAATATTGGTGTGACGCAACAACAAAAACATTCATATAGGTCAAAATTTGCCCATTGAGAAATGCATTATGCTCTGATTTGGGACACTTTTCTGAGTAATTTGAACTATATTTTATCACCATATCTTAAAAGGTTCAAAGGTTATGACTATGAATGACGTAGGACAGCGAAAACATACAACTTGAGAAAATTACGTTTTAAGTCAAGACATACATTTATAAGCACAAATCAAATATATTTATAACTATTTTAGGTTATTCAAAATGCAAATAACGTTCCCAGGTAAATAGGCTCAAATTTCAAAACAAGGGATGTAAAGGCCATTTGTTGGATCAAGGGTTGGGTCAAGAAAACATAAATAAACCTGTGTTAACAAAGATTTCGCCGATATTTTCACTTGGGTGATGGGGTGAGGGGGG
>NW_004797338.1:780499-781809 GCF_000002075.1 Aplysia californica | reverse complement strand
AAGGAGATTAGAGACACAACGAGATAGAGAATGTTGTTGTAGTTGTTTCAAATCCCTTTAGCAGTAAGCATTTCGCTCAAGTAACCACATGTCCTTGTCATCTGGTCTACCCCAAAGTAAAGATGAGATAGAGAAAGAAAGTGACTGAATGAGAAAGTAAATGTAAGTTGGAGAGGGGTGGGAGATAGCAAAAGAGAAATAATGTAGTTAGCGTAATGAAGGTATGGATGGAGAAAGTGATCTATAAATGTACAGATTAGAAACGACAGGGAAAGATCAGAGATAAAGAGAGAGAGAGAGAGAAAGAGAGAGAGAGAGAGACAGAGAGACAAAGAGACACCTATGCCCACAGCATGTCAGACGTCCAGCCAGTCAGCCAAACAGACAGACAGGCAGACAGACATATAGACAGATAGACAGACATATATTCGCACAGGCCGACAAACAGACAGACAGGCTGAGAATAGCTATACACTTTTGAATAATAGACAATAAACGGGTAAACTAAGGTCAACAAGTAATTTATTACTCCATCATTGCGCCATACACATGTATACACGATTGCACACTCATACTAGTGGACACATACACAAATACACACACAAACACACACAATCACCCACATTCACACACAAAGACGCGCGCACGCACACTCACTCAATCACTTACGCACACTCACTCAATCACTCACGCACAAACACACATAAAAACAAACAAAGCAATAAATCTTAGCACAACAAATTAAATCAGAGAAAGACAATACCACCTCATTTTCAAAACAAACAAACAAAAGAGCTCACCCAATACTTTCATTAAAAACACATCTGTACATCCATCTCCCTGTAGTGCTGTTCCCTTGAATAATTCTTCCTATAATCCATCGACTTCACGCGCACAAGTAGGCGCGTTCGTTGTACGTGTATCATCAAGTATTAACATGGACCCTATTTCCTCGCTGTTTGCTCCCTGTTCAACGATTATTGCTGTAGCTTTGTTTCGTTTCTCTCTGAAAAGATTGAGAAGCGTCAGATTTTTAACATGTTCAGACATGCATGGTTAACCGGCCCTGCGGAGTAATGGTTTTTCAAGTGGGGATTCCCAATTTAAGTCAGCATTATACAATAATTGTTGTTTAAGCCATACATCCCCATGCTTTTGCAGTTGGGTTTTTTTTCTCCTCTGTTGTGCTCATCAATTCCATCACTTAGACCTCCCTCCCCCCTCTTTTTTTCTCTGTTAAGTTCTACGGGATAGGTGAAGGTGAATGTGAAGGTGGATATTCATTTATTCCATTTCTTCTCCCCCCCCCT
>NW_004797338.1:777840-780399 GCF_000002075.1 Aplysia californica | reverse complement strand
ATTATTATTATTATCTCGGAAATACTCCCAGTGAGAAGCGACTGGTGGTCTTGTGCCGCCACACATTCGGGCTAAACAAGATTCCTTAAGTTAACCGGCAAACTTTTACCTTACGAAATTTAGCTGGCACGTGCAACTGAGGGTCACGTGAAAATAGGATACGTCCATTATTAGAAGAAATCACGGCACTAGCTCTTATCTTACATCATCATCATCGTCATCATCGAGTGCCAGATCTGCAACAAACATGGGCGATCATTTATCATTTTTCTCCATTCATCCCTTATCTTACAACTGTGCCTGTAAAATATCCCCGAGAATTCGACGGAGGGGAAAACCAAGTCATTCAAGAGCAATTTTTGTTTGATCAAATCAAGTTAAGAACAAGCTAAGTCCTTTTTTTAACAGTTTAAAACAGACTTTGCCGTGGTAGGGTATATGTGACTTAACCTGTTTTTCACTCGACCTCTTCAACATTACTGAGTTGCCATGTTTTTTCCTGATTTATTCCTTCACAGAGGTATCCCGAGACCCTTTAATCATTCCGAGATTTCTAACAATGATGACCGCCCTTGGTGTTACGTCAATGGAGTCGTGGAAAGTTGTGGAGTAAATGCCTGTCGTAAGTTCCTCAAGGATCTCCTGTAGGAAAAGGTTAACCCTCTAAGCACGCAGTGGACACACATATTCGATAAGCGGCAAAGCAATTGATGCAATGTTGTCCAACCATCATACACGAATGAAAAACACATATTTTGATATATTATATATATATATATATCCTATACGTTTAGTTGTTTGCCTCTTAAAGTATTAGATAAAAAAGACAGAACAGAATAATCTGTCTCCATAACGAAGTGGCGCTTCTTGTTTAAAGTGCCCCAAAACAACGAGTTTTCAGACGTTTTCGAATGACCACACCGTGTGGATTCAATGAGTTAAAACTTGGGACATTTCTCATTATAGTCAAAGAGTGCACTCTCTCCAATGGTTGGCTCGTAAGCGACTTTACTTTTCTCTACAGTCCCCCAGTCAGTTCACATTCCCATGTCAGTTTCCCTGTAGACATACAGCGCCGCAATCCCTTAAAGGCACATATCTCTATCATCCACACACTCCGTACTTCAAAATGGACCAGATTAACAGATTAGTAAAATCAGGTAACCGAGACCAAGCATTTCTGGTCCAAGGGGGTGCAATGTCCAGAGCAGGTCTATAAAGTAGAGAATCTTACCCACTATCTTTAGATTGCTCATCCAGCCAGTGCACTACGGACCACTTTATAACACATTTGGAAAATCCGGATGTTAGTAAAGCTACAGCTAAAATGTTCTATTTTTTCTGCGTCCAAAAAGAGCTGTTGATGTAATTTGTTTCAACCAGTATGTTTAAAAGAAGACCATTGATTGGTGAGAGTCACTTGCAATATTCAAATTATGTAAAATGATAAATAAATAAATAGATGGATTTATATTAGTAGTTAAATAAATAAATCGGTTTATCTCGTTCAGAGACAAGCTCTGAGCGCTGCTTTACAGCTATTATTATCACCCCCAACAGACCCTAAAACACAAAGAAACATTCTCGGCTGCCCCAGAAGCAAAATACAGTTCCTAATGCTGACCTCGCAGATGGATGGGAGGATCAGTGGGTTGAATGACAGAAGGTTTGAAAAATAGGTAGACAGATTGATGGGAGGATGAGTAAGTTGAATGACAGAAGGTTGGAAGAAAAGGTAGATGGGTGAATGGGAGGATGAATGGGTTGAGCGACAGAAGGTTGGAAGTACAAATGTATAGGCAGACGGGTGGATGGAAGGATCAGTAGATTGAATGTCAGAAGGATACTGAAGATAAGCCTCTGGTATGTGGTATTTTCGAAACGTCTGGAATTTATTGCTATACAAATGCGACTTACCGTACGGTAAACCTTTCTTTCATACAGTCTTAAAACTCCCATTTTTCTATTTTAACTCCCCCCCTCCCCGCCCTTTCATCTCCTTGACCCCACCCGCCCTCTTTTTTTAAAGCCCCCCCCCCCCTTACTTTCCGATCTTTCCTTTGTATGCCTTAATTTAATTTCTGCCCAGGTGACGCGATTTGTGTCTTAGACATAGTCGGGAGGGTTTATTTATTCATTGAAAATAATAAACAAGAACAGAAAAAATATATTCAACCCGCTACTTTCACCGTTCCAAACGTTGTGTAGTTGACACCTGCAACCCGCCCTGGGACGCTAATGGTAGGGACTACCAAGGATACCTGGACTTCGTCACGACAAACAAAGGCCATCGCTTATCATGTGACCCCTGGTACTCACAAGGCCATTTCTCAATGAGGGGTTTCTGTCCAATGGCCTGGGTAGCACTCTTCCCGTCCAGAAACTCGTCCCACAGCTACTGCAGAAATCCCGATCGCAGGTACGAACCGGCGCCGAAATGGTTGCTTGTACTCATAGATATTACTTTTAAAAATTATTTTTCTTTTCAGGAGGATGGGGATTTGTTTGTTTGTTGGGGTGTTGTTTTTTATTTTGGGCGGAGGGGGGGGGGGGGGGGGC
>NW_004797338.1:775579-777740 GCF_000002075.1 Aplysia californica | reverse complement strand
GGAGGGACCACCCATTGTGACGGTGAGTTTTTAAGCTGCAGAACAGATGGATGTAACAAATAAACCAAAACCAAAGCAAAACAAACAAAACTCTTACCTCCCGAGAGATCGAAGTCAAAAGGTCTGTAAATCAACACTGTGTTGAAGTTAAGGTCTCTTATGGGTTGACAAAACAATAGTAGGCCTACACAGCGAACAGAGTTGCCGGTTACCGCAGTAGGTCTGTACATCTCTAGTCTTCTGGTGTGCATCGATCAGGCGATCAATGGCTGGTCAAAACATTATCTATGTTTCCAGATTGGGTAGGCCAAGAACGGCAGGCTGGGATTGGCGGTAACATCTTTGCTGTGAACAAACAGATTAATAACTGCAATAACACCACCACCACCACCAACAACAACAGCAACAAAGAACAGCAGCAACAGTATCAGCAGCAGCAGGACTAGCAGCATTAACAACCACAGCAACTACAACAACTACAAAAACCACAGTAATCACAACAACAACAACATAATAACTTGTTTTCCTTGACTCGCTGCTCAAACACTAGAAGCTAAACAGACGTTGGTTGAGAACATGACCGACAAGCAAGGAAGCCCACAGGCGAATCAAAGTAGAGTCCAACGTTTTCTTTTCTGAAACATTTCTCACGACAATATGGTGGCACACTTGAAGCTTATAAAATTCCTTACGTCACATATGATATGTGATGTTTTTCTTCTAAAGACAAGAGCAAAACCAAAGAAATGGTTGCATTTTCAGGAAATCTAAAGGCGATGTAATGCAATGTATTACAAACTTCGTTCCATTCTTTGAGAAAGTGTTGCTCATCCTAGTTTTTGACCAGCCTTGCAATAGGTTCACTGAGATCTGTTCTAAAAAATAACTACCTGAACTTTTACTGACCTTGAAACAAAGCACCATTTTATGGCATTTGTGTTAGCTCGATGACAACTCAATATGTCACGTATCAAATGTCTTATAATACAGTTATAAGTGTGATTCACTTTAAGTTTTACAAGTCTGATCCCTTTTTTGTTACAGCAAATCTAGTTTTTTTGAATGCTCATACATTTATGTTAGAATTTGTGTCGTAAAATGGCGGGTTTCAAACTGCAAGCTCAATTTAGTCGCTAACATATTCAAAAAAGGATGAAGATTTAAAATGAGAATACAGCTGTGGTACAGACAAGTAAATGTTTATGATAAATGAGGAAAACAAGACAAAACACTATGATGGAGTCTCTAGTCAGTAGACGCGCCGAGCTCTTCAGTTTTAAGAGCTTCTGTTGACAAGACTATGGCCTCTGTGAATAATTTGTCTGGGAGTGTGAAGATTCTTGAGGGTCAGTTACACACCCAACCCCCCCCCCACTCTCTCTCTCTCTCTCTCTCTCTCTCTCTCTCCCACCCATTCCCTCACTCCATCCCCAACTTCCTGTCTCCCCAGTTCGGTGATCACAAATGTTTCCAACTTGAGGGGGATGGGGTGCACCCCTAAAGCTCCAGTTCGGCTAAAAATTATTGGTTTTGAGTTGTAGGCCTTTTTAGCTGCTTCAGCCTCTGTTACAACTATTTCATAGCATTAGAACCCTCTAAAGCCTTATTTCTTCCCATATCGGGCATGTTTGTCACCACCTTTTCTTCATAAAGTCAATATTTTTATTTTTATTTATCGCCCGTTTTCTTCAAAACGCGGTTTTTGCATATACTTTTTAAAATAATTCCACCATTTTTCATCCAATCTTCATGAAATTGTCACGGAATGAAAAGAAGATGTAATACTAAAATTTTGTCTAGAATAGTTTTTTGTTGGTGGTGTCTGGATCTGGAGTATGGATTTTCACAGATTTTTTTGCAAACTTGAATACGACATCAGAAAAAAATTCATAAATTTTTTTCTTTTCTGTTTAGGACAAATTCAACAAATACATTTGTTGATCTTATGTTTGTTAACGTGCATTCGAAAAACAATATATTTCCATGAAAAATAAGTGCGGTATTCAATAAAATCCAATATGGTCGCCATAGCCATGGAAACGAAACTTTTTTCTCAAGTTTTATTGCGAATTTTAAGACTGCGTACTATGCTTTTTATATATGAGAAATTTGGAAAAATTTGACTCTCTAATAAGCGAGACAGCCTTCATGTGTAGCCCCC
>NW_004797338.1:773456-774757 GCF_000002075.1 Aplysia californica | reverse complement strand
GATGATGATAAGTGGCGGGGCGCCATTGGTGCAATTGGTGCAAGTGCTCCACCTAACCCTGCCCCCCCACCTTTCTAATTGTTCTAAACCTGTCAGTGCTCTAGATCTACATTACCACATCCTTGCGATCCGTCACCCGCTGGCTGGACCAGTGAAGAGACAGACGGCGATGATGGTTTATGCTCGTCGCACCGTTTGCGGTAATGTCTGTTGGGAGCAAGCAAACTCTTTGCACCAAAGTTGTTTTTTGTCACTGTCATTCATTCATTGTTTCAGGAAGCAACATCCCTGCACTCCGGACATGTCCGTTGATGCTCCGTTGCTCTCTCCAAAATGCTGCCGAGGGTCCACTGGTTGTACCAGTGCACATCTGGTTGAACGTTCTTCTGTTCTTTCCTGCAAGGATGCCAGATTTTCCACTTCTTTTTTGTATTCCCAAAAGCACCATCCTCTCCACGGCTGTACTGGCCTCTGCCTCCCTATCTTCCTCCTCAATCAGCTGGCGGGAGAGACATTTCAGGATCTCGACCCTATCTGGTTGAACCGTATTGTCAACTGAGGTGGCCTCACCAGCCAGTCTGTCGCTTTTTCATTTCCCCTAACACCTGCATGGCCAGGGCAGAAAATCCATGTGAGCGATCGTATAGGCGTTGCTTCGATAGCTTGAATCCATTCTGTTCTCAGGAAACCTTTTTCGATCCTTCTGAGGGTACTCATGGAATCAGTGATAAGAACAGCATGGGTTGTGTGGGGGCGATCTTGAGTCATCCAATCAAGTGCTTTCGTGATGGCTTCAATTTCCATTCGCATACTTGATGTAGCCCTGCTGCGGGCTCCAGATGCACTGTGTATAATTTTATTGTTGGCGAATGCAACAAATCCCCATCCACTTCGCTGGCTATCTCTTTTAACTGAACCATCTGTATAAATTACAGGATCCCTGCTTTTGAGTTCGTGTCAACACAGTCACTGTAGAGAAATTTACGCATCGTTCTTCCCGTACAATAAGAAAGGTGCATGAAACTGCTCTTCGCAGCACCAATTTGGTGTGAGCTAAAAATGTGATCCAAGTTTCCTCAAGCCTATCTACTAACACTAGTAGAGTCTACGGTAACTCAGTGAAGAATGGGTATCGAAACTGTTGTCTCCCTCTATTGTATAGCAAGTCCTGATGCTGCACGAAGTAGTTAGAAATCTTTAAATCATCTCAGATTGTGAGCATAGTGAGTTGTTAGTTTTGTTTCACTTTATTGCAGCTTTTATGCGGTTTCATCTAGAAACAGTTGTAAATATCGATAGAT
>NW_004797338.1:768848-770364 GCF_000002075.1 Aplysia californica | reverse complement strand
GAGAGAGAGAGAGAGAGATACAGGAGGCCAGAAAGACCTAACAGAGGGAGGGTGGTGAGAGTGACAGGGAGGGTGTCGTCGGCTAGATCTATGTGAATCTTATATATTATATTGCCGTCCAAAAGAAGCTTGAAAATGTAATCACCCAATCATCGTATTCTATCCTTCTACTACACGCTCATGCAGCATACCAATTTAAAGCTAAATAGATTCTACACCATTCGGCACATTAATATTTCAAGTATGTTAAGGGACCCCCGAGATATGATCACTCAAAACTGACATAAAAAAATCAGGCTTGGCAAAATTGTGCGAAATCAAAGAAACGTGAAAGTGTGTTCGCGCGTATATTGAGGTGCATCAACACTGGTTGCAAGGACTTGTATTGAAGATCAAATGAAAAGAGAATATTGTAGTCTCTACAATGAGCAGTATCTTGATGAGATTTTCAAAAAGATTGGAAAACAGAGCAGTTACAAATACCACGCAAAACCTAGACTTAACAGTTAAATGTGTTCTTTTGTTTTAATTTTGTTATAGTTTAGGAGCTATTGGTTTCGTGTTGAGCACGAAACCCTTTTTTTGCACATGGACTGTGTTAGTTAGATTTTGGACATAACCATCTGTCAGTGAGGAACCGAGGCCACGAAGCTACTGTGGCTTTGGGTGGTCTGGGGTCGAATGAACAAAATCGCCCTCATGAGAATCACCCGATGACTTGGTTTAGAGGACTACATCGCGCAAATGTGGAAATAATGTCTTACCCTTATTTTCGTCACGGTGTCATTCAAGTAGGTATCTCCAGACATAGTAAAGCACTTTCTGACGGGGCCAATACCCCTAGACAATTCTTAGAAAACCATATCAAATCAACGTCGGAGTGGTCCTCAGTAAATAGCTCCGATATGAATCCTAATGGTATTTGAAATCCCGCGAAACAGTCTTTGAAGAAAGGCGAGATTGCTCCCATTTGAGACCCTTTGTTTGCAACTCTAAGTGGCAACTGGGATGAAAAGACAAATAATAATGTCCAAAACTTAATAGAGTCGTTGTCCAAAGGGTCTGTGGACAACACAAAACCAATGACTTCAAAGCAAAATAATACTGGGCACAGTTAAGTCCACATTTTGCGTGGTATTTGTTATTGCTCAGTTTTCCTTTTTGCTTGAAACTGTCTTGACGAAATATTGTAACATAATAGTGTTTATTAAAGAGATAAAATTCTCCATTCATTGGATGTGCAATGCACGTCAATTCTATCAATATTGATGCTTCTCAATACACGCTCTAAGACAATTTTACGTACGTTTCTATGATTGCACACCATTTTGCCTAGCCTGATTTTTTTTCAGGTCAGCTCTGAGTGACCATATCTCGGGCGTCTCTAAACGTACATGAATTTTTAATATTGCTGCTTGAGTGGGTAATGCAAGGCTTTAACACGATGATTGAGTGATAACCTTTTCAAGTTTCTTTTGGACGCTACGGAATATATATATATATATGTGTGCATATA
>NW_004797338.1:766731-768244 GCF_000002075.1 Aplysia californica | reverse complement strand
GGGGGTGATGATGATGTTTTTGCTTTTGGTGTTTGTCTTAGCCATATACATGCAATCTGTTTTTCTCCAAGTAACATACAAACATTTTTTTGTTCGAGTTTTGATGGAATTTAAAAAAATCAAATTCGCTCCTTTTTCTCTGAGTAATTTTGACATTAATCTTTCATTCATAGTTTAACATCACAGAATATATAATACTACAGAGACTTCTCTTTTTTTCATTGTCCTCAATTCCTCGTAATTATATTTGATTCTTACATAAGAAATTACATTATGTGCCCCCCAGCAAACAAGGACACTATTCGTGTAGAAAGGTTGAACCTCCTCGACTACACTGAAGTCGACTCTTCAAAACAAACTTCAGTCATTCCGATCTTACTTAACAACGTTTTATTTATAACAAGAGTAAATAAAATGAACAATATGCCTATCCAGGCCACATGTACACAATTACTAGTATGCCGCCACAAATATTATGGATAATCCAATTTGAACTAAACCAAAAACCAAAAATAGAAACAGGCTGCACAGTTATTCGTACATAAGAAATTACGTTCTGTACCCCCCAGCAAACAAGGACACTATTCGTGTTGAGGGGTTGAACCTTCTCGACTACGCTGACGTCGACTCGTTCAATGGTTCAGACTCCATCGAGTGCTGGCTGCACACAGAGGCTGCGGTCCAGCGCTACACAGACGACTTGTGGGAGGCTCTTGCCTCAAAGCTCGTCAAGGTCATGTGCTGACTGCTTTTTGTTGTGTTTTGTTATTGCTGTTTCGTTTGGGTTTGTTTTTTTAAAAATAATGATCGCCTGTGGGTGGTTGGAGACTGTTCCTGGTGGGAGGGCGCTACCTCTGTTCTTTCCCTCTTTCGTTTCGGTGTGTCTTTCTTGCTTTTTCACTCCTCCAACTGGCCGCAAAACTCTTAATAAAATACTTATTATACTAAATCACATGATGTCTCCTTTGTGGAAACCTGTTGAGCGCTGCTATTGTAGTGTCATATTTATACACAAAGTGTGATCTCAATTCAGCAAGACAGCCGAAGTATTCCTGTACAATTTGGCATGAAAGCTTAAGGAAAGGTGCTTCTGAAATTGAGCACTTTTTAAATTTCGCCACGTGTGCAACGTTTGTCGTTTTTAACTGTTTTCAGTGTACATGGGGGTAGTGGTAAGCGATTTGAATGGATATAACCATTATTCCTGAACAAACGAAAGTGATACAGTGGAGTCCACTTATAACGAGTCCGGAAAAAACGAGAAGTCTTGTTATAAAGGCACTATTCTAAATCCCCATTTTTTTTCTCCTCTTTACCTTTTTAAACAAAATACTGCTATAGCGCTATCAGACACACTTGCAAGTCGGTTATAGCGGAATATTGCTGCTGCTGTGCACATGGCATAGGGCAATTATACATAATGCTAGACCTCGCCAGTTGAGAAACTTGTTGCTGATCTTGCGAAACAAAGAATAGGAGAGCCCATGTGCGTCAACAATGAAGGCCGGAGCAA
>NW_004797338.1:763527-765619 GCF_000002075.1 Aplysia californica | reverse complement strand
AAATATATAATAGTATAACTAAAACAAATTATTTGATAGCTGAATCTGAAACATACTACATGTATAATCTTTACATCATGACAGGCCTTGGAGCTGAATACATGCTGGACAAAGACCCCGTTTGGAACTCTTGTGTGCCATAACTATCAAAACTGGACCCGATATAAGGTCTATTGTGGTGAGGAAAAAATCGTGTTGTTCTGTTTTATGAGAAAGCCGAGAAACTACCACTGTGATCTTTAGAAAAGATTCGTAGATTATGGATGGGTGGTTGGCGGGTGCTCTAGTGTGGTTTGCTCCTTCTTTCCTTTCGAACATCTATCGTCCTTATCTCCCCTTCTTCTTTTTTATGTTTGTTACTCTCTTGTAACACCTCTAATCTTCTGACGCTTATATGACCTTATGCACTTGCGAGCGCCGTAAAACCTCTACTAAAACTAAAACAGTAGAGTATGAGATGTCTTTTTACACACAAGCATTGCAGGTCGCCGTTGTGTGTATGGGGTGTGTGCTTGAGTAAAAAGTGTATGTGTGTGTGTATGTGTGTGTGTGTGTGTGTGTGTGTGTGTGTGTGTGTGTGTGTGTGTGTGTGTGTGAGTGTGTGTGTCCGTGCTTAATTTAATTAGGGCTATACATGTGTGCGCGCTTATCTCTGTGTGAGTGAATGTGATTGTGCATGTACAGGTTACATCATAATCATAATCATGACGAAATTGTTTGTTCGTGAATGTCTGACGGTGACTAATGATAATAATAATGTATCTGGAGAGAAGAATATTGCTTAGTAAGAAACTGAAGAAATCATATCATTTGTGGCTTCTGCTATGGCCAGTGAGACCGATTCTTGCAGAGAAGAGTTTACCACATTTTGAGCACTTAATTGTACCATGACTGTGAATAATAATATACTGAACATTCCTCTTTTCATCCCTCAGAATTTCCTAGGACATCGTCGACAGGCCTGATTCTGTCTAACTTTTCAGTATTTGAGTTTTTCTCCTCCATTCTCTCTACCTCGGACGGCTCTGAGCTGCCTTCATTCTGGACCAACTTCACGTCATCATTTCTTGAGCCCAATTTCGTCTTCCGACACCCGAATGCAACAGACTCGCTTTACCCCTCGACAGAGACGTTCTTCGACTGGTCGTATTTCCCGCACCCCGCAGCATCGCCACCCGTTCCTCCGGGAGGATCTATTTCTTACGACACTTATAGCCCTGAGACAGAACCAACAGGTGTGTGGGGGCCAACAGGTTCTGTAGTAGAACCATCTTCTCCATACAGATACACTTTTGAAGACGATTCATGGATGCACGGACAACCAACACCTCTTCCAGAATTCACCTCCGTGATAGAGGATATAACTGTATGGGATTCAGCCAACGACATGTCATATCTTATACCAGAACCATCATCAGCAACAGCCGGACCACTACCAGCGACGACATTTCAACCAGAAGCTGTGAGCTCCGCGACAAGTCTGAATCAGTCTGTGACGTCTACTGCTCGACCAGTCTTGGGGGGAGCACTGTTGCTCTGCCCCTGCCCCTGTGCTGGTCTTACTGTTGGCATTGGCGTGGATCTGCAGCAAGCAGAGGCGGAGGTTTGGACAACGTTTCTTTTTTTATTTTATGTACTTTTTTAAAGTAAGGTTCTACAGCGCTCGCAACTGCAATATGGTCATATGAGCGCCAAGGGGCGGATGTCAACAGAGAAGTCCAAAAGGAGAATCAGGCTTTCTCTGCTCACCTATCTAGCCTCAACAGCACAAAGTCTGCTTCGACTATAAAGGCACCCCGGAAATTTCAGTTCACAAGAAAGTGACAAACATACGAAAGAAGTTGAGGAAAAATGACGATAGTAAGGATGAGGAAAGAAAAAGCAGCAGTTCCCAATATGCTGTTCCGGCACAGTATGAGCATGACATTGATAGATCAGCCTATTTACAATTCTGCTTTGCTTAAGAACATGGTAATATCCCCCCCCCCTCCCATTTGAGAACGGCCAGAAGACAACTTTAGTCCGTAGCAACGTTTCTTCGCCGTCGTTCATCATTGTTGTATGTCAAAATAAGAAGTTTACAGAAGAAGCA
>NW_004797338.1:754571-761879 GCF_000002075.1 Aplysia californica | reverse complement strand
TTCTTCTTCTTCTTCTTCTTCTTCTTCTTCTTCTTCTTCTTCTTCTTCTTCTTAAGAGGACGAAGGTTACTTTGTAAACGAACCTCCGATAGTTCAGAGTGAAGGACTATCATATTTCCTGCAAATACACTTGTTTTATTTGGTTTACTGCTCGGAGTTGGAGTGTGCCACTGATACTACCTCTTTTCTCTCCCTCTGTTTTCTGTTTCGACTTACTCTGTCCGACTTACTTTTACCCTACATTAAATTTCAATGACCGTTATTTGTCGATTCGCTTCTTTTTACACAAATGAATAAACAAATGAAAGTGGCAAGTAAATAACAAGATAGATATATGTTGTAAATAAATCAGGGTTTTAACTCTAAACTTACAACAATACCTGTAGAATATCCCCCTTGAAATATATCAAGCGAAAAATCAACTTAATCATTCACAAACTGTTTTTATAAAAGGAAATCAAATTAAGAACAAGCCAAGTCATCATTAAGAAAGTGAAATACACGGTAAGTCATGATAGGATTCCTATGACTTACCTCTTTTTTTCATTTAACCCCTGCCAATAAATAAAGCGCTAAATCTGCTCTCCCCTCTCCTCCTCCACAGGTTCAGAAGAACATAAAGGACACACAGAAACGTCTGAGCGTCAATGTGAGCCAGCTGTCTGCTAATGTGAGGAAGAAGACGAGTGCCAGTGACACACGCGCCTCGGCTCAGATCACCGGCATGTCCATCGGAATTGCTATCGTTTTCCTCGTGTTCTCTCTCATCGTCTTGGCGGACTGCATGTCAGTTGTGGCTTATTTTGTGAACTTGTACTCTCTACGATGGGGCAGAACTAGGGAGGGTGGATGGAGGTGAGAGTCGTGAAAACAAACGATGTTTTATGGAGGATTGTTACACGTCAGACATCGGGGGACCTGCTGCGCAGTCAGCCAAACTTTGTACATTATTTATTTTGTTGGACATCATCTGTGCTTATCAACCTTTTTAAAGCCGGCATCCACTTCCGTTATCTTTGAGAGGCTAAAATTGTCGTACCGCTCACCTACATGTACAAACGTATTTCCAAGCAGGGCGTTAAATGTACATATACCTGTCACTACCCGGGTGATCCCCACCCCCTATCAAAAATACCAAACCGCACCACAATTGTGCGATATCACGTGTATCCTTTTGCTCGATGTTTGAGTTCCAGCATCTTTCCTTCAATTCATTTGAACTGACTATTTTGAGAGGGAGAGCAATTTCTGGGAAGGCAATTTCAATACCTACAAATGATTTCAATACCTTTAAATGACGTTTCAATACCTTTTTCTGATGAACTTGATCTAAATGTACATACAATGTCTTATAAATATAACACAAAGAGCTTTTTCAGTGGTTCAGCTTTTCGATTTCTCATTATGAATCTATTCACGCAAATGCCGTCGCTGTTTATTCATTAAAAGTAAAGGTAAGCCACGAAAAATCTCATAGCTGAAGGTGACTGTCCAGTCTTTCAGTTTATTTAGTAGGAGATCTGAACACCGGGTAACCTTACCGCCTGCAAGTGTGAATTTTCTTTGAATTATCCGAATACGTCGTCCCGTGGAGTATATTCGTTGAGCGGTAGCAAGCAGCCCAACTTACATAGTGCGATTCTGCTACACCTTTTTTTAATGGAGATTGTTTTGGCTTCCTGTTAAGAAAAGAATTGTGTACAAGTTGGCCATCCTATGTCACAAATTCTTGAATGATAATGTGCCATCATATAATTTATCAAATCTGTTGAGACTGTACATTTCAACTCGCAGTTTAAGGTAATCAGCTGACAAAAAATATTTCTTTTAACATCTATGAATCTTAAAACAATGGGTGAAAGGGCATTTGAATATGAGGGCCTCAAGATCTGGAATGCTTTGCCAAGTACTTTAAGAGAGATCAAATCCGTTGATTCATGTAAATGTCAGCTGAAGTCATTTCTGTTTTTAAATTAATACGATAAATATGTTGAAAGATTTTCTTCTGATCAGAACACAACGTTTTATGTTACTGTTCTATTGTATTGTGAAGCGCTCAGAGCCTTTGTTCTTTAATCGGGATTGAGCACTGTATAAATGTAATTTTTAAATATTATTATCATCATCATCATTATCATTATTATTATCATTATTAAATTATTATTATTTTTTAAAATTATTATTGTTATTGTTATTATTATTATTGTTATTGTTATTATTATTATTATTACTATTATTATTATTATTATTATTATTATTATTATTATTATTATTATTATTATAATTATTATTCTGCTATCGTTTATCAAAGTTATCATCTTTAATGTTATGTTGCGCGTATAGGTGTTCATTCACATTTTATCAGATTGGTCCGCTGAATACGTTATACATACCTCGTTATTTACGTGCCTATGATGTCGTAGTTTACGAACCTGGCCTGCCAAGCAGAAGTTTGCGGCTACAATCTGACTGTGGTTCTTGTTGATTTCTTATGTTTTCCTGCAATATCATTCCTGTCAATGGACCAAGTACGCTGTCTCTGAAATAACTTGATGTGAATCTGATACTTAGCTGCAGGGCATTATACGTCAACAATAACTATAATAGTTGCTTCTGATATTCTGAAGTAATTGTTT
The DNA here is from genome assembly GCF_000002075.1 of Aplysia californica. Taxonomy (NCBI): domain Eukaryota; kingdom Metazoa; phylum Mollusca; class Gastropoda; order Aplysiida; family Aplysiidae; genus Aplysia; species Aplysia californica. The sequence goes on along the minus strand of NW_004797338.1, from coordinate 759,243 downwards.
CCTTCGTTCTCACGTCTTGTTCACCAGCATCTATCTGCCGGGGATATGATCATCCTCTGACCGATGTCTGTTTTATATTGCATTTTGAGAGTTTTGCTATTCATTGGTTGCTCCACAAGCTTCACAGAGTCCCTTTTTAACTCTCTCTCTCTCTCTCTCTCTCTCTCTCTCTCTCTCTCTCTCTCTCTCTCTCTCTCTCTCTCTCTCTCTCTCTCTTGTTTTTGACTCAATTTCTTTAAAGTGATCTAACACTGACAATGAAAACTTCAACTAGAGCAATTGCTTTTGTTGGTAAAAAGCTCAAATCAAAACCATACAAGGGTAAATATAAACGTGTACTTATACTTCTGGAGACCTCTTCGGCGAGACACTTTCAACTTTTTTCAATACTTGTATAAATCAAACAAATTTGTCGCTTTTTTTTATCTTTCCTAATAAAACAAGTACTGTGCTTGTATCTTTGCTTAGTACCTATAATATTGTTGTGGCTGCAGATTTGAAAACTCCTCATTTCTTCGTAGTTGTTAATGGTGCTTTAATTGAAGGGGTTTGTGTGTCATTGCGTCCTACCTGCTCTTAACTCTTATACCTTCCACAGCTGTTTGCATCTCACCATCCTTTATCATTGTTATCATTATTATTATATAATTACTCTCTGTACCCCCTTTCATTGAAAGGAATGATTGGTGCATTAACATCAACTGAAAGTCATTGGCCTACTATATTTACACTCTACAGGAATGGAGCAATAAATCTTGAGAGAGAAGTGACACATGTGTTTCCAAGTTGCCAAATGTGATGTAAATGATGTGTAGATTGATTCTCTATTAAGCTTTCGTGGTTGTACACTCCATAATTTCAAAGGTGTGGAATCAGTGGGAACGGCATAGAGAACGGAAGCCTCACTTGTTTACAATGGCGCCTTAAAAGACAGACTTTCCAAAGATTAGATCTAAACTAAACTAATGAAAAACTGAAAATTAAACTACTGTGACTTTATGCCCTTAATGAAACTGTGCACCCTTTAATAAATTCTGAACCACGATTAATTTAGTCATATTCGAAAGTAAAAATTTGGTTCGGAAGTTTTAGGGGGCCAAAGTGTGAACTGTCACAAATATAATATAGAAATAGAGATTACTAGTAATATTACAATAGGTGTGCGCGTATTACTTTTTCCTCTACTTGCAATGTTGTTTTAATTATTAGACTATAACCGGTATTATTAATACTGTAACTTATCAACATAATTAAAATCAGTACAGCCGCGTCATCATTTTTATCACTGTATGCTTAATGTCTAAAGTTTATGTTTTTAATCTCCACAAGGCCGTTTAAAAAATGTATTAGAAATAAGTGAACCTTCAGAGAAAAGCCCCGATCTTGCAAAACCGCAAAAGCTACGTCTAAGGCCCATTTTGAAAACAAAAATAAAAATTATAGAACATGGTCGCGTAACACAATCCTTTTTTTCCACGATTTATAGCTGGATAGGGGTCGCAAACAAAGGCTACTCTTTCTACATGTACATGGTTGAGAAGTTAAAAAAAACCAACAACCCAAAAAGCAAACCAAAGCACAGTATGAAATTAAGCAGCATCGTTGCTTCAAGCATAACGTAACTTTTAAAAAATTATAGTTTGGCCTTTTACTTAGTATACACACATACTCTGTTGTATTTTTTAAAACAAATAATTAAATACACGATATGGCAACTGCATCTTCCCTCGACACCTTGTGGAATAAGAGGACAGAAAAGGTAAAAACATAAATAGATAATGGAACACAATGACAAAGCATAGAAGAAACCAGTCTGAGAAAAATAACGTGGATCTATGCTCCAAGCATAGATGGTGGGAAATGAACCAGCAAACAAACTGGCGAGCCATGCATCTGTCAATACTGACATTAAAATGGACAAAAATGATGTCGTCAAGGCCCTTGCCACCACACTTTGAGATGAGGAGATTGAGCATGACTAGGCGCCAGTCCCACGACTTGAAGAACGGGGTGTCTTCAGAGGAAGTGGCAGAACCAGCATGGTACAGGGGATGGAAAGACGGGCTATTCACCAAATGATCAATCAGCAGATTGACTCTGAGGTGGATATTGGAGCGGGGAGCGGAGCACGTATGGCAAAGCCTGGAGTGCTATGGTGTTGTTGCCAGTATCGAGTAATTAAGTAATCAAGTAATCTGTTTTCTTATACCAGAAGGTGTCGAGAGGAGAAGCAGTTATCCGAACTGGGCAAGGTATGTTGCTGTTTGGATCATCACGTTGTTATTTTGAAAGGCTTCTTTGACTCGGTCGATCCCTCTTTTTCTTGGCTCTCTTTACACATTAAAGCCATTATATCACGGGTTGCCGGCCTTGGAGGCTGGTTGGTGTGGCCTCATTCTCATTATACGTCCATCTCACCTAATTTGATATAATTAGCTGAAACATTGATGGGTGTTGCTGTTGATTTTTTAAAAAGTAAATAATACTATTCGAATATATCTATATAACTCTACAGGTCTGTGATAAATTCCTGCATGTAGTTGAAAGATCTGCATCTGATGTGATATATGTGTATTATTGTCAGCTTTATTTTCTCTTCACATTGAATTTTTAAAATGAAAGTAGTATATAATTTAAATTCTAAGTACATCTTTATGTGGTTTTACCATCTCTGTACAGCCAAGACAATTTCCCCACTGGGACAATAAAATCTTATTTTATTAATTATTTTACCTTTATTGTCTCTCGGTGTATTTTTTGCTTGATTTAATGCCCACTTGATGTCTGATGTCTTCATTTCTTTGCGATATTTCTTATGGTGGTTAGTGGTTTTCGAAGTCATTTCATTCCACATTATGTTACGTTATTCTATTTTTATTTGCTTTGTTGGGCCAGGTTTGGCAGCAGGGAGCTGGTGTAAAGACTGATCTCCACTGGGATGCTTGGTTGGGAGAGGATGGGTGCTAGTTGGTATGTGGCCGCATTTGCCTTTTGTACTCTTGTAAAAATTTCTCTGTCCATTTTCGCGTCTGATGTGAACGTGCTCCCAAGGTATTTGAATTCTTGTAGGCTACTTGTTTCTGTTCTGTAATAGGGCGTGACCCTTGCAAATGAACGAACGAACGTGCGAACGAACGAACGAACGAACGAACGAACGAACGAACAAAGGACGGAATTAGGCAGCGCGCAATATGCATAGCAAATTGGGAAGGACTAAGAAAAGGAGGAGGAGGAACAAGAGGGGGAAGGGGCGTAAAAAAAGAACAGGAAGAATGAAATCGCTTGCACCAGAATAACTTCGTCAATAAATTTACACAAAGGAGACGACTGGATATGACTTGTGTTGCATTGTAATAATCAAAGGTTGTTTCCCTTGATACAAATGTGGTCTAAAATGTCAATGACGGCCGCCCGGTTGTCGAGGAAAAAGTGGTTGTCTTGGTGAGGATAGCGTCTTGGACAGTGTCTTATGATGTTAAAAAAAGAGCAAGGGGTAAATGGAAAGTGATTCTTTGAACAGGTGAATGTCTAGGGCAGGTGGCCGAGGAAGTTCAACTACCATTTTCGTTGATGTTTGTTTTTGTAAGTGTTTTACGGCGCTCGCACCTACATTAGGTCACATGAACGCGCGGGACACATAAATTAAATTTTTTCAGTAGTTATGAAATTTTAATTTTTTTGCCCGGGTGGCGACCAAAGCCCACTTTTATCGATTTTAGACCAAAAAGGGATCTTTAACGTGCGCAACTTGCACACGGGCCCTCCGAGATTTTTCGCCCATGTCCAAGAAGGCTAGGTGTAGATCTTTCTTGACAGAAGATCAGAGGTGTGGCTGAAAGACAGCAGTAAGAAAGAGCCAAGGAGTAGCAGTAGAAAGGCTGCAGAAAGAGTCCGGAGCCCAGAGGACGGGACAAAGGAGGTGTGGGGGTGGGGGCAGAAAGAGGATACGAAAGCACACGACATTGCTAGAGAGCAGGACAGGAGGTGAAAGGAGACAATTTTAGATAAGAAAATGTTTCGGTAGCTACCCGGATTCGAATCCTGGACCTTTGAATGAGAAGCCAACACCTTAACCCCTAAGCCACGAGAGTACCCTATTATTCTTCAGTTCTGAGAACTAAAACAAAACAGAAACAAAGCAAAAAAAATATAAAAAAAATAAAAAGGGTGCATCTGCTGATGGTGCTGCCTCAACGCATGATGACGTGGAAGCTATTTATCAAAATGTTATAGACGTGTCCGTGTAATGCGTAATGCGTAATGTGTAATCATAGGCATGTGATCACTATCTATTACTATGTGTCATCAATCACTTCGATGCGACAGAAGCTGTTTCTTTAAATGTCGGATGAGCATATTATGGTGAGATCAGACCGGCCGATAGTCAGGAGGTGAAGTAAGGCAGACGTGGAGTTGAAATTTTGCAGCACACAGATAGGTTACTGGTTTGACATAGCTCTTCGACCGGTCGCCTGTGCTGTCGGCTTGTGCTGTCGTAGTTTGTGTAATTTGTGTAGGCTCATTCAGGACAGTGCCCTATAACTGTTGTTGCTGTTGATGACATAGGGAGGCCATTGTTCAACGGAATGTTGATGGTAGCTGTCGCTGTGATATTACGGTGATGATGATGATGATGATGATGATGATGATGATGATGATGATGATGATGATG
>NW_004797338.1:751953-753752 GCF_000002075.1 Aplysia californica | reverse complement strand
ATAGAGAGAGAGAGAGAGAGGGGGGGAGAGGAAGAGAGAGAGAAAGAGAGAGAGAGAGAAAGAAAGAGAGAGAGACAGAGAGAGAGACAGAGAGAGACAGAGAGAGAGAATGAGAGAGCAAGAGAAAGAGGAAGAAAGAAAGAAAGGAAAAAAAGAAAGGAAAGAAAGAAAAAAAGAAAGGAAAGAAAGAAAAAAAGAAAGAATTTTACAGTATCGAAATGTTATGAACAGCTCACTTATGTAGGTTTAAATTTTCGGAAAACATTTACATAGGAGACACTTGGCATACAAGTACAAGATGAATCGTCGACATCTTAAACTGAGGGAAAGAGTCAGAGACCATAACTCCAATTGGAACATCTGAAAGGATTGACGTTAAAAAAGAATGAGAGGCGAAAGGTTTGTTAGAATCCTTCATGAAGTAGGCTGGGGGGATGAGTGAAGAGATGGACCTGCAAGTTTTTGGACAAACAAGTAGGCGTTAGCGAGCATCTATTTCAAGTCAAACACACCCGGACATTGCACGATCTTCCTCCATCATGCCTGTCTTCCTTCTCTCTTCTATCCATTATGAAAATGACGGCAACCCACGCCCACTAAAAAGAAATAAACGAGACGCGGAATGGGGCGGCCCAGGTAGAAACACGGTCCGAGAAAATCGTAAATGGTGACAAGTGAACTGAGGATGCCTCGAAATAAAATCCGTCTTTATTGACTTTGGATCGCTTTTGAAGCATTTCCCTCTGCAAAGCAGTCCATTTTAGCCTTGGTTGGTTTTTCTTTGTTTTGAGAGGGGCACTACTGGCGATGTTGGTGGAAGAACATTAATAGGAGAATTTCGTGTGAAGAACAAAAATGCTTGTGTTTTGTCTTGTGGCTTTCTTGGGCATTGGAGGTTTGTACTAATGATGCTGTTTCTAGCTAGATAAATAATAATTAAACTTTACGTGACCTTTGAGTTTGATAGATCAGTCTTAATTGGATGTCTACGCAAGGTTGCTAGGACCCTTATAAAGAATTATTCAGGCCATGCCAGATCAACTAAATCACACATGATTCCGGGAAATCCCATTCGAACAATAATTTGCGCACCCCTAACGTGTTGGCAACGTGCCATAGCACAACAATTGATAATGGAGACACTCCAGAAAATAGCTGACGTCAATTCATACTTTGCCGGGTTCATTTGGGTACTCTGGGTGTTTTCTTTACTTTTTCCATTTTCATTTATCTACTTTTTGTCTGTTTCGTTTTTCTAGGGCAAACTTAGGGCTTGTTTGGCAAGGGGTAAGCACGTAGGTTGTTTTGTTGTTTGTTTGTTCGGTCGTTTGATTGCTTGTTTGTTTGCTTGTTTGTTTGTTTGTTGTAGTTGTTTGGTAATGTTTTCGTAAGGGAGGGGAAAGGGAAAGGGAAGGGGGGGGGGGGCTGAGACGAGAGAAAGAGTCTCTTTAGTTCTGTTATAGCGTGTTAAAAAAATACAGAATTCAACAGACCCCAACTTGTTTCCTATTCACACAATCCTAGGTAAATAGCTTTCAGGATTATTGTCTTTAATTATTTGATTTCTTTTTTCAAAAATATAATTTAATTATTGGACTGTTTACGTAGACCTAAAGGTAAAAGGAAAATACATAGATCAACATGTATTTTAAAATGAGTTTCCTAATTTTGTCAAAGTTTTCGTAAACTATAATTTAGTTCCTATAAGCGCAAAATTCAATTTGGCGAGCAGTAGTGACATTGCTTATTATCATTATTGTTATTATTATTATTATTATTATTATTATTATTATTATTAT
>NW_004797338.1:750364-751766 GCF_000002075.1 Aplysia californica | reverse complement strand
TTTTTTTAAAAATTATTATTATGATGATGATGATGATGAAGATTATTATTATAATTATTATTATTATTACGGAGAAAATAGTATGTTTTTATTATTACCGAATTTTTTGTTCCATTTATTTATTCTTCTGTTGTTGTGTAAAATTACAAGAAGTTACAACGGTTAAGAGATGATGATATTTCACCCCAGTGAAGAGAATTTTATCTCGTTTGAAATATATGTAACATGCGTCACAAAAACATAATATATTATGGCTTTATGTACGACTGCTATATTGATATAAAATTTCTAAAATTCTAAAATTTCACCAGTCTAGGAGAATAAAAAGACAACAAGGAAAAACAGCAACCTCCCCCACTCCCTTAAAAAAAAACACGTAACACCCTGCAAACTTTAAAATCAAATGCAATCGGTAACGCTTTCATTTCATAAGGGTTCGTGTATTCTGAATACTGAATACCCTATCCATTTAATTTGAATTCTGAAAGTAAAGTAAAATTTTTCTCAAGCCACTGTAGTTGTATGGTGTAATGGGGAAGTTCCACACCAGGGTTTTTCCCGCACTTCGATATCTATAGAATGATCTACCTTGTGTGTTATAAGTTTGATCATTTTATTTTCATTGCTACACTTTACGAGTTGTTGTTTGATTTGTCTGTTTTCATTTTCTAATCAACTTCACAAAAAGGTATGGATGTCTCCCAACAATGCCAATTTTGAAATAAAACCGAACATTTCCAAGTCCTGGAAATAGATATCATTTTCTGTTTAGTAAAGCTGCCTAATGCAAGTTGAAACTGATATGTATTACACACATTACAACGTCGTAATCTAATCAAGCGCAACCGAGACACACGGTTCGTGTTTCAAAAAGAAAATAACAGCCACATTTCTAAGGCTCCTGTGAAATTTCCGCCTTTCAAAAGTGTTCTGTCTGCCACTGAACGCGATGGCTTGGCAACGGAACAGGCCTAGATAAATGTTTGGAATTACAAAGACGGTAAACTCATCTGCTTAGAGTGCGTCAGGTTTGAGAACTCGGGATAATAATCTATAATTAAAGCTGACGTGAACTGGGCAGAACATAGTCTAGACCAATGCCTGCCAAACTGGGCGATACCGCTCACTGATGGGAGATTTTGTAAATTAATTGGGCGGTGGGCGGTGGGCGATGAGGGTCTCTTGGGTGACAAGTACATTATGTAATGCGCTACTTGGAAATACGGTAAGTGGACGGTAATAAAAGGTGATTAGTGAATACGACAACTATCACTCAACAGTTGTGTTTTTGTTTTAATTAAGAATTCGTCTTGAACAACAGAAGGTAGGCGGTGCCATAATATGATAAGCTGGTGGCCTAACCACCACACTGCAGTTTTGTTTGGGGTTTTTTTTTGGGGGG
>NW_004797338.1:745290-746385 GCF_000002075.1 Aplysia californica | reverse complement strand
TAATTATAATTATAATAATAAAACCGACAAGCACTGATTTACTCTCTACAACACCGTGAAAAAAAAGTGTCGCAGCGTGGTGGAATAAGGCGTTTGTCAAATAAATAATACAATTGAAGAAACTGACACCTTCCGCTTGTTGAGCAAATTTTATTGAATTTCGTTGGGTTATTTTTGTTTTTGTTTGTTCACTCAACACCTTTTATGTCCATTTAAGAACTCATTCATTTCTGTTTCGATTTTTACCGAATAAAAACGTTGATGAAAGTTAAAGGCGCAAAGGATGTAAATTTGCAGTCTCTATGAACACTCAAGCTTATGAAGTCATCAAACTTTCGCAATCATTTTCTCGATTATTCAGGCGACCACCATCTCGTTCAATCGCAAATAACTCGACTTCCATTCAAGACAGATGAATATTCTTATCACCTAAAGCAAAACAAATGAACAAGCTTCAAGGGGATACCAATAACCCCAGATGCCCCAACATGGATGAGCGCCTGATTCCACTGCGTCGTGACACAAGATAATATTATTTCTGTGGGTGGTTGGCGGGTGCTTGGGTGTGGTTTGCTCCTTCTTTCCTATCAAGCATCTATCGTCCTGATCTCTCCTCCATTTTGTTTGTCACTTTCTTGTAACACCTCTAATCTTCGGCACTTATTATATGACCTTATTGTGTTGCAAGTGCCGTAAAACTCTTACTAAAACTAAACACTGACTCCTGCCGCTTCCTCCGTCCCCAGTGTCTCTCATCCATGACGTCAGCTCACAGAGATTCCCGGCCGGGGGTCTGGGCCAGCTAGGGCCTGGGTTTCCCGCGTCTCCTGGCGGTCTGGGCGCCGCTCCTGGGGGTATAAGAGGTCGCCAGATCGATATCGGGGGTCCGCTCGGTTCTCTGAACCCAATTCCTCCACTGGACCCGTTTGCCAGGGGCGGTGTCCGAGTGAATGCCCCTGCAGGGCCCCCTGGTGGCCCCGGGCCCCTCCGTGCCCCGAGCCGCCCCCCTCAGCTGTCGGTGGAGCTGCTGTTTCTGGTGGACAAGAAGGCCAGGGACGAGTAAGTGGAAACGGTGACGGTTGAGTTATGATAACA
>NW_004797338.1:742310-744237 GCF_000002075.1 Aplysia californica | reverse complement strand
GTGTTAGTTTTCAGTTTCACACGACCGAGTCCGGCGATCGGGGAGCCCACTAAGGCTGGATCGGGCCAATCGCCCCGACTCGGTCGCCTAAAACTGAAAACAAACACGTTCGTTTTTTAGGCGATCGAGTCGGGCGATCGGCCGATCCCATCCGTAGTGGGCACCCCGTATAAGACGACCACTTTTCTCCTCGACAGTGGGTAGCCGTCCTGGACAATTGTGACTATGGTTTTAATGTATAATATTAGTGTCATGACGTGGCAGAATCTGGCGCTCGTCAATTATTATTTATGGGCAAGTGGAGTTCTTGGTACCATCTTAAAGTTTATTGTATTTTCTTGATCTACATGAAAAATGTAACCACCTGTGTCTAATAGAAATTGTGATAGATCTATTTGCGATTGAAGAAGGTGGGAGTCGCCTGGTTTCTGAGGTAAATTTACGAGAATATAGCTGCCAAAGTTTGGTAACTTCTATCATTTGAGATCCCTGAAAAATAAAAATTTACAATTTTTGTGCCTTCAATCTAAATGTTTCAGTGAAATTTATAAAGAAATGTGTTTTTAAATGGACGTAAAAGATGTTGAGCCCAAAAACAAAAATTCGATAAAAATTGCCTAACCGTCAGAAAAATTCTGTTTTCTTCGATTTCATTATTTTGACGAGCGCCTGGTTTCACCACGATGACTTACACTTTATACATGTAATGGGTTGGTCAGACTACGACCTCATTTCACCAGGAAAGGATAAGAAAAGGCTACTGACAAAGAACGTATTCCTACAAGACCGTAGACTGTATACGTTTTACAATTCACTATAGGTCTTTCATAACAGTAGAAAGTATTCAGAGGTCACTGTAGATCTTTCATAACAACAATAAGAGGCGTTCAGAGGTGTTTCGCTATCTCTGTTGGTACCCTGCTGGACTACGGAGCGGATGACCTTGGTTCGAATCCCAGACTGGTCGTTCTTGAATCGGGTCGTTTTGTGGAATGTTCAAAGCTCTCAGCCCGTTTGCCTCGGTCCTATCAGAAACGAACTTTAAATTTGAAGCTCTCGTCTTTTAAATTACCTAACAGTGTCGATAGGGGCATTAAACCCCATACACTTACACTTACTTTACAACAACAAGGTTGAGAGATAATAGATAAAATTGACCCCACAAGACCGCTCCCTTTCATCTGAAAATGAAACTGGAAGTTGCCTAAAGTGAAGCCTTCCTAGAAAACATGACACGTCATCTCTGGATTAGAGGTTGACGTGTAACGACCCGCCATTGTTTGCGATCGATACCTTCTCTCGTGCGTTCTGGCATGTTTGTTTAGCCCAGTCCCAAGGACTACTATACTCAGTATAGTAGTCCTTGCCCAGTCCGTATTTTTATGACGTCGGTCCCCATTGTACGCTGTCCACGCATTGTCTTGGCCGGCAGTTCCGGGTTGTCAGCTCTCCCAAGAGACCCAAATTTGGTACACATTTTATTCAAGCCTTTACTTGTGTGTACTGAAAATTTGAAGGCAAAATATGTCACCGCTTTATGCAATACTCCGTTTGTTTTAGTAAAGTTTTACGTCGCTCGCAACTGAATATATGTAAGGTCATATGAGCGCCAGGGGTGGATGCCATCAGAGAAGTCTGAACGGGGAATCAGGCTTACTCTGTTCACCCCTCTTGCCTCAACAGCGCAAAGTCTGCTTCGACTATCAGGGCACCCCAGAAAAAGCAGTTCCCAAGAGAGTGATAAACTCACAAAAGAAGTAGAGGGAAAATAACGATAATAAGGATGCGGAAAGAAAAAACAGCAGTTCCCCCTATGTTGTTCCGCACAGTTTGAGCATGACTGATAAATCAGCCCATTTGCAATTTTACTGTTCATGCCTAAAGACAACTTCAGTCAGTAGCACTGCCCTTGTGTGTGTGTGTGGGG
>NW_004797338.1:739162-742106 GCF_000002075.1 Aplysia californica | reverse complement strand
AAAATATATATATATTATACAGAGTCAAAAAGTAAACAAAAAGAAACTCACCTTGTCAAAAGAATTTTATCCTCACAGGCATAACACAATGTAATGTTGAGAATATTTTGTGTTCTGTAGTGTGAGTGATGATGACCGATGTGTGAAACTGAGTTGTGTTTTTATTGGAATAGAGGCCTAAAATAATTGTGTAATCAGAACAAATGAGCGTGTAAGGCAAAACCTGACACAACACAAAATAATAAATAATAATAAATAACATTTATATAGAGCTCAACCCCGATTAAAGTACACAGGTTCTGAGCGTTTTACAATACAATACCATGTACCACAGTAATATAAAACGTTGTGTTCTGACTAAAGGAAAATCACTCCAAATATTAATCTTATTAATTTAAAAACAGAAAAGACTTCAGCTGACATTTGAACGAATCAAAAGATTTGGTCTCCTTTTAAGTACTTGACAAAGCATTCCAGATCTTGGGGCCTTGATATTGAAATGCCTTTCCAACCATTGTTTTAAGTTTCATAGATGGTAAAAGAAATTCCTTTTTGTCAGCTGATGACCTTAAACTGTGAGCTGGAACGTACAGTCTCAACAGATTTGATAAATATGATGGCACATTTTCATTCACGTATTTGTGACATATGGTGGCCAACTTGTACACAATTCTTCTCTCAACAGGAAGCCAATGAAATGTCCATAAAAGAGGTTACAGAGTCTCGCTTTCTTTTACGTAAAACTAAACGTGCAGCTTTGTTTTGGACAATTTGAAGTCTTTTAACTTTCTCCAGTGATATTCCTGATAACAAGGGGTTACAATAATCGAGTCTTGATCAAACTAAGCTAGTTACTAGTAAAGCAGTATACTTAGTATTGATTAGATGGCATATTTTACTAACTTTTGTTATTTCTAAATACATACAGATGATCAGATGAATTACATAAAAGAAGTGTGTGTTTTTGGGCAGAATAAATGTTGTTTATGCTTGTTCTCACAATGAAAACTAGGCAGTAACCAAACAGTAGCGTAATTACAACAAATGACAAGAATTTGTTAAGACGTGTTTACAACAGAATGTGTTACTTATGTTGTTTTTACCTTCAACAATATACTAACAGGGTTCCACTGAACAGAAGATATCGATGAAAATGGAAGAATGTTACATTTTGTTAGTGATGCCAACAATTAATGCCATCATCATGCTGATGTAAACTAGCAAGAGAAAGCAAGTCGGGGGTTCGACGTCACAGCGATTACCCGTAGAATGACCGTTTCGTCGCAAATTGAATTCGAATGCAACTAATTTAGTACGTTGCTAGTTTACCCCTGCTCACCAACAGGGAGGTGGGAATAGGTCTTTGAGTAGGGTGAGTTTAAGTTGTGTCTCAAGTACAAAATACACGTAGTTGTAAAAACCCAAAGTTGTTTTTTTTAAAAAGCGTGAAGTTCAATGCCACGTAGGCCTACTTGGCGTATATGTCGATGTTGATGTGTCCCGTATTGTACGCCTATCTCTCGATTGTTTCGGTCCATCTCTTTCTCTTCGTAAGTTCCGCTGGCGTGATGGGGGCTGTTTGTTTGCAATTTCTTGCCTTTACTTTCAACTTTGTTAGTTTCTGGGTTTTTTGCCAAAGAAACAGTGAACACTTCCATAACAGTTGGTAGTTCTAGAACAGATTTCTTGAGTCGTCCATAGCCTAGGTGGAAATGTTGCCGATGGACCACGGTATACTTCATAAATGTAATCCTCCCAAGTTCTCCTTCACACGGTAGGCTTGTTTGCATTTTGTTTCAGAGGCGATCACAAAATTAAAATCCATCTTCTATCTTCTGTTTAAGTAACTGGTATTCGAATACAATTTGCTACGAAAGGATTTTTAGACTTTGGACAGGTTGTCCCCTCTTGCGTCATTTGTAGCGAAACGTCTAGGACCCGGCAAGGCAAGGGAAAAGATTCAAGTAAAAAAAATAAGCAGCCATGGTTATCAGCGGCCCCTTATCAGCCAAGAAAAGAAGTACGTTCAAATTTCGCACCCCCTCACATGGTTCACGAAAAGAAGCCTATAGCTCTTTATTATAGCTTGCTTTGTTCTAAATTAATTGGTCTTGCACTCCTGTTCATAGTCTGTTTCAAACAAAAAATGGTTATTCTTCCAATAAGGCTATAGTCTGCTTCACACAAAAGTAGTGTTTTCGTTGGTCTTGCTTTTGATGAAAAAAAACAACAACCCACATATCTTGAATAGAAGTCAAAATATAATTTGTTCTTGAAGGAGGTATGGGTGTCACTTGGTAGTAGAGGTAAAATTATCGAGAAAAAGACGAGAGCCTGATTTCCCCACGATGCCACATCATTTTGCTGCAACCGAGAACTGCACCTCTCAGCGAAACATGAATTGCGGTCAGGGTCACCCTGTCTCTTTCAAGTATCACGTATCCACGATTCTGTCACAGCACGACGGTTGCAAAGGCCAAGCGCACGCTATTAAAAAATATTTTTTTTAACCAAAGCCAGAAAAACAAAAACAAAAGCTAAACCAAAAACCCAAACAAAAGCACGAGTAAAATTCTAAGAATTGGATGAGGAAGAATGTCTGCAACCAAGCAATATTGGTTTATCAACCCCCCACCCCACTAACCACCTCCGCAAACACCATTGGAAATATCGGAAAACACTCCTGTGACATATAGCTCGCAAGCAAGCACACACATAGACACACACAGAGACACCCCTAAACACATGCACACACCTAGACACATACACATGCACACAGGTACATCACATAATTAAGACACACGAACACACAGACACATACATCACGCACACACACGTGCTTACACACATATATGTATGTATGTATGTATGTATGTATGTATGTATGTATGTATGTATGTATGTATGTATGTATGTATGTATGTATGTATGTATGTATGTATGG
>NW_004797338.1:734123-735649 GCF_000002075.1 Aplysia californica | reverse complement strand
TATATATCTATACACACACGCACGAACACGGCACCCTTCTAAATTTAGTTGACCCGCGACGCCCTCAAAGTCAAAAATATTTGACGCCCTGACAAGGACGTGACAGCCGTCCTTGGCATTGCTACGTACAGATTCTTTTTTTAAAATGATTATAAAAATAGAAATAGGGAATTTCTGGGATGACGGAACGGAGAACAACAGTTCTCGTTTTTCAGAGCAAGATTATACAATATAATTTGAAAGGCGGAATGACCTGGTTCGGGTTACAAACTAAAGCTTGAAACAAAAATGGCGGCCCGACAATATTTATCTGTTCTCAAGATAAAGCCAACGAGAGTTGTGGTGGTAAGGTATCGTGGGGTTGTCGTCTGGATTTGGTCGAGAAGGATTAAGTCGAGACCAACCTGACATAGCCTGATCGCTCAATTCCGCCTTAACAACTCACTGTGTTGACGACCGACAAAATTATTAATCCAATATGTTGGCCTACAAGGTGTGGGGCGTGGTGGAGTGGTTGTCAGCAGGTATTGCTTTTTTTAAGGCATAAGTCTAAGCTTCTTGTGTTTGCCAGAAGACTGGCGTACGTGGCTTTTTAAAGCTATTGAGTAACTTTGCATACATGGTACAGTGAGGTAGCAACTTGTTACAAGTTTAGTGGGCGTACCTTTTGACGACAAGGGACAAACAATCTTGAAGCAACACATCTGAGTTATTTTTATTTTTTTTTTACTATTGGACTTGAAGTTGAAGTGGTTGAAGTGTACCTTCAAGACGACTATAAGCGTATACTTCATATTGGCATGGTCACTTTTAATATGTTGCTATCAGTGTAGCCTATAGTTTCAGTCCTTCATAATAAATAATTTAATATGCTGTCGTACGATTCAAGATGCTTATGTTAAGTAAACGTACGTGAATAAACTACCTTTCAAATCATTAGTGTAATTAAAGTAGTACACGAAAAACCAACGTTTGAAATTATTTGCCCTCCTGAAGTAAAATATGTGAATCACTTGTATATATAAAACTATTTGTGTACTCTTAGAAAACTGAATCATTTACACTTGGAATGAAGTGCGTAACTGAAGTAGGCCTATACAAGAAGCAACTATATTTTAAATTATTTGCGCGTCTAAAATATACACATGAATTGCACCTATATTTGAAATTATTTGCGCATCTAAAGTATACATGAATCACCAACATTTAAAATAATTTTCGTATCTAAAGTATGCGCATAAGTTGCACCTATATTTGAAATGATTTGGGGAGTGGCCAACTAGACGCTATGAAATGGCAAGAGGACGAAGCGTCAACTGGAGGTAAACATTGTACTTCGAAGTATCCAATGTCAACCAAAATTATGCATGTGTGCACTATTCGTGCGTGCTTTTGCTCATGCGTGTGTTGGAAAGGAGAAGTGTGCTTTTATGTGTGCTTTTATGTGTGTGTGTGTGTGTGTGTGTGTGTGTATGTGTGTGTATGTGTGTGTGTGTGTGTGTGTGTGTGTGTGTGTGTGTGTGTGT
>NW_004797338.1:730289-734023 GCF_000002075.1 Aplysia californica | reverse complement strand
AACACCAACATCAAGAACGCCACCATCATAACTTCCCTCGTAAAGGAGACAGTGAAAAAGGAATGTGACCCAGTAGAACTGAAGACCACAGCTCTCAAAACAATTGACTCTTACCCTAATGATTGAATTCATATTTACACTGATGGGTCAGCCTTCAAGGGAATTATTAGTGCAGGCTTTTGGGGTAAGAATAGAACATCCTGACAAAACATGTGAAGAACTATTTGATGCTTGTGGTTCTTCTTGTACAAATTACGAGGCAGAGGCCATCGCCATTGAAGCAGGAATCCTCCACCGGACCTACATTTTCATTACAAAATCAAAGACACTTATCTCCACAGACGGAAAATCAGTACTCCAAGCTTTGAAAGACATGAATTTCAAAAGCCCAGCCTGCCTATCTGTGGCTCTAACAATTAGCACCTTCATACAGACCTATGCCGTCGACCTGACTTTACTTTACAATAGATACCTGGCCACAGCAACATTCCAGGAAAAAACGACAGAGCAGACACCCTTGCCAAGAAGGGAGCATCACAAACACAACCTCAAAACCCAGTATCACAACAACAGACAGTCAAGAACGTCATTAAATGCAACACTAGGGAACAGTGGCTGAATGGATTGGTAATGTCAAAACTGGAAAAACTGTATTTGCACACATGATTGCTCTCAACTCAAA
The DNA here is from genome assembly GCF_000002075.1 of Aplysia californica. NCBI lineage: Eukaryota > Metazoa > Mollusca > Gastropoda > Aplysiida > Aplysiidae > Aplysia > Aplysia californica. The sequence goes on along the minus strand of NW_004797338.1, from coordinate 733,341 downwards.
AGATGCACTTAATTCCCTGAGTAGAAGAGAATGGGTCACTATCTTTCGTCAACGAACACAACACATCCCACTGAATTCCTACCTAAATAGGATCCGCATGGATACCCCACCCGACTGCCTGTTGTGTGACTGCCAGGATGAAACAGTATCACATCATCTCTTTCCATGCCTTGCACTTAGCGACCTGCGTAGTACATACCTACCCGAGTTCCAGGACATCGGAAATACTTTATACAACGACAAAACACAGCTGATAAAAACCTGTATTCTTTGCCATATCGACAGGCCGACAGGCTAGAACTCAAATAGCCGCTGGATTGGAAAAGTAAAGTAAAAGTAAGTAAGTTACATTTTCACGTTTAGTTTAGACTCTATGTTTATTCAATCTAGTTATAATTTATTGTTGTTGTTTTTTACTGTGCACTTTTATTTGAAGTGGGGAGGGGGTGGTGGATAGGGGAGTTCTGGCCCCTGTCTGATTAACTTGGCCCTGTGCTATACCATGCCACATGGCACTGTGACCAAGCCTCTACACTCTTGTACGCGCGGGCGCGCGTACACACACACACACACACACACACACACACACACACATACACACATACACACATACACAAACACATACACACACAACGAAAGAAAGAAAGATTAAAAGAACAAATACATGAAGAAAGAAAGAAAACAAGAAAGAAAACAAGAAAGAAAGAAAGAAAACAAGAAAGAAAGAAAACAATTTTTAAAAAGGAAGAAGGCTGAAAAACAACTGACATAAAAAAGAAAGATCACACTCCCCTTTTTCCATGAAAACATCACAAAACAGTCGCTACAAGAATTACTCTACAGGCAGGCGGTTAAGTTCATCCCAGTAATGAGCTACCATTTCCCCACTATAAAATTATAATATCCCTCAAACCCACACCGTCCTCCCATGAACCTTTTGCCTAAGTGTCCAAGAAACAGCAGGTCATTACAGGAACCAGGCTGGTTGTGAGACAGAACTTTATGAATATTTAACAGTTTAACTACATTTGCCGGTGAGCGGAAAGATTGCTAATGGACTTAATGTGTGTTCAGTCGGTACAACATTCATTAGTATCACACAGTGAGATAGATTAAGTCAAATATTGGGGTAGGGTGGGTGACTCGTCTTCTGCTTAAGCTGTGTGCGAACTGATCTAATAAACGTAGTTGAACAGATTTTTAAGCTTTAGATGTCCAGTTTGCTACAAGCATAAGTATCACACAGTGGGATAGATTAAGTCAAATTTTTAATGTTAATGTCATCGTTGGATGGGTGACTCGCCTTCTGTATAAGCCTTGAGCGAACTGATCTAACATAAACGTTACCAGTTGAACAGATTTTTAAGCTTTAGAGGTCCAGTAAGGAGAACAAGCATTAGCATCCCGCAAAGAGGTAAGTGAAATAATAGGCTATGTCGCCACTTTAGAATTGCAAAGTTCTGTATGGCATATTTTTGGCCATTTTGAGTTACTAAGACCATGAGATCAGAAAGTAAATGCTCTTTCAAAATAGTAAGATTATTCGGAGTCGTTATCAAGATATTCAAAGAATTACATTCGAAAAAGCTTGACATGTTGTGAAACTCAAACTGGTTTACGTCAAATTTCTCAAAATTAGGCAATGAGCACTAAGAACTTTATGATTCTGGGGTAGCGCATTGGTTGGTCTTCCGTTTATCTGCGTGTGTACTGTTGAAGCTTAAAATTTGAAAGCAGGTAGGGGAAAAAACAGGGTTGAGAGATTAGATTCAAATATCGCAATGAAATCATTACTCTGCAGTCAAACAGCGAGGTAGAATAATAATAATATGTCAAATCCCATAAGCTACCTACTCTTTTACTCAAGACATTTGCGAGGGGACTTAATGACCATCGGACCGTTCTGCTACATTTGCCAGTGAGTGGAAAGGTTGTTAATGGACTAAATAGACGACGATCGCTACCACAAGCATTAGAGCCTCAGCGCTACTCAAGAATTACCCATTTCTATCTGCTCAGTACCACGTTTTGAGAAATTTGACGTAAAGGTTTTTTGAGTTCCACAACAGTTTAAGCTTTTTCGAAAGAAACATTTTTTGAATATCTAGATAACGACTCCGAATAATCTTACGATTTTGAAAAAGCACAATAAAGAACATTGGTTTCTTTCCGCATAGTCTTAGTAACTCAAAACGGCCAAAATTTCAGACAGAACTTTGTAATTTTAAGTTATTGACAAAGAGAAATTAGATTGTAAGTTAACTGGTGCTCTGCTCAAGCTTAGACTGTTCTTCGGTACTTTTATGACCTTATTGTGCTGCTGCAAGTGCCGTAAAGCTCTAACTAAAACTAAATTAGCTAAATATTGTTGTAAGGGACTTAATTGGTCCTCTGCTTGTATAGTGTGGATACTGACCCAACTGGGGACTCGAATAGATCTGTTCGGTGTGCAATAGCTACAAGCATTAGTATCACATAGCGAGATACATCATGTCAATTATATAATATTATGGAAGGGTAGAAGGTTTTGCTTTATTAGGTTTATTGTACATATTGATCAAAGTATATTTCAAAAATCGAAATGTGGGTGGTTGAAGGGTGCGCTGGTGTGGTTTGCGCATTCATTCCTATCAAGCATCTGCGATCCTTATCTCTGGTCCTTCTTTTTGTGTTTGCTACTCTCTTGTAACACCTTTAATATTTTATATGACCTTATTCAGCTGCAAGTGCCGTAACACTCTTACTCATACTAAATCAAAAAGTCGAAACCAGTTGGAACAGTGCGGGTACTTGAGACGTCCACCAGCTATACCTATGAGTATTGCACAGCAAGGCGCGGTTTTTGCCAATTTCATGCCAAAAGGTTCTCCTACTTACGACCGGACATGCTTAAGAGGGAGCTTTATGAAAATTTAACAGTTCGTTTCATTGGCAAAAAGTTTGCTAATGGATCTGAAACTGTTAGTGTTAAGCGTTTAATGGCCATAAAAGCTTGCAATCAGTGTCGCATAGGAGAGAGAGAGAGAGAGAGAGAGAGAGAGAGAGAGAGAGA
>NW_004797338.1:727927-728345 GCF_000002075.1 Aplysia californica | reverse complement strand
TCTCTCTCTCTCTCTCTCTCTCTCTCTCTCTCTCTCTTTGGAAGTTAAAAAGGCACGAGAAAGGAAAAACTGGAAAAGCCAAAGAGAGACACTCAGAAATTACTAAACAGCTTGTGAGGCAGGCAGACAGTGGGTGTGGTGAGAAGTGTGGACATCACTGATTACGTATTGTTGATTTTTGTAGTAATTGAAGTAAACAAACACATGTCAAATGTCTGGGAGAAGAACAGACAGATGACTATGTTGATTTTTTTTTAAAGTCATGTTTATCACCCTGCTGGACAGATTGTAGCCATACGTTACAAAAATGTGGCACCTGATCTTTTGGGAGAATTCGAACTGAGAATTCTAAAAAAGGATAAATAAATAAATAAATAAATAAACAAACAAGAAAAACAAAAATACAAAAACAAAAACA
>NW_004797338.1:726163-727827 GCF_000002075.1 Aplysia californica | reverse complement strand
CATATACACACACACACAAACACACACACACACACACACGCTCGCACACACAAACACTCACATACGCACACATACACACACACACATACACACACCATTGAATATAGCACAACTGTAGTAAGCAAGCTGTCTATGAGGCAAGCTCAATTCGAACACGCACGTTTGTTCCCATGTTGAATATCTTTCCGATTTTTTAAACTACTTTAATAGATGGGTTAAAAAAACAACAACAATAGTCCCGTGACCATGGGCTCCCAAAGTTTGTTTTTCACGTGTTTTACCATCTTCAAGGTCTAAATAAGAAAATTAGCCCCCATGCCTCTTTTTAAAAGGTGGGCGTTACCCATGAGACCTTGAAATCCATGATGGCCGCCAAATGGCAAAAATCGATATTATCCATTGTCTTTTTCCAACACATATGGAGTGTGATGCATCACTTATTAGGGGTTTTTAGGCAAAGAAGTTCATTTTAATGTCATTTTTAGAATTTCGTAAAATAGAAGTGCAAAAAGTCCAATATGGCTGTCATGCAGCCATATTGAAACTGGGAAAAACGTTGGTATCACAAATAGGAACTTAAGGTTCACGAATTAAGGGCATTTACTGATCTCAGATAATTCTTTTTTTTAAATATCATTTCATATTTTGTGTTTTTTGCCGAGCTGTACAAATCCAGTTTGGCCGCTCATCGAATATGTACACATGTACAGCATCCGCAGTATGGGAGCCATGTCTATACATTTTGCATCGGTACAACCCGTGACCATTGGTCTATGACTCTGCAGCTCAGGATTCATTGTGTAGATCTGATTCAACAACATTTTAGAATCGACGCGATCCACAAAACAATATCACCGTTAAGGGATAATGTCCAGTTTAGACATTCGAAAGATAATCTTACATAGAAAGAATATCAATCTAAAGGACAATAACCTGTTTAGTCTTTACTCTCGTCTTTATATTGATCAGTTTAATTTACAAACTTGCTACCTTCATTATTGCTAGTGTGAATGAAAGCTGTGGTATTCAGGTCTTTCCAAAATTGACAATTGTTGGGGAACCGCGAGAAGACTAGGGCCAACTTGTCTGCATTGCCTATGTTGCAGTTGCAATCCTTGCATGGATAAGGATGGCCTGACATGACTGAGCATACCGTGAACGAAAAAAACAACAACAAACCATTCAGGTGTCCTTTCAGCAGTGACGCCAGCATAGCCCAGAAATCTGTAAGTTGTAAGCCGCTTGGAGTATTTGTGGTGACCATACTATAAACCTGATCGAAAGCAGATATCATAACGGCTACTCTTCAACGTCTCTCGGAAGCATTAACATTTTGACCCAGCGAGTCTGACATCTCCAAACGACTCACACAAGACAGACACATTGTTCTCGTATAAATAAAAAAAACTTTAGGAGTAAAAAATAACTATTATTCTGATATCATTTTCTCATTATTTATGGTGTGATTACCCGAAAAGAAGAAAAATACCGGTTTAGAGACGTGGTGGATATAAATCAATGAGAAAATTTAGAAGAAGAGGAATGTTTGACTGTAATCATAGCATCTGTCTGTCTGTCTGTCTGTCTGTCTGTTTGCCCCTCTTTCTCTCTCTATCTCTTTTTCACTCTCTCTATCTCTTTTTCACTCTCTCTCTCTCTCTCTA
>NW_004797338.1:724219-725594 GCF_000002075.1 Aplysia californica | reverse complement strand
GATTCAAAGAGGCAGACAAAGGGAACGATGGGAGTAAGTATGTAAGTTTATTCAGTGTTTAAAGCCATTGGCCCACATCACATCACTTAAAACATTCATTTGATGAGTAAAGTTTTCATAATGAATTAGTACAGGTTGTGCACATATCTCTTATCATGGGTCAAACATTGCATATTTCTGTCACTGGGCCAAGTCAGGCTGGGAGGGGTTAACAATTTCCTTTGAAGGACAAAGTGTGAACAATAGAAAATAAAGTGAAATTCGTCTTCAATTTCATGAGAGTTACACCTCTGACATAAGGGTGGATTAGTTAATTTCCATCGATAGAGATTGTTGTTTAATGGAAGGCTATGGGTTTTTAACAAAGTTATGACTCTTCTGTTCCAATACCGTGGGAGGTTGGTGATATAGGCATATTCAGCTGTTTCTTGAAACGGAATTGTTAGAGAGAAAACATTGTACTTGCGACAGACTTCTTCCTCTATGTTCTGCACAGAATGGTCAACAAGTCTACTTTTTACTTCACTGAGAAAGAGTCTAGATATTCTAGTACTTCCAACATTTTGAGAGAACGATGGGAAGACACTATCACAGAGTGGGCAGACCGAGACTGAAACATCTTACAGCGAAAAGCTGAGAACCGAGAGAAGTGGAAGAAGCAGTGTGCAAAATCTACGGTGGTGTCCCAAAGGTCAGCCAGACTACAAGAAAGGTGAAAGGTGACGCTGAGTGCGTCTGCTGCAGAGGAGAAATTTCGTTGAGCAACGCAGAAGAAATGAAAAAAGAAAAAGATGACAAATTTCTAGTTAGACCAATTAAGCCAGATTAAAGTTTATCCAATTTTAAGCATTTGTCGTAAAAGCTTTATTTCTACACTGGAAGCTTGCGGGAGCCTCTCTTGGCTTCAGTATTCCAGTATTTCTAATTTGGAAAACCTCCTATCAATTACAGCCCTCTGTGATTGCTGCTCCCCAACTGGGTATGTCTGGAGGTAGGTTCTCCCATGTCAAGCAATTAATTCTTCAATCCTTTAGAGACATTTTCAGGGAGTGCTTTTTTGGGGGGGTGGGGGGGGGGTGCCAACTTTAGGCTTTCCAGCGGACATCTCGGCTTAGAATACTGCCTTTGGGATTGTACAAACTGGCATTCCGACGACATAGTAGCCAACCCAGTGAATTTGAAACCCACTGAGCTTTAAAAAAATAGACCCTTGACACTTATACCCTTTTGAAAACTGTGGTCTCTGGTATTTTACTCTGCTAATTCATGCCACAAATTTTCTTGAGACATTTCATGTGGAAATGATTATAAGCTTCTTGGTATGATTTTGGAGCATTGCCCACGCCTCAGCATTGTAACCTCCCCGCCCCCCCCC
>NW_004797338.1:723141-724119 GCF_000002075.1 Aplysia californica | reverse complement strand
GAAGAAGATGATGAAGAAGAAGAAGAAGAAGAAGAAGAAGAAGAAGAAGAAGAAGAAGAAGAAGAAGAAGAAGAGCAACAACAACAGCAACAACAACAACAACAACAACAACAACAACAACAACAACAACAACAACAACAACAACAACAAGTACAGTAATAACAACAATAGCAGCAACAACAACAATAACAACAAACACAGCGACATCTACAATTAATTCAAGAAAGTAGTCTTAGATAAATGATAACTGTCGCCTGGCTCTGAAAAGTGTTATAGTGCGACAACCTTTTAATTGTTGAAGCGACGTGGAAGACGATGAACAAACACTGCTATGATCAGCCTCCAGCATAAAAAATTATTGCTGATTTTCTAGCCTACACATGTGTTGTTCTTTTTTTCCTTTCTTTTTTTCTTTTTAAAAATGTGTTTTTTTAATCATGTATTTATTTATATATTATGTATCAGTGTATTCATTCATTTATCTATTTATTTATCTCCAAAAGTACTAATGGGTGGGCAGTAGCCGGTCCGATCATATTAACTGGATCATGTAGACCCAATGAGTCGAACAAGTGTGCGTGTCAACTAATTCGAGATTTCGCCAAGTTTCAAGTGGACAAGTCTGTGACCTGCACCTAAAGAAGGCGAAACCTGATCTGACCTATGCTGTGAACACTTGACTGTACTGCAGATTTGTTCGTCTGCGCAAAATTGGTTCTGTCCTGTGTATCCTTGTGTTTTGGCAGTTTGTAAGTCACATTTACACACGAGTCGGAGTTTTATCTGTGTACAAAAACGAACACGGAAACAATGAAGGTCATTAAGTAGGCTAACGCAGTGGAAGAAAAAGACAAGACAGACGGACAGAAAATTCAACAACAAAAAAATTTAAAAAATAATACCACCTCCAACCAATCGCATGTGCGCGCGCGCACGTGTGTGTGTGTGTATGTGTGTGTGTGTGTGTGTGTGTGTGTG
>NW_004797338.1:721076-723041 GCF_000002075.1 Aplysia californica | reverse complement strand
TTGTGTTAATCATGATGGGAATTGTATGAGCAGGAAATTTGCGGCAAACTGTTTTGTTCTTGACGATAATAAAATGATAATACAGTTAATATAATAAAAATCAGGATGAATATGATGATGACCCTTGTCCTGGATCACACTGAGTCACTTCCGTCTAGCCTGGTAACCACATGTAACCCTAAGACCCTCTTTGTTAGTCTTATTTCCCTGCTATTAAGCAGCGCCCATTTAGTTTTACTCTCAGTTGCTCATGAGGAAGCCCAAGAGGCGAAACGTTGAGCTGTTTCAATAAAAACAAATTTTAACCATTTTATATCTCTATATTTTTTTGTCTGTAAATCAAGCAAGAGCTCTACCTCCTACTCTGCTTTCCGAACAATGATGATGACGATGATGATGAAGAAGAAGAAGAAGAAGAAGAAGAAGAAGAAGAAGAAGAAGAAGAAGAAGAAGAAGAAGAAGAAGAAGAAGAAGAAGAAGAAGAGCAACAACAACAGCAACAACAACAACAACAACAACAACAACAACAACAACAACAACAACAACAACAACAACAACAAGTACAGTAATAACAACAATAGCAGCAACAACAACAATAACAACAAACACAGCGACATCTACAATTAATTCAAGAAAGTAGTCTTAGATAAATGATAACTGTCGCCTGGCTCTGAAAAGTGTTATAGTGCGACAACCTTTTAATTGTTGAAGCGACGTGGAAGACGATGAACAAACACTGCTATGATCAGCCTCCAGCATAAAAAATTATTGCTGATTTTCTAGCCTACACATGTGTTGTTCTTTTTTTCCTTTCTTATTTTCTTTTTAAAAATGTGGTTTTTTAATCATATGATTATTTATATATTATGTATCAGTGTATTCATTCATTTATCTATTTATTTATCTCCAAAAGTACTAATGGGTGGGCAGTAGCCGGTCCGATCATATTAACTGGATCATGTAGACCCAATGAGTCGAACAAGTGTGCGTGTCAACCAATTCGAGATTGCGCAAAGTTTCAAGTGGACAAGTCTGTGACCTGCACCTAAAGAAGGCGAAACCTGATCTGACCTATGCTGTGAACACTTGACTGTACTGCAGATTTGTTCGTCTGCGCAAAATTGGTTCTGTCCTGTGTATCCTTGTGTTTTGGCAGTTTGTAAGTCACATTTACACACGAGTCGGAGTTTTATCTGTGTACAAAAACGAACACGGAAACAATGAAGGTCATTAAGTAGGCTAACGCAGTGGAAGAAAAAGACAAGACAGAAGGACAGAAAATTCAACAACAAAAAAATTTAAAAAATAATACCACCTCCAACCAATCGCATGTGCGCGCGCGCACGTGTGTGTGGGTGTACGTGTGTGTGTGTGTGTGTGTGTGTGTGTGTGTGTGTGTGTGTGTGTGTGTGTGTGTGTGTGTGTGTGTGTGTGTGTGTGTGTGTGTGTGTGTGTGTGTGTGTGTGTGTGTGTGTGTGTGTGTGTGTGTGTGTATATTAGTTAGTAAAAGAGAAAAGGGCAGTGAGGGAAGGTGAGAAATTAAAATAAAAACACACACACACATACACACAATGACCTAATGAAGAACAGCCGCTGTTATAAAGCGGCCGCAGAGGAAGAACTGTAAATATTTCTGATATAAAGAACATGATTTATTGAGTCCCAGTTAATAAACGTACCATACAAGTCTCTTTCGGAGGCATTTATAGACTTCCGTGCGCTGGTCCTATATCCGCTCACCTCAGCGTAGACAAGATCTGTCTCATTAAAAACCGCGAGGGCTGATGTTCTGTCTATAAACGTAAGGACTTGTCATTACAAAATATTACGGTTACATCATCACTTTCAAGGGATCTAAAACAAATATACGGAAATCAGCGGAAACCGAATATTGAACCACCGACAAACACGTGCCATTTTTTCGGCATTCACGAACAGCGCGTGCATTGCATTGGAAAGTGCACG
>NW_004797338.1:717929-720976 GCF_000002075.1 Aplysia californica | reverse complement strand
ATAGGCAGCTGTCCTCATTGTGCTATTTGCAAAGGAAGCTTTTTGACAACAGAATGGCTCGTCATGTGCAGATTGTCACAGGCAGATGCCAAGTGTATCACTCTGGTCCTCGGATACAACTGCCGGAATTCACGACCTTGACCAAGTTTTTATTTGAGGAAGCCTCGGGGTACTCACGGCGAACAGCTCTAGTGAGACAGTTAAGCGTTCTGAATGTCTAAGGCTATTCTCGTTGTTTTAAAACTACAAGGAGCCACTAAGTTTCCCTGAAGAGTTTTAATTGTTGATTTCTAGAAAGGCATTGACTCCGGGATTTCCTTTACGCTGTAGAGAATAATATGCAAGACATTTTGTTAAAACGTTTACTTTGCAAAGAGACACATTAGTATGTACGGGCAAATTGCGCATGTATCTGAGTGTGGTATCGGTTATGAAATGTGCAGAACAAATTCGGCCCCTTAGAAGAAATACAAGATATAGAACAACAATGGGAACAGCTTAAAATATAAAAAATGAAGCTGCAAAAGACGTCATACAAGATAGGACAACAAAATCAAAGAAGAAATGGGTGGCTGAAGAAATTTTTCATTTAATGGAGGAACAAAGGACAAACAAAAACAACCAGGAAGAATATGAGAATCTTCACAAAGAAATCAGACACAAGTGTAATCTAGCAAAAGAGACCTGGTTAAAAGAAGAAAGTGGGGAAATGGAAAATCGTTCCAATGCGAACTCAAAAGATCTGCACAGACAAATCAAAGGGTGGGAATATCATCATGGATGACGATAAGATGCTGGAATGATGGACAGAAATATATCGGTGACCTGTACAATGACAATAGAGATGAACAAAGAAGAGTGGAAAAGGACAACGAGGGCCCACCAATCATGAAGGAACAAGTTATCAAAGCACTAAGAAAGATGAGGAATGTGAAAGCTGCAGGACCTGACAACGTTACCACAGAGAGGATTAAAGCTTTACGGGACTTTGGTATCACCACACTAACAAAACTTCTCAACAACATGTAGGAAACTGGACCTATTCCTCCAGACTTATCAAAATCTATCTTCATAGCTTTACTAAAGAAGCCTAGTGCAAATGGATGTGAAACTAATCGTACCATCAGCCTCATGAGCCACGTGACAAAAATACTACTTAGAATAATAATGATGAGAATACGAAATAAAATTATCCCAGAAATAGCCCAAGAACAGTGTGGATTTATTGTAGGCAAAGGCACTGTAAATGCCACATATATCATCAGAACAACATTAGAACGAGCCCGGGAAGTTCAGAAAGATCTTCATTTATGCTTTATAGACTACACCAAGGCATTCGACAAAGTTAAGCCCGACAAGATCATCGACATGCCAGAAGTCCTCAATATTGACGGAAATGACTTAAGAATTATCAATAACATGTACAATGTATTGTGATCAAACCGCTGCAATAAGAAAAGAAAACGATATCAGCGAATACATAAAGAATAAAAGAGGGGTCAGACTGGTATGTGTACTTTCACGAGACTTGCTCTTCCTGTATAGTGAAAATATCATGAGATATGAAGAAATATCAGGTACATTGTATCTCGATAGGAGGACATAACGTAAACAATCTAAGATATGCAGACGGCACAGTCCTAATAGCAGAAGATAACCAACACCTACAGGATCTAATAAATGTCATCGTACTAGAGAATGACAACATGGGCCTAAGCCTAAACATTTAAAAAACTGAAACAATGGTGATTAGCAGAAAAACTCCAAACCCAACCTGCAATATCAAAATCAAAGGTACAACGTTTTAAATGTTTGGGGACCATTATATCATCAGATGGGAGATGTCACACCGAAATTAAAAGCCGCATTGGTCAAGCAAAAGCAAGCTTCCACAAAATGAAACAGATACTTACAAACAGCAATCTGTCACTGGAAACAAGAAAAAGAGTATTGAAAAATAACATCGAGCAAATCCTATTATACGGGTGCGAAGCATGGACAATCAATAAGACAGCTGGAAAGAACAACTGAGGCGACCGAGTTGTGGTTCATAAGACGCATGTTGCGTATCCCATGCACAGCTAGAAAAACAAAATGAAGAAGTCTTAGATGAAGTGAATTGCAGACGACAGCTTATGACGAATATACGAAAGCGACAGGCAAATTTCATTGGACACACAATGCGGAAAGAAGCATTGGAGAAAATTGTAACAACAGGCAAGTTTGATGGAAAGAGAGGCAGAGGCAGACCAAGGGAAAAGATACTGGACAAGTTAACAACATCTGGAAACAGCAAGAACAACAGGCACCATTGTTGCAACGCAGGATAGAGGGAAGTGAAGGTCCATGATCGCCCACGCCAGTCGGCAGGGCACCGAATGATGATGATCGATTATGAGGTAGCTGTGGCTGAATCAGAATCTCGACCTAGATCTAGATCTAGATCATGTTTAGCTGATTGAGTGTTCACTGAAAACCGTTCAAGTTGTAGACCTTTCTACCAGGTTGGGTGTCGGTGGGTATACATTGTTGAGCTGAAAATGGTTCGTTGAGTTTGTCTCAGAAGAACCAGGAAATAAGTAAATATACAATGTATTAGCAACCTAGTATAAATAGATTTGTATGCCCGATGCAATTTAGATCTAGATCTTGTCGCACTCAAAAAGAAACGAAAGGGCGAAAAGGGCTCCTTCACAGAAGCTTGCACTACAGACTGGCAGAAATTTGCCAGAAAAGTACACGGTGGGGGTGCACAAGGAAAGATTGTACTGCCAGCATCACAACAGTTCCAGGGCGCAATGCCAAACTGAAACCTATAAAGGCTTGAATAAAAATTTTAAAATACAAATACAAAAAAAAAAAGAAATAACAGTCTTGACGGCTAACGGAAGAGGTCTACTACTTAAACTTTTGCTTACAGAATTTCAAGTCGATACCTTGTCGAATACCTGCACAACCTAAGAAATACCAATGATAGTACATAACAAGATGGGCCACTCAGCCAAAAAAGTGTCCGCAGGAAGTATGCTCTTTGCTTCAGATGGCGC
>NW_004797338.1:716048-717829 GCF_000002075.1 Aplysia californica | reverse complement strand
TCCTCCTCCTCCTCCCCCTCCCCCTCCTCCTCTTCTTCTTCGTCTTCTTCTGGGTAAACAAATCATTCGGTTTTAAATGTGCCGGGTTGTAAAAAGAAGCTTCCTACTAATAAATTTACAACCAGTATCAAGTTACTCAGCATTGTGTGCCTTGTTCATAGTCGTTTCCTTCCTTATGTCTCAGACATGAGGTCTGCATCGCGTCTGTGCTTGCTATTCTTCTTTCTCAAATTTTGCTAAAGATGCTTTTTCGTGAGAATGTTCCCAATACATTTTCTTTTCATTTCTTACACCATCTTCGCTTCCTTTTTTCCATAAATGTTGACCTTCACGACTTTAACTCTGGATCTTCAGTCCCTTTTTTTCCTTAACTCATTTTGGTCCTGTCTTCCATCTTTTCTCCTTCCCTTTCTTCCTTCCATCCGATGACGTTAATGGAGATAAAGGCCAAGAGAGACAACCAAATGAATCAGGTTTCTTTCCTTAAAGTTGAAAATATTAGCGAACATGACTGAAATGACCTGTCAGCGAAACCTTGGACAATTTGTAAAATATTAAATCGTTGCAAAGCTGTTCAAAATGTACTAAGCTTACAAAGCCACATGTTTCTGTAGAGAAAACAGATAATTAAATACTGTTTCAATGTTTAGTATGCAGTAGTTGTCTAGATTTAATTTTGCTTAGCTTCAAAGCTTATCTGGAGAATGTTTATGCTTAGACATGGACCCTGAATGTTGACGATCACTTTTGTTCTTGTTGTGTAAAGAAACTCATCCCTTCTTCATCAGACAAATCCTAACAATTCAAATGGTAACCTGTTTATAGTAACATTGTATTTGCTTCAGATGTAGACGTCTCTGTTAAGGAACCAATCTTATCTCGGTTTTGTGAGCACATTACCCAATTCGTTACCAGGGCAACGTTATGCAACAACTGGAGAAATGTTAGATAGCCTTATGCCCTACATGTCACTACAGTTAAAGTCACACACTTCAAATGTTGATAGCTGTATGACACAAGAAACGATTCAATGAGGAAAGTTTTCTTTGGAATACTCAAAGTCAAAGAGAACCCCAAAAATTCTGTGGAGTGATGTAGAAAATACGTGTGATGGATTTTGGGAAATATATTGGGGGGTTTTGTACACTTGATTTTAAATTGTCGGACTTCATAAACAACTAGCTCTGGGTTTTGAACCATAATCACTGGTGAAGAATTTGTCTTATCCTGATTCGGGTTTTGTTCTTCGGAAAATAAGAGTCGGGCTTTCGAAACATCGTGGAACAAAATCAGTCGTTCTCCTCTACCTTCGTTCATTGAATACGGAAAGTATCAGTTATGCTGAAATCCAATATCCTACTTGGCTGCAACAAAAAGTTGTTTGCGTCACTTCTTCGAGCTGATAGGCAGCTGCCCTCATTGTGCTATTTGCAAAGGAAGCTTTTTGACAACAGAATGGCTCGTCATGTGCAGATTGTCACAGGCAGATGCCAAGTTTATCACTCTGGTCCTCGGATACAACTGCCGGAATTCACGACCTTAACCAAGTTTTTATTTGAGCAAGCCTCGGGGTACTCACGGCGAACAGCTCTGGTGAGACAGTTAAGCGTTCTGAATGTCTAAGGCTATTCTCGTTGTTTCAAAACTACAAGGAGCCACTAAGTTTCCCTGAAGAGTTTTAATTGTTGATTTCTAGAAAGGCATTGACTCCGGGATTTCCTTTACGCTGTAGAGAATAATATGTAAGACATTTTGTTAAAACGTTTACTTTGCAAAGAGAC
>NW_004797338.1:706183-709009 GCF_000002075.1 Aplysia californica | reverse complement strand
CTCTCTCTCTCTCTCTCTCTCTCTCTCTCTCTCTCTCTTCTCTTCTCTTCTCTTCTCTCACACGAACTTAGGCATATTTCCAAATTCTTACAAGACTTTGCGTCTGAAAAAGTGTCAAAGACTTTGGAGACTAAACCCACGCTGCACCAACATGTTGATTCCATTTATTTATTGATGTATTGATGTATTTATTTATTTAATTATTTATTTTACGTAGCCCTGCACCGAAGATGAACTGTAAATTCTCCGTGGTTTCACAATGGTTCATTCAACACACCACGATTTTCCCTGAATACACCCGTGTGTAGTGTCAAAAGATCTTTCCACCTTCTGTCCCAACAGGTTACGGAATGACAGAGACAAGCCCAGCAACGCACACAGCACCCCTGGAGGGTTGGAAGTTCGGATCTGTTGGTGTTCCTTTGCCAAACACCGACAGCAAGGTAAACATCATGTTTTGCCATTTCTCAACATTTGTCTCTGGAAAATGTGTGTTTGGGGGCCCAACACACAAATATTGTGCTTAACTTTAAACGGGAGAAGGATAGATCGGACGTATAATTATCTCTTCACGCAGTTGGATTTCCATCGCACTGCAGAGCTTACCCCTCAGGGATTTTTTTACATTTTGTTTATTGTTTTGGTTTGGTTTGTTCTTTTTGGTGGCTTTTTTTCCTCGTGTCTAATTTTTGCTCTTTATTTAATGTTTTCCTACGCTGTCGCCGCTACATCTTAATTCACTTAGGACGCCGGCTATTTCGTGTCTGCCTGTCTGGCCGACCACAGGCCGAATGGGATATAGCATCCCAGTAGAATGACGAAGATACTTGATTCTATATAAACTTCCTCCACCTCCCATCCTCAATCCCAACTGGTGAATTGAACTCCTGTCGTCTGTCTGCAGCACCGCACCAAAGAACCTAACCATACTCTCTCAGTAATGTTTGGTCTGGCCGATTCAAGCTCTGCTCCGTCGATCTGCAGGTCTGGATAACTTAACAGAGGTGCTGCGCAGTGAGGCGACGCCAAAGTTTCAGACACAGTGACATGCGAAGGTTGTTTCAGGAGCACCAAAGTTACTTTAATCACTTTCTCACCAGTCTCTCTTTTAGGACGTGTCGCTAGTTCAGTTGGTAAAATACTGGGGTATGGTGTGGGTGACCATGGTTTGAATCCCAAATGGGAAATTCTTGAACTTGGGGTTTTTTGAAGCAGGGGCGAAAGCTGACTTGTTTGACAGGGTAATCAAAGTGAAACGGGACCAGATATGGCCTGTAGATATCACACAAGAATCTTACTCGAGGCGGCGACTATGAGTTGTGAATGAAAACAAATCCGGAATTCATATTGTATGTTCAACCGTCAAAATAATCGAGAAAGTATCTTATTAAATATCAATTCCAACTAAAATTATATTTAACTTTAGATGTGAATACACATACACAAAGCAAAGAAGCAGAGATGTCAGTATTAGATCTATATGTTATAGATCTACCAGTGAGTCTAACTCTTTGGTAGAACATGACAATTATCTTTTTTTAAATTTCACATTTGGCTGTTTTTGTCTAGCCTTTCGCGGCTAGGAGCTGGTGTCATAATCGAGGTCACGATCTGATTATAGGACGGTAAAAAGTCGAGGGGAAAAAAACAAGCGTTAGTTCCCCTCACATTTGTGAGGTAGACTCGACCAGTGTTAGTTAGCTTACATAATCAGGGCTTCTGATTGCATATAACTGTGGCCCCAAAGGGGTGAACAGGGTATATGTGGCAATGAAACAGTTTTGACTGCTATGCACATGTTCCCTTCAACTCTATTGGTAGACTCTTCCAGCCTCACTTTAAGCTTACTTAATCAAAACTTGCGACTGCTTATGGAGTGGCCCGAGAGGGGTGAGCAGGCTATTTCTGTGGCCGTGAAACCATTTTTAATGTTAGGCATACTGTTCATTGTTGATTAAGAACGTCTTTTTACATTTAATTTATGAGGTTTACGTTTATGGGTGAATTTGACAGCGACAATGTTTCAAAATTAGGAAGGGAAGCAGTGATTATTTGATTATATAGACGCTTCGCCACTGGTTTGAAGAGTCTTCAGGGCTCCGTTCTATAGAAGATGGGCGTTAAATTTGGAGGTCCTGCCTCTCCAACAGTATTAGCCTCTCTTTTACAATGGCTTTTACCTCTTCATACCCTGCCTGGTAGCCTAGTCTACAGTAATCTAGGAAAAGCTAGAAAGTTCAGAGTCTATTGAATTTGACGCATGTTTTTACTCATACTTACTGTGGGTTTTTCTGATATTTTCCTCAGTTGCCATTAAAAAACGAACTTAGTACCTTTGAAACATTTCTTTCAAATAAAGGTGAATCGGAAAGAAGTATTTGCTTTCTGGTACCAGTCGAAAAATTTCGTAACAAAATGTTTCTTCGCATTCTGCCAACAGGTGGTTGATATAGAGAGTGGCAGAGAGCTGGGAGCGAACCAGGAGGGAGAAATCTGGGTTCGAGGTCCTCAAGTGATGTTAGGTTATCATGACAACAATGAGGCTACACAAGAAGCTTTCGGAGGGGACGGCTGGCTGAAGACAGGCAGGCGCGGCTTCTCTTTTCGCTGAGAGTGGCAGTTCTTCTTCTTCTTCTTCTTCTTCTTCTTCTTCTTCTTCTTCTTCTTCTTCTTCTTCTTCTTCTTCCTCTTCCTCTTCTTCTTCTTCCTCTTCCTCTTCCTCTTCCTCTTCCTCTTCCTCTTCCTCTTCTTCTTCTTCTTCTTCTTCTTCTTCTTCTTCCTCTTCCTCTTCCTCTTCCTCTTCCTCTTCCTCTTCCTCTTCCTCTT
>NW_004797338.1:701734-703566 GCF_000002075.1 Aplysia californica | reverse complement strand
CCCTCTCTCTCTCTCTCTCTCTCTCTCTCTCTCTCTCTCTCTCTCTCTCTCTCTCTCTCCATGCACACACACACACGCGCGCGCTCACGCACACACACACACACACATCACACACTCTCACAAACTAACACGAACTCACTCACTCTGATAACCCTTTCACTCCCTTTCACGTTCCCCGTCAGCCTGACACCGATGTTCCCTCCACAGTCATGATAGAATATCGCCTGTTTACGTAACCCTACAAGACTTCCCTCCTCACTCGGCCGGCCACCCGGACTCTCCAATATCTCCGCGGCATCTCATCCTCCTCTAGCAGTCAGTACCCACGGATCGATGTAGACGCACTATCGATTTTTGTCTGTCTGCACTTCCGCACCTGAAACCTTAATCTGTTCAGAAGTTTTAATCTCCAAGCTCGTAGGTTTTTGTTTAACACTGCGTCATCGTTCGCCCATTGAGACGAAGGAAAGGGAGGTTCGATATAACTGTTTCTCGTCGGGACAGGATTGTGTGTTTTTTCTAATCATGACAATAATGATAATTCGTCCTTTAATGTCCCACTATGACCAACGCATTGGCAAAGGAGAATTATATAGAACGACATAGAAGAAATAAGAACTGAGACTTTTGTGGTTTCTGTTATCACCATTAAGGCCAATTTTGAAGAGTTTGCCACATTTCAAGTATTTAAAGGCTTTATCTCCACTTCTGGATCAAATTTCGGCGGAAGGGGTGGGTGGGAGGGATTGTTTGTTTGCTTGTAAGCCTGTTTGCTTGTTTGTTTGTTTGTTCTTTAATCACTTTCGATTCCCATTCAGCCGTATCTTGATGGTGAGCTGTATACACCACTGGGTTTCCTTTCTCATCGGCAAAAGGTTGGTGGTCACTCTGTTATGGTCTGCCCCCTCTTTTTCTTTTGGGGCTGCAGTTATCCTTATCTATTCCCGTCGGTGTCTGTGATGTAATGGTTATGTGCTTCTCCGTCGTACGCAGGTAACCCAAGTTCAGTTCCCGAGTGGGGGAGATTTTTATCAAGCACCCCCATCTTTTTGCTGGGTTGCTGTATACCTATCAGACCGGGTTAGCCCTAACACTCATGGTCGACGCCCACCTCCTAAGTAATCTAAATTGTGTCGATGGGGGTGTAGAAACACCTTCATTTTAACAAAATTGTCTATTCCTGGTGAAACCTGACCTAACAACAAGAACAACAAAAACTACAACTGTAATGACAACAACTGCAACGACCATGGAGACGAGGAAGATGATAATAATAACAACAACACTCCAGTAAGTCAGGTTTTTCTCACAGGTGCGCGCAGTCTGCTCTCTTGGTCAGCATTACGCTTAACAGTGCCCAGGTGACCTGGGTTCCAGCCCGTCAAAGAACGAGACGCCTAAAAATTCGTCTATGCGCCGAATAGGCACAGAGTGGAGTAGGATGGGAACTGGTGGGATACGTTAAAGAGGGGGGAAAGGAAAGAGACAGAAAACATTAGATATTGCGAGCAAAAGAATGTGTCTTCAAAGACCAAAGTTATCATAATTATTAAAAAAATCAAAACACTCAACACACAATGTAGTCGTTGCTGCAAATATCACCAGGAACAATGTTTTATCCAAAAACATGACAATAAATCCAGCTCGTAATAATTTTCGATATTCCAATCAAAACTAAATACATGTACAATGTAAATGCAGTTCAACAGATCCAGCAGCGCCGACGTACACAATGGAATTCGTCTTCTTAACACAGCATAAGCTTTGTGCGTAACAAATACAACAATTATTGCTCTCTCTCTCTCTCTCTCTCTCTCTCTCTCTCTCTCTCT
>NW_004797338.1:696847-700851 GCF_000002075.1 Aplysia californica | reverse complement strand
GGGGGGGGGGGTATCACCGACATTTGTTAAATATGCGTTTCCTTGGTAGCAAAATGAAAACATCGTCAATAAAGGTATCCAGATCCCATGGAATTTCTTTCTTGGTTTTTAAAGCACGTATTTTTAGACAAGAGTTCAGAACTGTCTTCCCCGTCCTTCAACGCTGGCCGCCAATATGGCAGTCACTCGGGCATTACCAAGCTCTGAACCACATGTACTTCCATGTGCCGGTGCACTGGCGGGGTGTGGAGGTGGGCTAAGCTTCAGGGTGGAAGATCGGAGGGCTGGATTTCAGGGTGGAAAATTTAAGTTGGATGAGTAAAACTCAAAATAAATAGTAAAGATCATATGAGGAAGCCACCCCCCCCCCCCCCTTCCTACCCCGGCCGCCAAAAAAAAGCAAGGAAAAGAAAGGGGGGTGAAAGTGGCGGAGAGCGACAAAGCCTATCGATGCTTGAGATAACATTGTCAACAAGCGAGTATTTATACTAACGAAAAAGGCATTGTAAACCGGTAATAAAAGATGTGTACAAGAAAAGGTAAAATGAAATTTACACAAAATATAGGGTTACAAAAGTAGGACGTATGGCTAGGAAAAAATAATAATCTCCCCCTAATTCAAATACAAAATGTGTGTCCAAGACGTCGCTCATTAATTACATAGCTCGAGAAACCTTTTCTCTCCCTTTTCCATTTCATCGGCCCAAGTTAAGAAATGGTTGACTTTTGATTGATCCATTTCGTATTTTTTGACAAAATATGACAAGATTTTATGTCGTCTTCTCTCCATTCTCTTGGGATCGTGCAAGTCTGTTCTGAAACTGCGCAGTTCCGCTACGCGCCGCTGGCTCTCCGTCATCCTGTCCTCTGCGATCAAGTTCTCACAGATTACCTCCCATCCCGCCTCGCCGTCTATGTCCATGTCGAAGGGAATTGGTTCAAAATGGGATCGGAGCGATGCAAGAAATATCTCATGACTGTTCGATAAATCAAATTCATCTACCTCAGCCATGTCCCACGCCCCTTCCTCGGGAATGTCCATCTCGAACGGTTCCCATAGCTCCAACCATTTCCGGAGGGAGTCGGGATCTTCCGCTATTTCTTCCGGCAAGGGGAATGACAGCGAGTTTGGGTCACCCTGTTCCAACTGGTTTTTAGAGGGACAGCTGTCCCTGTATTTCTTTATCCAGCGCTGAAGTAAATGCATATAGTCAACACATGCATCCTTCCCAATGAGATCGTTCAGAACGCTCTTCACGTCTTCCCTGATGTCTGCCCAGTAGCGGGCTGTTCCTGTTCTCTCCAAGGACCCTACACAGCACTGCGGTAAGTGGGCTTGGACCACACTCTTCTCAAGACGGTTGAGGAGGATAAACTTGACCCCGTTCCTGTCCCAGGTTTCTTCTCTCTCCAGGTCGTACTTCGGTATGAGCTCCTCTGAATACACAGACACATCATCGTCTTCTCCGTCGCTCTCCTCGTCTTCTTCTTGCTTTTGTAACTTCCTGCGTTCTTCCCTTTCTTCTCTTTTTTCCGCAACACGCCTTTTCATTTCCTCTCTGGACAAATATATAAGAGGCTTGAACACATTCCTTAGTGATATGTTGTCGTACACTTTCCCTTTGTACATACTCCACTCATTCCAGCCGGCGTTACGATTATGCTCCAACACCTCTCGAGGTAAGAAAGTCAAACTTGGCGTGGAAACACGTTCTTCGTTAGTGCCACTTTGTGGTGTGGGAATACAGTCACCGTTAGTGACACTCCGTGGTGTCTGGGCACAATCACCGTTAGTGACACTCCGTGGTGTCTGGGCACACTCCCCGTTAGTGATACTTCGTGGTGTAAACCCACCCTCGTATTCCTCCATAATGGGCCCGAACTGTTTACTGAGCAATGTGGCGGGCGTGGGGTCCTCGGACTGGCTCATCAATGGCGTGATACTGGCGGTTCTGTAGGAAGACGGCTCGTCGAAGTCTGTGAGGGGCGTGCTGAGGGCGAGCTCGGAGTAGATGTCGTCATCGTGCGTTGTGGCGAAGCTGGTGTTGAGCGCTGTGGTGGTCAAAACAGATCCTGCCTTCGCGCTGCTGGCTCGGCTGAGATTTAAGTTGTTTTTGGACAAGTTTAGGATGGAAACCTCGTCCTCTTTTCCGTCTTCAACGAAGGGTGAGTTCTTGAACTCAGGTATCATTGTCACGGTTTCTGAACTGTTTTTCTCCGTTCTGTCCCAGTGAGACTGGTGTGTCGACTTCTTGGAGACCTTGTTCTCGTCTTGATCGATGTCACTGAGAGAACTCAGGGAATACCCAGACAGATTTAAGAAACTTCCGTTATCGATTCTGGAAAGATCAAGATCGTCTATGGCGCGTCCTTCAATACCTGGAGTGATGGGGTCGTTGTAGGACGCGGTTCCCCTGCCGATGCCAGAGCGGGGAAGTTTGGGTTTGGCGTTCTGCACACCCTCGCCGTGCACAGCCTCTCCCGGCACGTCGTCGTACTTCTCGCCGAACACAGCGAACCTTTCCGTGCCGTTGGCGAACGTCTGGGACGAGCTGCTGGGCCCAGGGAGGTCAGATTTGTCAGTGCGCGACCCGCGGGCGGGTTTGCCGTTATCTTTACTTGTCACACTGGTGAGATCACTGTGTGATGACGTCACCACCGCTTTGCTGCTCACACAGCCCATTGTGTCCGCGGGCGAGCCTCAAACCTAAGGGAAAACACAAGAAATGTTTGTGGTTGAAATTCGAAATCGAAAAAAAAACAACAGTTGATTCTTTTTGTTGTTGGTTTGTAGTTGCAGAAAGTAAGAATCATAATGAAGGTGATTGAGGGTTGTCAATAGTAACTGCGCGTTCACACCAAACACTCGGAAGAGCGATAGTCGTTTTAACAACAGTCATTCTAACGACAACGGCCGGTGAAGTGTTCACGCCAACACGCATACTTTGAAATGATCGTAGAGCTACTATCACATTTCTTCCAGATCGACATAATCCTTTGAATACAATCGCAAGGACAAGCGAGCTAACCCCAGATAGAAAAAGAAGGGAGATGGTCCACTATAGATCTTTGACGAGTACACACTATACGCTGCAGGCTTTGTTGACACAGGAAGACATTGGTGTCCAGAAGATCTAGATCTAAGCGGCCGATGTTGTTGAAATTTTTCAAGCAGCCGTAAAATTAAACACAATCCCATTGGCGCGTGAAAAACCACTCGGCCATGGTCGTTGCTTTGGTACTTTTGGTCGGTGGACTGTTGTCAAAAGAAAGACTCCGCTCGTTCGGGTGTTTTGTGTGAACGTGCAGTTGTCTTTTTTTTTTTTCCTTTTCCCTCTGTCGTTTGTGTCTGCCTAGCTTTCTTTACTCCTGCACCAAACAGCTGTTATCGTGTTGGTGTGCATCTTTACTCAAGTAATAGAGAAGTGTAAGGTCAACATTCTCCAGGATAGAGATTACGATAAATGTGACAATGACAAGAAATACAAGGAGGAGACCATGCCATTGTATATACTGTTGTTGTCGTTGTCATCGTAGTCGTCGTTTTTGATGTTGTTGTTGCTGTTGTTGTTTTGTTGTTGTTGTTGTTGTTGTTGTTGTTGTTGTTGTTAATGATGAAGATGATGATGGATGAGGATGATGATGAATGAGGATGATGATGGATGATGATGATGATGAATTTTAGTCTACAGTCAGATGTCATGATGCTTAACGAGCTAAACCAGGACAATAGCAACCCTAAAACGAAGAGGAAAAATGTGACCAACTCAAGGCACTCATCCACCCAACACCTACCTCCTTTAGTTTTCCTTCTCTCACTTCACACATATGAGGAGAGACAGAGATAAGTAAAGACAAAGGGAAACGGTTTGTTTGTTTGTTAGTTGAGTACGGTACCGGTAAAGAAAAGCACATGGACACAGTAATGGTCATTTAGTGCTGGGAAAAAATAAGACAGATAGAAACAACAGAGGGAAAGTAAAGAAGTAGGGAGTTTGGGGGGG
>NW_004797338.1:690323-696747 GCF_000002075.1 Aplysia californica | reverse complement strand
GGGGGGGCTAATTCAAAAGAACCCCCCCCTTTCCCCCGGTCACAACAGAAACTTTAAACTCTACACGGTTATATGATCACAGAAATAAACAGAAGAACAGAAATGACAGCCTCCTGTTTTGAAATGCATGAAAAAATAACGTGAAGCATTCAACCATTGTGCTAGGCCTGAAGGCACGGTAAAAGCGCAGACGACCCGGCAATAATTCCAAGCCGTCTCGATGTCTTGAAAATCTGTTTCACCCCCATTGGTTAAAGATATCGTTTAAGAGGGTTGCTTTGACCCTGTGTTTTAGAGTCGACCCGATCTGAGCGTGATACAGCATCCCAGCACAAAGATGGAGGCACTCGATATATCGAATGAGAATAGAATTCACTTCTTCTGTGCGTAGCGACGAATAGCCTCCTAAATACAGTCTGGGAAGAACGGAATCTTTTCTGTTGCTGATTTTATTTGCAATATCTGCGGTACGTTTTGTGAATGCTGTGGTTTTGATGACTTAAATCACTCTGCTAAGCTGGACCATTTCTGAGATATTCCCGATTCTGACACTTTTAGTCTATTTCAGGTTTATGTGAATAGATGGTTTTATGGCCCTATTGATAGGTCCATATCTTCTGATTACCCCTGTTGCTCTCGAGTATCATGTTTGCCAGCGTTGCTTATTCGTCCTTGTCTTTCTTTCTTTACTTAACGAGATTTCAATCTTCCACCTTTAGAATACTTACTTACTTTTTCCGGTCTCTGTTACCTTGTGATGTCAAGGGGAGAGGCTAACGTCTATCTCTTGTTTTGTTGTATCGCCTGTTGCATTATAGTGTTGTTCTTGTCTGATGTTTCTCCTACCGCTTCTATCCACCCTTTCCTGGGCCTGCTTCTTTCTCTGTTTCCTTCAGAATGACATTGCATTTTCAAGCTTCATGGAGCATTAAACCAATACATTCTTCTCGCCATATGACCAATAGTTGTAGGCTGCCATCTTCGTTATGGCTGATTAGTCTCGGATAACTGACCCAGTCAAGTGAAATCATGCTCATTTCCGTGACATTCATTGTCCCATGCCGCGTTCACGGAGCACCTTGTGCGTGCCTAATCTGCACAGGGAAAAAATCACTACGGTAAACCTATTGGAAAAAATGTAAAAATCTTTATGGTGAAAATCTCTGCGATGAACAAATAAAATCAGCACTACATCTTTACTATAAAAGCATGCACAAAGGGCCAAAATCTGTCAAAATCCACACGCCGACAATCTCCAGGATCACAATATCCATGCTGCATGTAGTTATCGCGAGGATCACGTTACCAGTGGGGGTTTGTAGATGTCTACGACGCCCTTTGTGTCCCTTCGCGTTCACTGTGTTTGTGTAGTAACAGTGCACTATGACTTTTATTTTGCTATGCACTTTAAAATGCAGCAGATGGTGGGAGAAGGTGGAGTGCATATTAACTGATTGATGTTCTGAATCGTCCCAACATAGTTTTTTTTTTGCGGACCCCCCCCCCACACACACACACTTTCCTTTCCCTTCTTCAAATAAATTGTTTACGATAAAGAGTTTATTACATGTCGTGGTGGGAGATAACGATTTATTCTACTTATGAAATTGCCATTTGTAATCACTCGTTTGGAGCCGTCTGTGGTATTGCTGATAAATTGCTAATAAATTGCTGATAAATTGCATTTGTATTGCTGATATTCATCTCAATGCGATGCTTAATGTACATCGCAATATAAAATCGCAGGTATGACAAACATAGGCACCCAGATGGTTGGAGGAAGCCACTGGTTGGTTCTACTTCTTTACATACCCTCTGTTGCTTCTGCCTTTTTGTCTTACTTTCCCCAGCACTAAATAACCAATATTGAGTCGATATGCTTCTCTTTACTCAAACATACAAACACATGCACAATTGAGAAAGGATTAAAAAAAAAACTCTATTCAAAATACACACGACTCGAGCATACTAGTACATGGATAAACATTCACGATGACAATAGACAGTTGTATTGATATGCAAAAAATACAAATAAGTAAATACATAAATATATACTACTAGCTGGGCCCCCTTTCGATGAAAGGAATGATCGGTGCTTTAATATCAACAAAAATCATTGGCCTACTATATTTACACTCTACTGGAATGGGGCAATAAATCTTGAGAGATGCAAAAAATTAGAAGGTCTAGATCTATACTCTCTAAACAAAATGCGCCTCGTGAAATATCACTTCCGGATTTTCTAACATTACGGAAACAGAAGCGTCGGCCTACAAAGCGATCGGCGAAATAAAGAAATTTAGCTTTTTGCAGCAAAACTGTCTCTCATTACTGAAAAAACGAAGGGCGTCATGCTCTTGAGAATATTTTAAAGAATATTTTGGCGAAAACCGCATGTCGATCGGTGTAGCCATAAAAAAGTCTTTTGAATAGCAAAATTCGGCCACCGCAAATAGATAATAGATTCGGACATAAAAGATAATAATACAGTAATTGTTAACAACTTGCAGTGAACGAAAAAATGAGTCGACTAGGCAGATAAAAGTGACATAACAATGTCCTTTGGATGGTTGCAAAATATTCATCATAATGACATTTATTAAATATATCAGTATAGACCCCTGATGATGAAATTGGTGATAATGTGTATGTATAGAGAATGTTAATGACGCAATCTGATATCTGATAGGTTGAATCCCAGGCTAGCTGATATACAGATGAGTCGTCAAGCTCTTTTTCAGTTGGGTCGAATAATTTTGCCGCTAACCTTATTGTACTGACTCGAAATGGTCTTCCAAAAATAGTCGGGGGGGGGGGGGGGGGGGTTGGAGAATGAGAAAACGCTATATCTCCAAAGAATCAGTTTTACCCCGGACACGACTGGCTTGTCACATAGGTTGATGACCTCTGCTTTCTACATTATGGCTGGAAGACCTGGGACAGGGACATTAATTGCTGAGGTGCGTTGTTGTACACATATTTAAAACACATAGGGGTTGTAATAAAAATAATTCGCTTTTCAATAGGCAACCAATGTATACAGATCTCTCAAAGTGGATGTTATGCTTTCTGTTTTCTTCATCTTCATGAATAAGGTTGCTGCGTTATTTTAGTTAACTTGTGTTTTTCAACTCTTGTTTAGAAGCTTCGAATTCCAATAATAAAATTTTGCGAGAATTAAGGCTGTGACAAGCTTTACTGACAAGGGACTTTCTTATACTGCTTATTTTCCTTAGGGTTATGGTTCAGCTCTTCGCCACTGAACGCGGAAGAAGTCAGTTCGATTTCCATGTAGTGAAGCATTTATTACCGACTATCTCGTTCCTCTACCTAGATTAAGAGTTCCCCTCAGTCTGGGTTGGCCCGACAAGAAATATTAAAATAATACTCTTTTAAAGTGGTCTTTACTGTGTTGATAAGGAGTAAATATTACATTTGGAATCAGTCTGTGCTTATCTTATTAATTAATTAATTAATTAATGTGTTCGTTTGTTAATTAATTAATTCATTAATCTATTTGGGTGGGGGAGGAACTGATACAAATTGTCTCTTCATAAAAAATATTATGTAACTTAAAGGTTATGAATAAAGGCTCCATGTGTCTATAATATCCTGTTGTCGGACCTGCTCTGATGACTATTTTTCGAAGACAATCGCTTGTACAAACGACAACATCCAACTCCCTCGCCTTGTGTGTGTGTGTGTGTGTGTGTGTGTGTGTGTGTGTGTGTGTGTGTGTGTGTTGGTGTGTGTGTGTTTTCGCTATATCATAATGTCAGCCTCACAAAAAGGCCACCTATGTAAGACAACCACTTTTTTCTTTGACATTCAGCTGTCCTGGGCAAGTTCGAATATCCATGTACTTCTCTTCATTCTGCTCTGTGGGGGCTTTCGTGGCGTAGAGGTTAAGATGTTGGTCTCTCCTTCAAAAGTCCAGGGTTCGAATCCTGGTAGCAACCGAAAATTTTTTTCCCTAAAAGTTTCTCCTTTCACCTCTTTTCCAGCTCTTTAGCAATGTTCTGTCGTCTGCTTTCGTCTCCTCTTTCTGCCCTCACCCCTCACCTCCTTTACTCCCTCCTCTGGGCTTTCTGACTCTTTCTGCAGCCTTTCTACTGCTACTACTTGGCTATTTCTTACTGCTGTCTTTCAGCCACACCCCTGATCTTCTGTTAGGAAAGATCTACACCTAGCCTTCTCGGACAAGGGCGAAAAATCTCGGACGGCCCGTGTGCACGTTGCGCACGTTAAAGACCCCTTGGTGGTCTAAAATCAAAAAGAGTAGGCTTCGGCCGCCACTCGGGCAAAATTCAAAATTTCCTACCAACTGAAAAAATGTAATGTGTCCCGCGCGCTCGTATGACCTTATGCAATTGCGAGCGCCGTAAAACACTTACAAAAAAAATAATTCTGCTCTGTTCTATTTCTCCTGCACAGCAAGAGACTCACCTCGTATTCTAGAGCCTCCAGTGTTAATCTCCGCTAATAAACCACGTGATTTTATCTAGGAATCCTCAGGGTCGTCTGCAACTGATTCCCAGGCGGACGTTAAGACGATGCAAAAACACCGGTATCTGAGTGCTTGCCATGGGTGTTTCTGAATGTTTATTTGTTGGACAGAACTCCCCTCTCTATACATCTTCTCCTACGTATCGGAAACGAACGTGGCGAGCAGGTTAAAAAAATACGATCTTCTGTGGCGTTTTAAGCCTAGATGTCGATCCAGTAGGTGCACCTGAACTCGAAAAACAAGAGAGAATGTAAGCACCAGTTACGCTCTTTGTGTGAATGTACCAGGCAGGGGTCAGGTTTGTGGTGAGTATTCTCTGACAGGATGATAAACCAGCTCACAGTGGCCACCAAGGGAGTCTCACAAGAACGCTTGTATATTCTCTCTCTCTGTCTCTCTCTCTCTCTCTCTCTCTCTCTGTCTCTCTCTGTCTCAATATCTGTCTCTGTTTCTCAACAAACACATACACACATGCACACACACACACTTACACACACACACACTTATACACACACATATATGTATGAGTGTATAATATGTGTGTTTGTGTATGTGTCCATATACTTACATGTATAATACATAACACATGTATCATTGGCCTATCATATAAAATATATTATGTAATATCCCTTCCACACCACACATAGGCCTATCAGATAAAATATAATATCCCACTTAAGCCTACTAGTAAGGTTATTAAAGAGTCAGTGCCGACGAGTGCAACATACATCTCTGTACTGTAACTATGAAGTCGTGCGGGCAGAGAGCCATGAAAACTGCCCAAACTATCCAGGTTAAAAAATTATACCGCTCTGATGACAATTTGCACCATTTATGAGTCAGTGACAAGCCATCGGGGGTACCCAAATTTTGTACCTTCATCTGAGCCTGAGATGGGAGTGGGTGGTGGGCGGGTGCTCTTGTATGGTTTGCTCCTTTTTGTTGTTGCTGTTTTATCAAACTTCTCGCTATCGTCTTCTTTTTCTTTGCGTTTGTTACTCACTTGTAACACCTCTAATTAAAAGCACTTATACTTATACGACCTAATTGTGTTGCAAGAGCCGTAAAACTGTTACTAAAACTAAACAAAAACAAAACCAAAAAAAAAGAAAAGAAAGGGGGAGACCGTAGAAAGCCAACTGGGAATAGCAATAGCCTAGTACAACGAGGAAAACATGAGCTACTCTTTCTTGTTATTTTTTTACGGTTTCGTTTATCTCGCTATTCGTTTATTCGACAACATGAACTAGTGTGGTTGGAAGGAATGAGAGGATGAGGGAGGGTGACGACGACAACGACAAGTATGAAGAAGATGACGTGAGTAGGTGAAGGGAGGGGGAGGGGGAGGCTGGAGTAGCAATATCGAGGTTATGAAACAAACATTGAAACAATAATATACGAACACGTATAAAAGCATAATAAAATAGTAGGTGAAAATAACTGTACTTACCTGACATGATTAAATATACTCGGCCTCTGTGTTCTATATCCATCTTTATAATAATATTTATATTCTTCCTTGACTTCTACTTTCACTTTGAACAATGAAATAAAGCCAGTATCAATGAACCAACATTCTCCAAGTTCTGCCTTGTTACGTGAACTCACGATCAATATCAAAGATGAGAAGATACAACAAGGGTTTGTTTTTTGGGTTCTTAATACACAAACTACAGTGGCAACTTTTTTTTTTTTTTATTTTCTAGGGCACAAAAACAATATAATCATAATGATAGTACTCTGTGTTTTGGCACTGTCTTTTCACGGTAAACGTGAGGGGAAATATTGAGAGAGGAGAGGATAGCAGACACCGGGCCGGTATGTTCTACATTAGTCAGAGGCGATGTCACGACTGACCCAGCTCGAGAAATGTTCATGCAGCTTTCTCCCTGTGCGGGAGAGAAATTGTTCCCCCCC